>NC_068567.1:26263407-26572961 GCF_025698545.1 Gossypium raimondii | reverse complement strand
TTAAAAGATTATTTTTAGATGTGAACGTTTGGTGCAGAAATTTTAACGTTTAGATAGGCAATTAATTAAAAAGGACTAAATCACAAAAGTCGTAAAATCTAATCACTATTTAATTTTATTGTTAAATAGTTTAATTAGTAGATGTATCAGGACTCATGAAGTAATTATACCATGTTTTCAATAGTAGTGGACGGTTAAGGAATATTTGTTGATTATATATGTTAATTTATAAGTTAAAAGAATAAAAAAAATAAAAAAAGTAAAATTAAAAGAAAGAAAACATAAAAAAATGGTGGCATTTCCTTCTTCTTTTAATCTTGAACACCGAACAACCTTGGTTGAGAGCTTCTCACTTTCGGCCAAACCATTTTTCTTGCACGATAATGTTTTCTAAGCCTGTTTTTAATAATTTTTATATATTTGAGATCATTGCAACTAGGTCCAGCTAACCCGTATCTCCGTTTTTGAAACTACTAAAGATTTTGGATTTTTTCTATTGATGAATATTTGTTATTTTGGATGCTAAATGATGAATTTGAAGTATTGGTTGTTGATTAAGACTATTTTGTAAAGTGATTTTAGTTTATTTTAAAATTTAAGGACTATATTGATAAAATAGAAAATTTACCATAAAATTCTTGAGAAATTTAAATAATTATGGGTTCTTTATTTATGGGAGAGTATTTGACTATCTTTAATTTTATTTAATTGTGATAAATACTAAAGTTTTGGGATTAGGGACTAAATTGAACAAAATGTAAAAATTGAGGAAATTGTGAAAATTTTCAATTAGGAAATCATGTATTAAACGGACTTTTATAATGTATTTGGGACTAATAGTTGAAATAAGAATTATTGTATAGATCGAGAACCGGTAGAAAATCGTGTAAAGAGAAAACTACTGATTAGTCCTTGAATTTTGCTATCTCTGCAGTTTAGCCCTCATAAGTTCATATGATTTAATTAGATATGATTTATATTATTACATTGATTTTTGATTTGTGGTATGCTAATAAATATATACATGTAATTGAATTATAATAAACTGGTATAAGGTGAGAAAATGAACTAAATTGTAAAATATTATACGATTACTTGTATTGAGCCCAGATGATTCCTAACTTATTCATGTCCATCGAATGTACCGGAGTCCTGCATTTGTTGCAAGCTATCACGTTATATTTACATTATTTCTGGCGTATTACCGGAGGTAGATGTAAAGCCTTCAGGCTTGGCACTTGGTGCCGAAGCGTGTTCTGGAGGGATGTTAGCCTACAGGCTAGGCACTTGGTGCCAAGGTGAATTCTCGGTTGGTTTGCCTTGTTGGAGCATTTTGGTGTGTTTCGGTGGGTAATAAAGTAACCCATATCTATTTTATTATTCATCGGGTAGATTTAAAATGGTTAAATGACTTGCATATTCAATTTTATAAGTATTTGCTTGATTTTCGATAATATATCGTGACTTGATATTGATTGAATTTGTATGATTGGACAGATTATGCAACTTGTATTTTTTTATAACTCACCATTGATTGATTGTGGTTGGCAAGACTAATGTTTATTAACATTGTAATTAAATTATTTATTATGTTTATTCAGCAAGTTTTATAGTTTTAACCTATGAACTTACTAAGCTTACTAAAGCTTACTCGTGTAATTTCATACTTCATTGTAGATAACATTTTACGGAATCGGGTGATTGGATCAATGCAAATATCACACTATCCAAATTATTTTTGGTAGATTTTGAAAACGATTAATTTTGGGATATGTGGCATGTAATAGGAGTATCTTGTATATGTTTTAAGTACTTATTAAAAGTGGTATGTTCCCTACTTGTGTGATGAATATATGTTGTAGTTAATAATGTGTTAGTTCATAGTTTGGTATGAAAATTCAAATATGGTGTGCAACTTGTCATGTAAATGGTGAAATTCGTATATGCTTTGATTGTGTATTATATGTGGTATTTGTTATATTGATGAAATATTGTTTCTATTTTGTAATAGGTTGTATTTGATCATGTTTTAGACCTTAGTGTGTTTATGGTCTTGTTGTGCTCATTAATCACTTGATATAAACTTTACAAAGGTGTTTGACTTATGGAACAAATGAATGTAGTTGAATGAGAAGAATAATGGTAAGTTTTGACATGAGTTAATGTATGGTTTTTTAGCTTAAGTGCAAACCATTTGGTATAGACTTGTGACATGAAAGTATAGGATTGGTTTTGATTGTTTTGGTATGTGAGTTGTGGTGCCAAATGAAGGCATATTGGTTAGGCTTAGGAAGATTGAATTTGGCATGTTTTAGGTGCCTTTACAAGTGTTTATATGCATATGGAAATAGGGTTTGAAATAGCTTGATTTTGAAGGATTTCCAGGTCCACACAATCTGGAACACGGGCTACCACACGGCCGTGTGTCACACACGAGCACATCACATGGATGTATGTCACCTTGATTTTGTATACAGGATTTTCCACATTGCATCAGTGAGTTACATAGCCTCACAACACAACCGTGTGACCCTGATCACACGGGCACAATAAGTTATATGGTTTTGTCACATGACCATGTCCTTGAGCCACACGACCTAGGCTTTCTCAAACAGCCTGGCTACACTGCCGTGTGACCCTTGTTTTCAAAATTTTTAGATTTTTCTAAAACTTTCTGTTTTGTTTCAAACTAGTCCCTAGTTGTACCTAATTTATGTTTAAGGTCCTGTAAGCCCGATTTAAGGGCAATAATTATATTTATGCTATGGATGAAATTTTAAATTGATAATATGTTATTAATTTGATATTTGAATGGTTAAATGTTAGTATTTGTTATGATATGCGTGGTAATGATTCGTAACCCTAACTCGATGATGATGACGATGACGGGTTAAGGGTGTTACAGTAGTCTTATTGAAATTTACAATTTCTGAGAAAACCAATTGAGTACCTACCTTTGGTCCTTAACTATCTCGATTCTTTTTTGGTTGATTCCTAACTATTGTTCCTTCCATCTTGACTGGCTCAAAGAAAACCTTATAAGATATTATCCACTACTGATCTACCGTAATATAGGGTAGCAGATTAAACTAATTTTCATACTTAAGGAGCTTGAATACAAGCATTTTCGTTATGATTTACTTATGTTTTCATAATTTAGTTTAAATTCAATAAAAAGTGTATTTTGAGTCTTTTATTAATCATAGGGGTTGAATGAGGCCTTAAGGTGAGCTAACATACTTAGTGAGTGTGTAGGAGACCATCCGAGGGAGTATAAACTCAATACTGATCATTGTGTCACAACATGGCAAGTTCGATGTCGCAACAGAGGGAGCAAAATGCAATAATCTTGAGACTACCTTCAATGTCGCAACACAACCATGGAATGTTGCGCCACACCCTTGAAGCTACCCTGAACTTGAGCATATGCTTCGATGTCGCGACACAGGCACTAGGGTGTCGCGACATCAGTCCTGTACTGGAAATACTTACGAGTCAGGGCATTTTGGTCCACACAATCAAAAGTTAAACATGAGAGCATCATCTGACCTTGGGTTGAGGACGAAGACAACCCTAACTCTATAAATAAGCTCTTAAACACTTGTTAAGGGAAAGCTTTTTATATTATTAAGTTTTCTTTGTAATTTTAGTTTTTGTCTTTCCTTTCTTTTAGGCTTTAGGTTTATTTCAATTCTTCGTATTCGTGTTATTTGGAGAAGGTGCTTTGTAGACTTAGAACAAATCTTGTGGATTCTGCGCTTACAATCAATTAAAAATAATTCAAGATTCTCTAAACCTTTCTATTGATTCTTTATGCATATCTTATTTTTAAAGATTATTGTTTTTATGAGCTCCATGAAGAACTAATCCTCTTATAGGGGATTAGCGAGTGGAGGTGTGATTAACTGATTACTATGTAGGATTTTATTAACGGATCAGCTGTTTGGGAGAGGAAGAACTTAAACCTTAGGCTTGATGACCCTAGGAAGTCATTTAGGTGGGAATTAACCCAAAATTGGTATGACCAATCCGTGAACTCCTTATCCCCAAATTGTCTAGATTGTGAGGTCGAGAGATAAATAGTTCTTATTAACTCATTAGTTTAGTGGAAGATCGAGAGATCCTGCTAAGTTAATGACTAGTTGATTGAATAGAAAACTGAAATAAGAATTACTTATGACCACCAAAGTAAGCTAATCACCCATAGCTAGATTTGATACAGTTTACAAATAATTTTTCCAAAGTTTCTTTATTTATTCTATTTTAGTTATTAAATTATAAAAAAAACTCAAAATTCTCTCATTTATGTTTTATCATACTATGATTTTATTTCAAACACTAATTATATCTATTTTTGTTTTGGTTAGGATTAATTTAGTGTTTGTCTGCCTTGGGTATGATCCTTGGAGTACTTACCTACTTCGTTATAACTATATTATAACCTGACTCGTATACTTTCAGACATTGCTTTATTCTATATCTTTTGTGTAGTATTCTCACTTTAGACATTAGTACGTCCGGAAACGGTTAAGTTTTAGCATCGTTGTCGGGGAGGCAATGTCACTAAATTTTTATCTTCGCATTTAACAGGATATATAGAAAATTAATAAATTATAGATATGACTTTTCAACTTCAGCTTTATTAATATTTCTTTATTTACTGATTCCAGGGTACAGGGAAATATTCGTAAAGATACACATGTGTCCAAGAAGGTTACAACTAAGTTCTCCTTGTAATATGAGGAACAACTTACAAGGGAATACCATTTGCTTCATGCAATCTGATAAATAACTTTTAATAAAATGATGCAAGCATGAAGAAAATTTTTCGACTTACATTGGTTGCGACCTAGTATTACCTGTCCAATTATTCATAGTCCTCAATTTGAATTGAATCACTCATTATTAACATGAATTTCTCATAATATCAGGTTTGATGACTATAAAAAAGAGCATCTCATAGCCTTTATCCAACAGTTTGAACATGTATGCAACATTGTCACATATGTTGATGTCCTGGAAAAAGCTGTTAAATTATTATTAATTCCATTCGCGTTAGATGGAAAGGAAAATGAGACTGGTTAGATGCACTCCACTTGATACCATTACTACATGGATTGACTTTGTGTAGTTATTCCTTCGTTGGGTCTTGTATATGACTCAGGTAATCAACACTTATGAGAAATTATTTAAATTTAAACATGTTGTCGAAACACTAGGGCAAGCTTTGGAAAGATTTAAAACAATTCTTAGGTTAGTACTGGGAGGAGGCATACATTTTGGAGTCCAAATCCAACATATTTATGATGGATTGGATAGTCAAAATAGGCAAAAATTGACATCATAACCAGGGGAAGTATTTGGAAGAAAATTGGCAAAAAAGTTATGGAAATAAAGATTCAGTGAGAATGAATTTACTTGGGGCATAAATCAGGAACTAGAAGATGTCAAGCTGGTAAAATCTAAGCTAAAAGAGAAATGGTACAATAATTTTGAGTCAATCACGAAAAAGTTGGTTGAGCATGATGAATATGCATTAGAAGAGGAAATTTTGGATGATACAGAATAGGAAAATAAAATTATTGCTCTTCAACTTGACTGGTGGTGGCAAAGTAGAGAATAACCAGAACAAATGATTCCCAATAGGACAAAAATTGTACCCTCCATTACCAAACTACCTGAATTAGAATTAAAACCACTACCAAAATATTTGAAGTATGCATATTTAGGAAAGAAAAACACTTTACCTAGAATTATGGTTGCAAGATTAAGTTCTGAACAGGAAGAGACATTATTAAGCATTTTAAAAACACACAAAAAAGCCATTAGATGGACTATTGCTGATAATAAGAGAAATAATCCTGCGTTGTGTCAACACAAAATTAGGTTAGAAGAGGGGAAAAAGCAAGTGGTAGATGCCCAACATTGGCTAAATTTGGCTATGAAGGAAATGGTACAAAAAGTATTACTCAAATGGTTGGTGGAAACATGAAAATATATAGACTTTTTCATGCCCTTTTCAACTTAAATTTATGCAGTTTCATAGTAATTCTTGTCGAAAAATATAAAATAATTATAAAATAATTTAATTATACTTAAATTATCAAAATATTTAATTTTAATTAATTTTATAATAAATTTTCATAAATTTTGATTTATTTTCGACATATTTGCACAAATGGTGAAAATTTGCTCAGCAAACATTGTTAGAAGCACAAAACCGTGAAGCAAGTTTTGAAGCATTGAGGCGAATTAAGTTTTCAACCTAAGAAGGTCCAAATTATGAATATTATTTCATAATATAATTAATTTTAATTATATCCAATTTATTTTGGGTTAAAAAATTTATTATTATTAATTATATTATGAAAGGAGGCCCAGTTGTGCTAAACCGAAAGACTGATCCAAGTGAGCAAATGGGTTGCCCAAAACCGTCAAACATGCTGACCCAATTAGCTCAAATTATCTGATTATTTGACTTACGAATCAGCCCTTGAAGTTTCCTTGAAATTGCATTCAAACCCTTCCACTTTCTGTGCTTTTAAAAATTCACTCCAAGCTAAATTTAGCAAGTTTGAAACATTCAAACTTGCCACATGTGTTGCTGGACAAGGGGGGTATATGGATGCTGATTTTTTTGCTATTTTTAGCAGCCAATCTCACCTATAAATACCCCCTTTACCTATTCATTCCACACACCTTCATTCTATACATTTCTCAAATTTTCACTCATTTTCTGTCTTCCAAACCTTCCTTTGTTTTCCAATTTTCCCTTCCATTCCTTTTTCAATTTTCCTCTTGGAAAAGAGCCCTTTAACCTCCTTGGGTAGAAGTATTCAAGTGCTTGGAGAAGCCTCAGTTCAACAAGAACGAGTGGAGAATGAGGAGCGGAGCAAACTAGTTAGGCTTTGGAGAAACACCGGATTTGATACTAGTTTCCTATCCTATAACTTTTATTATTGTTGTTATGAACATGTCTATGAATATTTTTTATGTTTTTATTCTGAATTTAATTAACATGTCTTAAATTTAATTCGTGTTAGGTTGATTGCATTTCGTCTACTTAAGTTATTAAAATCATGTTTGTGTTGTTATAGGTCTTGGTAAACCGATTGATTAAGTAAAATCATGATTATGTTATACTTGCATTATAATTGTAAGGTAAATAATGAATTAATTATTAATCGTATTGAAATTGTAATTAATTGACACAATATTTAATCGGTGTATGTTTAATCTTTTAAGGTAGTTGGAGGGTTAAATTAGCGACAATATTAAACGATACATTAGCCTTGCATAACTTGCAAGATTATTGTGATTAAATTGTTTCAATGTAGGTATATATTGTTACCTCACTTAATCTTTTACTTGCTTATTATACTTGATTAATTGTTTGAATTGGCATAGTAATATGTTCAAGAGATTAACTAATTTTGTAAGTCTCAGTATGTGCTATAGTTAACAAATTACCAAGTTGTCATGAATTTATTCGTAACAACATGAACATTGTTTTAATAATATTAAGTTAAGAACTGTAATTGATCTAATATAATTATGTCATATTGATTAAACTTGTTGTTCAAAAATCGTGCATTGGAAATTTCATCTTTTAATTTTCTTAGTTGATTTACTTAGTTGAAATCTAGTTGTATTAAATTCTTTTTCAAACAAATGATTTTTTCTTTACGAAAGTGTTTTTAATCACATTCCATAAATAATTCTTTGCACAGTCCTTGTGGGTACGATAACTCGACATTTACTTGTCACTTTATTACTTGTTGTGATTGTGTACACTTACACATTTCCATCATTCCAATTAGACGCAAGTGTTGTTTCTGCAATTTCTGACACTGAATGGGTTAGTCCTACTCAATGTGTCCAGAAGAAAAGGGGCTAACCGTAGTTGAGAATGATAAGAACAAGTTAATTCCAACAAGGATAGTCGTTGGTTGGAGAGTATGTATTGACTAACGGAAACTAAACGATGCAATGAAAAAAATCATTTCCCTCTTCCTTTTATTGATCAAATGCTGGATAGATTGGCTGGAAAAGAGTATTATTGCTTCCTTGATGGATATTCTAGGTATCATCAAATTCCAACACACCCTAACGATCAAGAGAAGACCACATTTACATATTCTTTCGGCACATATGCTTTTAAACGAATGCCATTCGGATTATGTAATGCCTAGTGACATTTATGAGATGTATGACTATCATTTTTGCTAATATGCTGAAAGAGGGCTTAGATGTATTCATGGATGATTTCTCAGTATACAGAGATTCTTTTCAAGAATGTTTAGATAACCTTGAGAAATTTTTACAAAGGTGCGAAGAAAATAATCTGGTACTTAATAGGGAAATATGTCATTTTATGGTGAAATAAGAATTGGCGTTAGGACATCAAATATCAAGAAAATGTTTGGAAGTGGACAAAGCAAAATTTGAAGTTATCAAGAATATGCCTAATCCCACAACAATTTGAGGAGTGAGAAATTTCTTGGGATATGCTGGGTTTTACAAGCGGTTTATAAAATATTTTGCTCACATCTCTAATAATTAACTTCTTCGGAAAGAAACACCTTTTATATTTGATCAAGACTGCATCAAAGATTTTAAGGTAATAAAAGAAAAAATTATCTCTGCGCCTATAATTATTACTCCTAACTAGTTAAAACCCTTTATTATAATGTGCGATGCTAGTGATTATGCTGTAAAGGCAGTGTTAGGACAAAAGAGAAACAACATATATTGGTGCTATTCATTATGCAAGTAAGACACTCAACTCAACGTAGTGCAATTATACTACCACTGAAAAAGAAATACTTGCTATTGTGTTTGCTTGTGAAATTTTTTTCCCTTATTTAATGGCAAATAGAGTTTATGTCTACACTGACCACTCTGCATTAAAATATGTTATAAAAAAGAAAGAAACAAAAGTTAGACTAATGAGGTGGGTGTTATTGCTTCAAGAATTCGACCTATGGATAATGGATAGAAAATGAATGAAGAAACAAGTCGTAAACCATTTGTCCAAAATAGAAAACAAATTAGAGGAGTAAAACTCTGAAAAAATCAAAGAACCCTTGATTAATGAGATACTATTTAGGGTAGACATGTACCAAGCTGGGTAAAGAAATGATAAAGCCCCATGGAATGCAGATTATGTGAATTACATTGCCAAAGGAGTTTTTCCACCAAAAGCATCACGGCAGCAGAAGAAGAGGATTATGCTTGAATAAAAACATTTCATTTAGAAAGACCCGTATGTATTCCGACATTACTCAAATCAAGTAGTTCAAATATGTGTAGCAGAAGAATAAATATAAGATATTCTACAAGGATCCCAGACATCACCATGTGGGGGATATTTTGGTGGAAAGAGAACGACTCAAAAAATATTGCAACCAGGATTTTGTTGGCCAACTATGAACAGAGATGCTTGTGAATTCGTATAGGGGTGCAATAGATGTCAAAAGAGTGGAAGTATATAAAAAAGAGATGAAATGACACAAACAGGGATACTTGAAGTCGAGGTATTTGATGTTTGAGAATTAACTTCATGGGGCCCTTTCCAAGAATTTTTTGGCAACAATACATCTTGTTACTTGTTAATTATATCTCTCAATGGGTTGAAGCAGTGGCATTACCTACAATGACACAAAAGAAGTAGTTAGATTCTTGAGAAAAAACATCTTCGCTAGATTTGGAACACCCCACGCATTGGTGAGTGATGAAGGATCTCATTTCTGTAGTAAACATTTTGAAGCCACTCTAGCTAAATACAGTGTAAGACACCGGATGACAACATCATACCATCTGCAAGCTAATTGCCAAGCAGAGCTGTATAATCGGGTGATTAAGTGAATATTGAAAAAAAAACAATAAATCCAAATAGGAAAGGTTGGGTAGCAAGACTAGATGATGCACTGTGGGCTTACAGAACAACATACAAAACTCATTTAGGCATGTCCCCTTACAAACTAGTTTGCAGAAAAAATTGTCATTTGCCAATTGAATTGGAAAGAAAAGCATACTAGCAATTTAAAAAGTTAAACTCAGACATGGAGTTGGCCAATAAAGAAAGATTATTCCAACTTGGAGAATCAAAATAATTTTGTTTCATGGCTTACGAAAACACTAAATTGTATAAAGCGAGGAGAAGACTTCAGCATCATGCTAAAATATGAAAACGAGAATTCTTGCCCGAACAAAAGTTTCTCTTGTTTAATTCAAGGTTGAAATCATTTCTTGACAAGTTAAAATCAAGGTGGACCGACCCATACACCATAAATGACGCCCCATGGGGC
This sequence comes from Gossypium raimondii, assembly GCF_025698545.1. Classification (NCBI taxonomy): domain Eukaryota; kingdom Viridiplantae; phylum Streptophyta; class Magnoliopsida; order Malvales; family Malvaceae; genus Gossypium; species Gossypium raimondii. The sequence goes on along the minus strand of NC_068567.1, from coordinate 26,562,651 downwards.
AATAGAACTCATGGTAGAAAGAGGGCAACCTTTTCTTGTGAATGGATAGAGAATAAAACATTATTTTGGGGCAACTGCGAAAGAAGTAATTGACACACAAGTCTTACAATGTAAAGCTTTATAGAGTCAATGTGGAAGTGAAGAAATCATGGGAAAAGACTGGGAAACAAATGAAAAAAATGAAATAAACAAGGATCTTGAGGCGGAGAAAAAGTACGACAGAAACTGCTCTCTATGTCATGATAGCAGCCCTGTATGTTGTTGGAAAATGTGCCCATATTATAGTAAACATGTAACTATAATCTATTGATTTGAACAATGAATAAATAAATAAAGTTAATTTCACATTTCACTATTTTATCTTTTGCATTTTTTGTCTATCATATTTTGCATACATAGTGAAATTGTGACAAGCAAATATTAGTTCATTGATTGTCTAAGTTCAAACTGTAAGAATATTTACATTGTGAGAAAGACAATTTACGTCAGTAGATAATCTAAATGAGTCTATAATCCCGTAAAAGAATCAAAGTGAGCATTTGATTCAAATACTGAGAAGGATTAATATGTCGTTTACAATTCAAATTGTGGAGATGGCTAGTCTTAACTATCGAAGCAATTAACTCCACGGGTAGAGACATAGATGTATTCAGTAGTAGAATGATACATTGGACTAGACCCAAGAAGAAATAATTTTTAATCTATTTGTGAATTAATTCATTTGTGACGTTCATGGTGTGATTTATCTAAATCTTGAGTCAGTCACTGACCATGCATATGCAACTCATGTGCTTTGATATAAGAGGAGGCTTATGCTCTAAAGATGATCGAGCCCATAACTGGTATGTTGGGTACATGACTTATGTATGGCATGGTTTTACTAGCATCAGTGGAATTCATAGCTCAATTAGAGAGTTAATGATATCCTCCCATTCGCATTGTGAGGATTGATAAATATGGAACATGGCCACGGGTTGCTAGTTCTCAAACTAGATATTTATCATAGTCATTTGTTTACAGTGATCATATTAATCATTAATAAGACACAATGGTGACAATGAGATAACAAATGATTGTATTGAGTGAACGAATTTAACTCAAAGGAATCAAGGATATCATATGAGGGTAACACACACATGACAAGGTCATTGGATAAAGCACTTGGATGAATTTCTTTTGTAAAGAGTATACAATAAGGAGTTTTCAATCATGGTACTTCTTGTGGACTGACTTCATGATTAAGTAATTGTGAATTATTGAAAAGATGCTTTTGGACATAATTGCAATTAGTAGAGCCTAATTGTATATGTTGGATTGGTCCCTCCGCTAGCTCAACAAAAGCTCGATCGGACTGTATTTGAATCAAAAAAATTCTACGACTTTGGAAAAACAATTAATTGAGTCAATTTATTTAATGTGGAATTAAATTAAATGGTCGTGAGAATTGTTCAACTAGAGAATATGATTAAATAATTTTCTTAAAAAATTAATTTGTAAACTCTAAGTGATTTTTGGAACAATTAATTTTGATCAAGTAAAATTAAATTAATCAAATTAATTAAAATTAATATGATATTTTTGGAAATTAATTTTCAAGTTAGATAATTGGCCCAATGGGTAATTGAACTTGAAAAGGACGTAAGATCGTAAATTGGGCTTGAAAGCGCAAAATCGGTCCAACTGGTGGCTGATAACTCTTAAAAAGAGTTATACTTTAGGCCTCTAGATGGAATTAATTATTTGTAATTAAGTAAATGCATCTGCATTTTGAGGATAATTTTAGAACATTGCATAACAAAGCTTGTATAGCGCTATAATGGTCATCATTTATTACTTTTATTACTTGGGGAAGGAAAAGTTCTGGTTGTGGTTGGACACAGGTACAACTAGAAGAAGAGGATGCAGAAGGAAAATAAGGGAAGTGAAACATTGCTGTGGCAAATGGTGAGACTGATTTTCAACACAATTGCCATGGCAATTCCAAGAAGATGACTTAACACTCTATCCACGTCACTCTCAGCGAGTTGGACGTGTACCAGAAAAACCACCCTGAAAAGGAGGAGAAACAAATGTATGTTGGGAGGGACGAATCCACCTAATAAAAAGGAGAGAGAAGAAGAAAAGAAAAAGAGAAATTGGTGTGAAAAAAAAAACTGGTGACAACAGTTTTTCTCTCAATTGGAGAATTCCAAAGAAAGAAAGGCTAGTAGCTTATGAGGTCAGAATACAGACGTGAAGAATGGAGAGAGACAGCTATCCTAGATTTACGTACAATCTGAAGATCAAGGAGAAGTTGGAGTGTGGCCAGAATTCCTACATTTCTACCTTTATTTTCCTGATTTTTGTGATTGAAACTTATTTGATCATGTAAATGAATGATTTTATTTTGATGTTAACTTTTCCACCCATGAGCTAAACTTTTTTTGGGTTGGAGTTATTTGGGTGAATGTTTTATCATCTTTAATGTGCGTGATTTGATATTGTCTATGTCACTTTTTCATTCGATTTATGCTTATTTTAAATACATCCATGCAAGCTCTAGACATAGTTAATTGTGTGTTGTGTTCTTAGATGCATTTTTAATTATGAAAATCTTAAATATACTGGATATTGGATCATTTGATACAATAGAATACTCGATAGAATATTCATAGCACTCTAGACATAGATGTTGCAGGTTGTACAGAGAAGAATGTTCACTGTAGTTATTAATACAGAGTTCTGTAGACATATAGTAACTTAGATTTCTAGCTTAAGATCTATCAATTGAAAGAGGTTGGTTACAGTAGTGACTCTCTGAGCAATTGATTAGACAATATTTTTCCATGGCATTATTTTGATATGAACATTTTACCTTAATAATTCCAACCCTATTCATTCAACAACAGAAATACTCTTGCTTTTCTCTGTAATTTGCCACAACATTTTATTTTCCTTATCAATTTTTTGTTTTTAGCATTTGATTTCATTACTTCATTATAGAAACATTTTATTCAACTTGAGAATATTTCCAGCTATTTTGTCAACCAATGTTTATCAGTACCCCACTACAAGAGTTGGTACGTTAGAAGACTTTCTGGAGCAATGGAACTTGATGGGATTACATCTTTAACAACTCAGGTATAATTTTTAACAAATATGATTAAAACTCTAGAAAGACCCTCTGCAGTGCAAGAGATGAAGGTTGTAGAACTAGCATGCGTATATTGTGGAGAATAGCATGTTTTTGATGAATGTCCTTCCAATCTAACCTCTGCGTATTACAGGGGGAATTTTAATCGTAGCAACAGTAATCCTTACTCCAACACATACAATCCAGGGTGGACACAACATCCAAATTTCAACTGGAGTGATCAAGGAATGGAAAATGTTAGCAATGGTAATCGATAGAATGTGACCGGTGTACCACTTGAATACAACCAACCAATGCTGCGAAAAAATGTGCAACAATGTTCGTCATCTTCAACATCAACTACGGAAGCTCTATTAAAGGAGTATATAGATAAGAATGATGCGATTATTTAGAGCCAGGAAGCTTTCTTAAGAGCTCTGGAGAATCAAGTAGGACAAATTTCCATTGCATTAAGTTCCAGACAAGGAGCATTGCCTAGTGACACAAAAATTTCTCGATCTAAAGGACAGGAACAATGTAAGGCGATAACACTCTGGAGTGGCATTCAGATGCCAGGAGTTGTGAATTATGCCTTTACTAAGGAGGAAAGTTCAGAAGTTCCCAAAAGCACAACTTTTGAATCAGTAGTGGAACAAACTACAAAAGATAGGAGTAAACAGAAGCATACAGAAGCAAATTCATCTTGTAAAGCCAATAAAAATGTCATGGTAAAGCAACCTTAACAAATGGAAGGAAGGCCACCGCCACCTTTGGTGGAAGCATTAGAACAAATGCCTAACTATGTGAAATTCATGAAAGATATCCTATCCAAGAAGAGAAGGTTGGGGGAGTTTGAAACTATTGCACTTACTGAATGGTGCACAGCAATGCTGAAGAACAAAATGCCACCAAAATTAAAAGATCCAGAGAGTTTCACTATACCTTGCTCGATTAGAAACCATTATGTAGGCAAAGCATTATGAGATTTAGGTGCAAGTATCAATCTAATGCCTATGTTTGTTTTTAGAAAACTCGGGATTAGAAAGACAAGACCTACAAAAGTCACACTACAACTAGCTAATAGATCATACGTCCATCCAAAAGGTAAAATTGAAGATGTACTGGTAAGAGTTGAAAAGTTCATTTTTCCAACAAGTTTTATTATTTTGGAATGCGAAGCAAATAAAGAGGCAACTGGTAGAACATTGATTGATGTACAGAAAGGTGAATTAACCATGAGAATAATGATCAGCAGTTTACATTTAACGTGTTTGATGCTTTAAAGTGTGCAAACCCAAATAAAGAATGCCATGTGTTGAATTTGTTGACATTGTAATTCAGGAATAATTTGTAGGATGTATGCAGAACAATTCTGATGTAGACTCTGTTGAATTAAATGAAACAGAACTGACTGAAGAATCTGGAGAACTGATGGAAATTCAACAACCTAGAAATCAATTCAGGAGGAGCTTTGAATCATTAGACTTATTAGATCAATCTTTCAACCCTCCTCGATCATCAATAGAAGATCCACCTATGCCGGATTTGAAGTCATTAGCAGTGCATTTGATGTAGGCCTATTTGGGAGATAACGATACATTACCTGTAGTTATCTTTCCTGAGCTTGTAATAGACCAGGAGATACAATTACTAGAGTTCTTAAAAAAATTCAAGAAAGCTTTAGGATGGTCAATTGCTGATATCAAAGGATTTAGCCCAATAATCTGTATGCACAAAATAACACTTGAAGATTTTCATGGCAAATCTATTGAACAGCAAAGGAGACAGAATCTTGTCACGAAGGATGTAGTTAAAGAAGAAATTATCAAATGGTTGGATGTTGGAATTATATACCTACTTTTAATTAATTACAAAACCTATAGTCACTACACCAGACTGGAATTTACCGTTCAAGCTAATCTGTGATGCAAGTGACTTTGCTACAGGAGTAGTTCTGGGGCAAAGAAAAGCCAAAATGTTTCATGCTATATATTATGCCATTCATACATTGACAGATTCACAGCTCAATTATAACACCATGTAGAAATAATTGTTAGCGACAATATTTACCTTTGAAAAATTCAAAGCTTATTTAGTGGGTACCAAAGTAACAACTTATACAGACCATTCTGCCATTAAATAATTGGTGACAAAAAAAGAGGCCAAGCCTAGACTCATTAGATGGATATTGTTAAGACAGGAACTTGATTTGGAGATCAAAGATAGGAAAGGCACTGAAAATCAAGTGGTTGATCACTTGTCATGATTAGAAGCAGAGAATAATTCTGGTGATAGTCAAATGATTAAAGATGAATTCCCTGATAAGCAGTTATTGTTGGCTATGACATTGCCATGGTATGCTAATATTGATAACTTTCTAGTTAGTAAGTTACTATCACCTGAGCTCAATCATCAAGGACAAAGGAAATTCCTTCACGATGTCAAGTAATATTACTAGGATAAGCCATTTTTATTCAAGCAGTGTGCAGATCAAGTAATTCGGAGATGTATTGTGGATGATGAAATTCAAATTATCCTGCATCACTGTCATTCTCCACCTTATGGCGGACATTTTGGAAGCATGGAAACTAGTCTAAACGTTCTCCAATCTGGTTTTTATTGGCCTACCATGTTTAAATATTCACATGAGCTCTTTCAAATTTATGATGACTTTCAAAGAACTAGTAACTTATCAACAAGACACAAAATGCTGCTGCAAAATATTTTAGAGGTGCAATGATTTGATGTATGGGGAATTGATTTCTTGGGTCCATTTTCACCATCCTAGGGCAATATCTACATTCTTGTCACTGTGGATTATGTCTCCAAATGGGTTGAAGCTGTGACTTTACCTGCAAATGATGTCAAATCAGTTTTGAGATTCCTATATACAAATATTTTTACCAAGTTTATTACCCCTCGTTCCTTAATTAGTGATGAAGGTTCACATTTTGACTGTAGAATAGTTGGCAACGCTGTAAACAAATATTGGGTTAAACATAAAATTTCCACGACATACCGCCCACAAACAAATGGACAAGCTAAAATTTCCAACAGAGAAATCAAGCAAATTTTGGAGAAAGCTGTCAACCCGAACCACAAGGATTGGTCAGCAAGGTTAGATGAAGCCTTGTGGGCTTATCGCATAGCTTTCAAGACACAGTTGGGAATGTCACCTTTCAAGCTTGTTTATGGCAAACCATGTCATTTTCCAGTTGAGCTAGAACACAAAACATTTTGGGAAATTAAGAAACTAAACATGGCCTAGAGTGCTGCTACTACCCATCGCTTACTGGAGCTTAATGAGATGGATGAGATGGATGAATTTTTGAGCTCAAGCTTATGTGAATGCTAAACTTACAAAGAAAAGACAAAGAGATGGCATGACAAGAAAATTTTTCCACGACAATTTGTAACTGGACAACAAGTCTTGCTCTTCAATTCCAGACTTAAACTATTTCCCAACAGATTAAAGTCGAGATGGTCTGGACCGTTCAAAGTCAAGCGTATACCCTTATGGAGCTGTCGACGTTAAAGATGGAAAAATAGGATCCACTTTCAAAGGCAATGGTCAATGCCTGAAACATTATTTTGGAGCTTCTATAATGCACAACAAAATTTTTATTTCTCTTCGAAATAATTAATATTGTTCTCTTGTAGAAATTTTTTTGTTTACTTTATTTTTACTTTTTCTTATTTATTCCCAATAAATTTATTTAACTGTTTATTTTCTCTTTTTACTGGTTTCTTTTTGGGCCAGAGTACATAAAAAATGAAGCCATTAGCCCAATTCTTTTAATTTTCACAAATTTGTACTAAATACGTTTCCTTTTCTCGCTAAATGCCAAATTGTTTGCCTTGTCAGACCATGATTAAGGCCATTCTTATTACACACGTCACTATTTCTTCTCTCCCAAGTTTTAACCTAGCCAATTCAGTTTCTTCCCACATTTCATCCTGACTTGTTTTTTGCTTTTAATCTCTATTTCATTCATAACAACAATAAATTTAGCCTTTTTCATTTTCAAGCTTTCTATATTTTCTTCAATGGCTTCCCAAATAGCTTCTGCTTTGACCTCTGCCTCTTTGTGCACCTTCTTTAGTAAGCTTGCTAAAGATAAATACCATAAAAATATGTCCAAAAGACCATTCTACAATGAAAAAGGATTCCTTTTTCAGGATGCTCCCTTCATGGGGTATACAGAGGCCATCTCATCAGTTGTTGAAAAGCATGGATGGGAAATCTTCTGTCTCTATTTGACAATGTCCTCCCAAAGGTAGTGAAAGAGTTTTATGCCCACATTACTTCTCCTAACAGTGCATTTATATATATGCGTGGTGCATCGGTTCTATTTGATGAGGACTACATCAATGCCCAAAATGGATTGTCTGAAGGCCCTAACGAGCATGCTGACTTTGTGAAGACAATGTCCCTAGAGCGCTTAACCCAGGTTCTCACTGATGTTTGTGTGGAAGGTACACAATGGTCAATTTCAAGAAATGACTGTTACACCGTCGACAGATTCGTATTGAAGCCTCAATGCAAGATTTGGTACCATTTCTTGAAAACTCGTCTCATTCCTTCTACACATAATGTTACAATCTCAAAGGATCGATTATTGCTTTTCTACTTCATAATGGTGGGCCAAAATATTAATGCTGGAAATGTTATCTTTCGTGAGATTCATTGTTATGCCCAAAAGAATGCTAGCACCTTAAATTTGACCTCACTGATCACTACACTTTGCCAAAGAGTCAAGGTTCCCCTGTCACCAAATGAAGACCACCTTCCAAACAAAGGGGCTATTACTAAGTGCATTACACAGAAACTAGCTGGTGAGGAAATGCCAAGGCAAATTGGCATACCTCCATCTTCTCCTCCTAATACTACTTCTGTAGTCCCTCGACTTCTCACTCTGATTTTCAAAGAATGATTGAAGCTATAGAGGGTTTGAAATAAAAAAATTTTGTATTGGAAAAACATCATAAAATGCTTGTCGCTGATGTTGGCAAAGCTCAAGAGAAGATGGTCGTCTTTTGGGAATATGTCCGCCAACGTGATATTGCCATTCATAAATCCTTACAAAAGAACTTCTCACACCCAATGCCACCATTTCATGTTTTTCCTAAAGAACTACTATTGAATCCTAAAGTAAAAGATGAAAAACCTACTACTGCTCTCACGCACGACCAAGGACTAGAGAGAGATGAAGCCATGACAGAACCTGTCCACATTGAATCTGATGATGATGGAATAGATACCACTTAGACTATTGCACTTGCACCACAATCATAGGCCTCTATGACTGCCCAGGAACGTGCAGTTCATCAACTGATTGATGAAATCACAAAGTCAAATACAGACAATGATGAGGAATAGGTGCCCATCAACCAGCTTAAGAGAAAAAGATTCAAGAAGGCGGCTGGTAAAATCGTTCAAGCTGATAATGGTGACCAGGACAGGCAACAATGGTACAAATGAGTGGCAAGGAAATCTACTTCCCATCCAAGCTTTGATTTTGATAATATTCATTCATTTTAGTTCATATCTTTTAATTTCATTGATGTAGCTTTTATTCATTTAACTCTTTCATGTTCATGCATTGAGGACAATGCATCCCTGAGGTTTGGGGGTGTGTTGTGCATATAGATTGCATTGTTAATTTTTCATACTATCCTTTTGCCATAACATGAAATTGTCATTCAACTGCCTGATTATATGAGTATATGGTTATCAATAATGTTCAATGAGGGTAATAACTCTTCTTTGTAAACTTAGAAAATATTGTGATAATTCTTTAGGCATTTTAGCATAGGATAGTTGTTGAAAAGGAATTTCTAAAAGTAGAATAATTAAAATATAAATACAATTAGGCTATAGTAGCATTCTTTGAATAAATTTTGGATTTCTTGACTTAAATTCAGATAGTAATAGTGTATAATTTATGTCATGGTAAAATAATATGAATACTCCAATGTTTGAATTTATTGAGTAGGTAAATAATATTTTGTTTGCTCCATTATATTGTTTACTGTAAAATGAGTTCGAGATATGAGTGTTTGTCTAAAAGTATATATATTTTAGGGACACTCCACTGAATTTTTAAGCTAAATTGCTAATACGGTAGTTGTTTGCTTCATCCATCTTTTTAGTTAAAAGTTTTTTTTTCATGAGTGATTTATATTCAAATTTTGACATGATATAATACATGGCAGTCTAGTGTATGCTCCATTAAGGTTGTCAAGTATAAAAGTATGTGACAATATGAATTCCCTAGAAAATTTTTGTGTTGGAAATTGAATAAATGTGAATAAAAAACTGAGTTTAGGAGAGAGATAACCTAGGTATATTCAGAAGACATCTACTATAGTTTAAATTACTAAAACATTTAGGAATTTTTACCTTTAAGAAACATTTTTTGCACTTCACTTGCTAAACAGGTTTACAAGAACTTTAAGCAATTTTCTTTATTTCAGTAGAAGATTGTTGAGAATAGAGGTACACAATATGCTGATTATGATTTGGGGGTATAATTGATAACTGATTGTTTTGGCAATTCCTTGCATTCAGGCATATTCATACCTTATTTGCTTGAGGACAAGAAATAATTTAGGTTTGGGGGTGTGATAACTCTTGAAAAGAGTTATATTTTAGGCCTCTAGATGGAATTAAATGTTTATAATTAAGTAAATACATCTGCATTTTTGGAACGATGGAAATGTGCAAGTGTATACAATCGCAACAAGTAATAAAGTGACAAATAAATGTCGAGTAATCGTACCTACAGTTTGGGGGTGTGATAACTCTTGAAAAGAGTTATATTTTAGGCCTCTAGATGGAATTAAATGTTTATAATTAAGTAAATACATCTGCATTTTTGGAACGATGGAAATGTGCAAGTGTATACAATCGCAACAAGTAATAAAGTACAAATAAATGTCAAGTAATCGTACCTACAGTTTGGGGGTGTGATAACTCTTGAAAAGAGTTATATTTTAGGCCTCTAGATGGAATTAAATGTTTATAATTAAGTAAATACATCTACAATTTTGGAACGATGGAAATGTGCAAGTGTATACAATCGCAATAAGTAATAAAGAGACAAGTAAATGTCGAGTAATCGTACCCACAGGGACTTTTTAAGAAAATTATTTATGGAATGAAATCCAATCACTTTGGTGGTTGAAAATATTTTGATTTTGAGGAAGTGATTAAAAACTAAAATTTAACTAAGTAAAGTAAAAATAAAAGTTCCAGTACACGATTTCAAAAGATGATTTTAATCAAGATGACATAATTGTGTTAGATTAATTACATTTTTAACTTAATATTACTAAAACAATGTTCATGTTGTTACTTAATAAATTAATGGTAACTTGGTAATTTGTTAACTATAGCACATATAGACTTGCAAAATTAAGTAATCTCATGAACATATTACTATGCCAATTCAAACAATTGATCAATTTTAATAAGCAAGTAAAAGATTAAGTGAGGCAATAATAGATACCTACATTGAAACATTTTAACCACAATAATCTTGCAAGTTATGCAAGGCTAATGTACCGCTTAATATCGTTGCTCATTTAACTCTCAACTACCTTAAAAGATTAAACATGCATCGATTAAATATTGTGTCAATTAATTACAATTTCAACACGATTAATAAATAATTCATTAGTTACCTCACAACTGTAATGCAAGAATAACATAATCATGGTTTTACTTAATCAAACAATTTAGCAAGACCTATAACAACACAAACAAAATTTTAATAACTTAAGTGGATGAAATGCAATTAACCTAACATAAATTAAATTTAATACATTTTAATTAATTAAGAATAAAAACATAACAAATATTCATAGACATGTTCATAACAACAACAATAAAAGTAAAAAGATAGTAAACTAGAATCAAATCTCGTGTTTCTCCAAAGTCTGACTAGTTTGCTCCACTCCTCCTTCTCTTCTCGGTATTGTTGAACCGAGGCTTCTACAAGCACTTGAATGTTGCTACCAATGGTGGCTAAAGGGATCTTTTCCAAGAGGGAAAAACGAAAAGGGAATGGTAGGGAAAAATGGGATGCAAAGGAAGGTTTAGAAGAGAGAAAATGAAAGAGAAGTGAAGAATGAAAGGTGTGAGAGGTGTGTTGAAATAAGTAGCAAAGGGGGGTATTTATAGAAGGTATTGGCTGCTAAAAATAGCAAAAAATTAGCAGCCATAGACCCCCCTTGGCCAGCCACAGATGTGGCCAGTTTGAAGGTTTCAAACTTGCTAAATTTAGCTAGGGAAAATCTATAAAAACTTGATAAGTTGAGGGGTTTGAATACAATTTCAAGGGATAATTTGCAAGTCAAATAATCAGCTAATTTGAGATGATTGGGTTAGCATGTTGGACGGTTTTGGGTAGCCCATTTGCTCTGTTGGATCAGTCTCCCTGTTTAGCACAATTGGGCCTCCTTTCATAATTTAATTAATAATAATTATTTAACCCAAAATATATTGGATTAAAATTAAGATTAATTATATTATGTATTTATATTCATCATTTGGACCATCTTAGGGTGAGAAATCAATTCGCCTCGATGCTTCAGAAATTGCTTCTCGATTTTGAACTTCTAGTTGTATCTGTCGAGCCAATTTTCACCCTTTATGCACATCTGTCGAAAAAAAACCAAAATTTATGAAATTTATTGTAAAATTAATTAAAATTAAATATTTTAATAATTTAAGTACAATTTAATTATTTTATAAGTATATTATATTTTTCGACAAGAATTACTACAAAATTGCATGAATTTTAGTTAAAAGGGGCATGAAAAAGTCAATATATTTTCGTGTTTCCGCACCCCCAAACTTAATTCATTGCTCGTCCCGAGTAATGCACAAATTTAAAAGAACGTCTTGGAAACACCTTTGAAAAATTCATTCAGAAAACATTCTTTCTCAAAGTTATGAATTTAGTATATTCATGCTCAAGAACAATAATTTTGATTTTTATGCTACTTAAGTATACATATCGTTCAAATTAATCTTAATTATTATTATGATAGCAAAAATAGACTTAATGCTTTCTTAATATAGGCATGTTAAATCCCTAGAAATTTGATTTTATTACCTTATTTAAGATTAAGCTGCAATCATTAAGTTTAATTTATGCCTTCATATGTTGAACATAGCAATTTCTCTCCACTAATGTAGGTAGTATAGAAACTTGAATAAATAGGTCTTTTAAATAGGTTGTAACGTGGCTAGGCCAGAGGTAGGCAAAAGATAGATACGTTTAGGTGAAAACCCTAAACTCAACTTGAATCAGACCTTCAGAATAGTTGCTTTCAATACACCAACTTCTTTTGGTTTCGCATGCTCTTTTGTACATCTATTTCTTTCAAGTACATATGTTCTCTTTTTTTCTTCTTTTTTTAACGAGTATTTTTCTGTATGTACTACAATATTTTAAGCATTTGATACTTATTTTCAACTCCCCCAAACTTATTTTCAAAGAATATTCTAAATAGTACTGAGTCTAGTGTTTGGGAAATTTAAAGATAATTACGAGAGAAGTGATGGCTAAATATTGCAAAGGTTCAAATAGAATTAGGCCATATAGTCTCAAAGTTGAGTTTCAAGGGATAAAAATTCATCAAGGTTGGTGTGAAAGGCTCAAACAGTCCAAACAAAAGTTGCCTAAATCATTTTCAACATTCCATGCTTCCTAGGATTTTGCCTCGAGAAATTACTAAGTCAATTCTAGAGACTTAAACTTTCATGCATGCCTAGCTTTCTTAAGGAACTAAAATTTTATGGTATGATTCACATTCTTTATTAAGAGTACATTTATGTCATAATCCAGCTAGCATAACACTTATTTAAATAATAGAACTTTATTCAAACTGAAGTTTAGCATACTTAACAAAATTTCAAATTCTTGAACAGATTATAACTTAACCATAATTAAAAGAAAGTTTTATTCTCAGAGGAAATAAATTCAATTTTTTGGTCCCCCCTACTTAAGATGAGCAATGTCCTCATTTTTAGAAATGAATAGATACTATACACCAGGTAGGACTCTAGAAAAGAGGAGGTAAGTCAATTTGATTGCTTAAGTACCAAGCTCTATCTAGATCCAATCCTAGACATGTACATATATATTTCCACACTTTGTACTTTGCAAATTGTTCATTTTTATTTATAATTTCCACCTCTTTATTTTTGCATGAATTGCTTCGTTCCCTCTTCGATATTGGACTCTATGGTTCAAATATAAACTTTGGAAACTCAATCACAAAAATAAACAGGTCATTGGATATTTTCGTAAGAGCACTTCTCATTGAGTCATCCCATATTTTTGAATATCTCTAGTAAGCTTGTTGCTGCCACTGCATATGTTGCATTATGTCCATCAACTTTGATAGCTCATCTCGAAAATCTGAGTGAGGTGATTGAGTTCTGAATATTGATGTTGCCATGTTAGGTTCGGTTATTAGTTCCATTGGTTCTGTCTTATCATGGATTTCAGTCGACTACATTGGTTTGATCTCTATGGGATCTTCCTCTTCTTCTTAAGGATCCTTGCTTTCTTCAACTCGTTACTGCAAAACAGAATCTCTGACTATTCGATAGAGATCCCAATTTGTGATTGTGCTTTAGCTATAACATGTCTTCTTTACTTTTTCAAGAATTTTAGCTTTCAAGCACAAAATTGTTATCGTAAAGGGGAAGTAAGCTGGGCTAGAACGTCTAGTGGAAAAATTTTGCATTTCTCTTAGAATGATTTTTCCCACATCAATGGTCTTTGTAGTTAAAATCGAGTATAACAAGACCATTCGCTCTAATGAAATTGTAGTCCCGTGTGAAATAGGCATAAGGCTGAATCGAATGAAATAGAACCATACATTCGCTATTGGTGTCAAATATTCTCTATAGCAGGTATGAATTCCATGCTTTGACATCATCCACTTAGAATCTAGAGCTGTAAGTTCCTTAAGAATTTCTTGCAATTTTTCAGCCTCAATATTACTCATCAAAGAGGAATGTTCGTCATCTTCAAAATCAGGTAATTCAAAGAATTCATTAATAGAATTTAAGGTTATTGGTACCTTGATTCCTTAAACAAAAACTTCTGTTATTGGCTTAAGGTCAAATTCGCATAAAATTCACGAGCTAACACTTCATCTACACTAGGTCGTTTCTCACAAAACAATTCCCAATTTAGGGTTACAGCAATTTGTCAAATGCATGCCATGAAATCAATATAGTTGCTTTCTTTCAGTGTAAAGTCTTTTTTTGGTGCATTTAATGATTCTTGAAAACACTATCGTATCTCGATTTGGCTTATTCAAAATGAAATTTGTTTTGTGATTCTTCAATTTGGACAGAGGCACGAGTTCTCTTGCAAGGCATGATTAACCTGAATATAAGATAGAAACAAATATTTTCTTAAAAATTCAATTAGTATAAAATATTAACAATTCAAAATAAATGGAAGAGTTAAATAATTAAAACAAGTTAAACTTTAGGAGAAAACTTTCTTACCACCTTTGTATAAAAATTAAAAAATCAATAAATAAAATTAGAAGAAAAATATTTTAATTGAGGGATGGTTGGAAGGGTTATCAGCTAAATATGGTGGAAGTGTTGTGCAAATTTGACAAGGGGTCCACGGGGTAGAGGCAAGGGCAGTAGTGACATGTAAGGGAGCAGTGGTGCGCTAGGCGCAGCTTGGTGCGATGAAGACAGTAGCAATGTGTGAAACTATAACGCGTAGGTTTATACAAGTGTACACAGTCGTTATCAAGTAATAAGTTAGTATCGAGTTATCGTCTCCAAAGGGATTATATTTGTGCTAAGTCACTTAATTTGTAAAATTATATTAACAATTTGGTAAATAAAAACATAATATAGTTGAGAAGTGGTGATTAAAATATATTAAACTAAATGCAATGATCCCTAATGCAAATTATCCTAAGTATGCAAACTATATGAATGAAATAGATTTTAGTAAAATTAAACACAATTTGTAACAATTATAACATAGATAAACTAGGACAATTACTTTAATTAAAGTCAATTTATTATCAACATGCTTAATAACATTCAGAAAAACATTCCATGGCAACTCGATCTTTCATGAGTTTGGAAACCACATTAGGTTCTTTTGGAATCCTTTAGTTAGTAAATACGCATTTTACTGATCCTTATTTACTAAGGGTTTCTTAGCATTTGTGTGAGGTAACAGGGATGTGTCAGGTTTGAAACAATTTAATCACACAAATCTAAAAGCTATGCAGATAACAGAGCTTGGTCAAAGTTGTTATGCAACCTCCAATTTAATCAGGTCAGGATCTAAATTGAGCATGCACATTTCAATTATGTGTCCATTAGCCATCGTTTGGTCAAGATCACTCAGCTAATTTAGGTGCATTTCAATCATGTATGAACGAAATACAGACTTGATTTTAATTGAAAACATGATCAATTGAGGCACAAACACTATAAGCATGAATCAAATAAATATTATTTAATCAAAGCAATCCTCCTAGCTTAAATAAAATTAAGCTAACATTGTTGTAAACAAGAACACAGAACACATAGCAAACATTTTTATATTAAATTAAAGAAACGGAAGATTAAACCCAATTCAGAGTGGTTGTCACCCAAGACACTGACTGACGAGGCTCCTTCATTCCTTTGCTTTGCTCATTTGTTGATGGCTCTCTAAGGTGGCCGACCAAGGGTTCTTTAATAGGCTTAATTGCTAAAATCTCTATGAAGAGATGACGCTAAGTGTGGGAATGGAATAGGCTAAGAGAATTTGGAGAAAAGAGAGAATGATGAATGATGAGAATGAATGAGGAATGATTGAGGGATGCTTGAGGGATGATGAATGAAGGAATGAGATGGTCTTATTTATAGGTGAGGAGAGGGGGATAGTTTGCTAAAATTAGTGGATGTTAACCTCTTCAAATCTCCTCAAATTATGGCCAGCCATGCTTAGTGTCTTTTGACTTGATTTTTTTTTGCTTGATTTTTGAGCAATTTCGGATGCCACACAACTTATGATTGAGACTCGGTCAATCGTAAATCTTCGGGCAAATCTCTAATATCTTTAACACTGCAAGGACCTTGTGTAATTAAACCAAAGAATGGTTTAAATGGACAGCCATGTGTAGACAAATATTGGGTCGACTTGGTCTCCAATTTGGACGGTTTTGTAATCCAACAAAGCTATCAGACCTATCCAGAATAAATCAACAAGTTAGAGGAACAAAGAATAAAATTTGTCCAATTTAATTAATTAATTAAAACCCAAATTATTAATGAAATATTTTAAAATGAATTATTAAATATAATTTTATATTTTATTAATTAATTTAATCATGCATGGCCCACTTTATGTCTTAAAAAATATAATATATTCAAATTAATATAAAATAAGCCATTTATTGCATGAAAACTATATAATAAAGCATAAAATCACATTTTAATAATTTCTATGTCCTAATTTCACATTTTCACATATTTCATTAATTTATTAAACAATTACTTAGTTTTAACAATGGATTTAAGTAAAAAGGTGATAAATTACATAGGAAAAATCCAATATATTTTTCTATTTACACACCCCCAAACTTAAATCATTGCTCGTCCCGATTAATGTTTATGCACAGCAAAAGGTCTTGCTAATGCAAAATTGCTAATTGTGTAAGCATCATCAATCTTTGTCTCATAATCATGCACTAATAACATCATGCTTATCGATCTTCTTTATTAACAAGTAATTCATATGCAAACATTCCTTAAGATTATACTAAGCTTCAAAATATGCCAACATGAATCATAGTTTGCATGTATGTCCCAGCCATAGATAACATTCTTCATTCAACATAATTTCCTATCAATCAAGCAAACAATCACAAGGCTTATTTATGATCTTCATATGTTGAACTTAGGACTTCCTATCCACTAATGTAGGTGACATAATTATCAAATCAATAGGTCTTTTATAAGGTTGTAATGTGGCTCAGTTAAAGGTAGGGTTTTTAAGAGATGGGACATTTTGATGTTAAAAATATTAACCTTTAACTTTGTCTTGGTTTTCTCGTAATACAACATTTTTCTTTAAGTGAACCATTGGAACACCCCCAAACTTATTTTGAACTCAAGCTTATACATTTTTCCTTTTTGAAGACTAAGCGAACTTTTCTTTGCTATTTTTTTTAAGCATGAGCACATACATCTTTATGAAAACTTACTCAAATGTCGATTCCCAAGACAAATTTAGTTAAGATAGGTGCACAAAATTAGGATAATTTTAAAAAGATGGTAACTGGCTTATAATGTAGGTTCATTGCAAAAACAGGCCTTTAAGCTCAAAATTATAGTTTCAAGGGTCTAATATCATACGGTTGGCTTGAAAAGGCTCAAATGGTCCAAAGAAATAGTTCCTATATCATTTAAGATTTTTATGTCCCCTAGGATTTCGCCTCAAGAAAGTTACTAAGTCAATTCTAAAGATATAACCTTCATGCATGTTTAATCTCAAAAGAAACTATGTTTTCATGGCAAACATTACTAAAGCTAAGATCATACAAGCATTCCATTCTTTATGATAACATACTTTCACTTAGATAAAATCATCATTCATACTTGCATACAAACTATCTCAGTAACAAAAAAAATATCTCTAAACATTCATTGATTAAAACATACTTATGAAATAAATAAATAATTGAAGCATACATGAAAAAAATTTAAAAGTTTGAGCAATTTATTTGCCTTACCCTCTTTAAAAAGAAGCAATTTCTTCATTGCAAGAACAAAATAATGAATGAAAACTGAACACTAGGTAGGGTTGTAAAGAAAGAGAGGTGAGTCATTAAGACTGCTAAAATACCAAGTTTTCCCTAATAACCCAATCCTAGACATGTTTATTCCCATTACCACATCACTTAGTCTTATTCTTTCTAAAGAAGTGTCAAGTTTGTTCATGCTTGCTATGTTTTATTCTATAGAAATTAAAGGGTTGTAAAGAAAGAGAGGTGAGTCATTAAGACTGCTAAAATACCAAGTTTTCCCTAATAACCCAATCCTAGACATGTTTATTCCCATTACCACATCACTTAGTCTTATTCTTTCTAAAGAAGTGTCAAGTTTGTTCATGCTTGCTATGTTTTATTCTATAGAAATTAAATCCTAATTACGAAAAAATAAATTCCTAAAGACCTAAAATAATTAAATAAATAATAAGAAAAGAATCCCTCCTTTTATTTTTCTGACTTATTCCCATTATCTTCTTTAGCTCCATCTCCGCTTGCATCGTCAGTATCTTCCATCCATGTCTCAAAGATAGCATCTAGGAACTCAGGAACAAAAGTATTAGATGTAAGAGCCCATTTTTTCCTGGGCCCATACCAACAAAACAGACCCAAATAACAAAAAAATAAATATAAAAAAACCAAATAAAAATAAAATAACAGTCTATTATAACAAAATTTGGCCCAATAAACAACTCAGTCCAATCCTAAAGCTAATACCCAAACCCAATTTACACGGCCCGATTCAAGTTGAAACCCTAGCCTTCAACAGTTTCCAGCTTCAGCCGCCGCCTTCCCTCGGCCTCACGTGCCCCACGAGCCACGCCTCTGAGCCACGTCACCCAACCACGCCCTCCGTGACACCAGACCAAGAAGGAACGAAGACAACGTAGCACACAAAAGAACAAAAAAGGAAGAAAAGAAAGGAGAAAATAGCAAAAAAGAAAAAAGAAGAGAAAATAGGACAATGTATTTTTCTTTGATTTTTAGTTTTGGCTTTAAAAAGCCATTAAACAGAATTTGCAAGGGGGAACATTTTTTACAGATCAGAAATAAAAAAGAAAAACAAAGGTTGCTTTCTGGTTTTCTTCGATTTATTCATTTTATTTCTTTTAATTTTATTTTTATTTTTATTTTCTACGAATCAATTCTTCAAAAAAAAGGAAAAAGAAAAGCTTCTAAGGAGGAAGAGGGGCTTACCGGAGATACCTTGCGATCGTACCGTCGGTGGGTGGGCCTCTGTCGTTGGACTAGATCTGAAAGGCGGATTGTGAGCCTCTGTCTCGGCGCTCATGGGGGTTCAAAGACCCAACTTTCAAATCGTCTAGAGGCCGGCTTTTAAAAACCTCTGGCTGCTCTTCGTTGGCCGCCGATTCGGTGGCGGTGTGGCGAGTGAATGAACGGCGACGGGAGCCCGACCGTCGAAAAACGTGGGGAGCCTTCAGAGAGCCTTCCCATATTTTGAAAAGAAGAAAAAATGAAATTTCAGGAAAAAAATTAATTTAAATAATATAAACTAAACGGCACCGTTTTAGCCCTCCCATGACCCGCGCACGACTCGACCCGCTCCAGGGGGGATCCGCGCGTTTTCATGAAGTGCGCTATTTGCGCCCTTGGTCCCTCCTCGTTATTGAATTGTTTTAATTTAGTCCTTTTGCTTGTTTATTTATTTTTTAATTTGGCCCCGAAATTTTATTTTGTTTTCAATCAGGTCCCTGGCTCACTGACGTGCCGGAAAGTGGACACGTGTCCACGGATTGGTTTATTTTCCCTTTTGCTCCTTTTTCTTTCCGCGCTTTCAGCTTTAATCCTCCTGCTCAGCTTTTATAATTTTATCCGCTTAATTTCATCCTAGTTTTGATTTAGTCCCTAAATCGCTTTAGCTCATTTATTTATTTCAACCTTTTTATATATTATTATGTATATATTATCATTCGTATTGTTATTAAAATCTTCATTTCACATGTATTATTTATTTAAAATTGATATATGTATTTTAATTTACTTTATATAATATTTACTTTAAAATTTATTTAGATACTATTATTTTATGTAGTTTTTTAAAAACTCTATTTTTGAATTATTTCAAATTCTCATGTCTGTATATTATTAGTTTTATAACTTCTCGATTACAATTTCCTTTCTCCCATGCTAATCATCTTTTCAATTATTTTAGGACTTGTGTATTTATTTGTGTTAATTTGCTTGTTTTTAAATTAATTTTAATTAGTTCTCAATTGTTAGTGCTAGAATTTACATAATGTGTGACATATGTTTTATTATTACACATTTTGTGTTGCTTATTTGTATTTATTAGTTCTTTATCGCTCATTAGCATACATTTTAGCTTCTTCTTTTCTCTTTCTTTTGCGATATACATTATCATCCCATTGTCATCCCATTGCATTTTATTCATAAAAAATATTGTATTTCTTTTAAATATTAAAATCATTTTATTCAAAAGCTTTCAAGATAAATGCGATACTCGAAATTTGGAATCCTCGAGAGAATCGAGCCCTAACGTATTGGGTTCCAATCTTCCTCGATGAATCTAAATAATCAAAAATTCCCTTTTAATTAAAACATAAATAAAAAGCTCATTCTCGAGAATTCGATATGTGGTGTCCTAACGCATTGGATATGACATATTGTTCTCTCGAAACAAGAATTTTTCTAATAAATGAAAATAAAGGCAATATTCGATATTTAGGAATTTTGTGAAATCGAGCCCTAACTTACTGGGTTTTGATTTTCTCATTTGACCCAAATAGTCGGATATCCTTCTCAAATGCATAGATTTTAAAAGTCAAAAAAATAAACTTAATTTTGAGGATTTAAAATGTTGCACTCTAACTTACCGAGTGTGACGATTTATTTCTTTGAAATAAATGAATCTCATTGTCCAATTCAATTTATTCAAAATAAAAGGATCGTATTTTAAAATCTTTTCAAAATTTCGACCTTAAGACATTAAACAATCAATTCGGTACCAATTTTGGGCGTCACGAGGGTGCTAACCCTTCCTCGTGCGTAATCGACTCCCGAACCTGTTTTTCTCAAAAATTCGCAGACCTAAAATTATTTTCAAGGTGATCCGATCACACCACAATAAGAGATCGGTGGCGACTCCCAATTTTCATTTTTTAGTCGATAACTAAATTTTTGTTTTTCAAAAAAGTGGTTTCGACAGCTTGGCGACTCCACTGGGGACGATAAGAGAGTCAGGCCGTAAATTTATTGTTTTTGTCTTATTGTCGAAAATTAAAAAATTGATTTGAAAAAATTTACGATATTCTCTTTGCATTTGTCTACATGATTGCTGTAAAATGAATTTTATATTTTTTCATCATATTGTATGAAGGCTATTTTGGTCTTACCCCTCTAAGTGGGAGTGAAAAGCTATTCCTTCGTGAGGTTTTCACCTCCGTGTAGGATAGTGAATCACTTTCGGGATACATCCGTACCTATGTCTTCGTGAGATCTTCATCTCCGTGCAGCCATAGGGAAATGTATTCCCCTAAACCAAACTCTGTCTGTATGAGCCTATAATGGGTGAGGATCGAGGAATCTGCTGGTTCGGGTACCTTGACTTTAGAACCAAACCTCATATAGTGGATTTAGGAACTTAACCTAGGTAAAGCCACTCCAAGTCCCTAGTGGTTACCTGATTAGGTACTTTCTGTTTTCCTTGTTTACTTCTATTTTGTACTAACCCCTTTTGTTGTGTTTTGATTGTGATTGTATTGCATTTGCATCTTAGGAAAGAGATATTGATTCAAGTCCAATTACTAAATTAGAAATCTTGTCATGGAATACAGATTCCTTGATAAAGTGGAAAACAATACGGCTACCTTAATATATTCTGAAAAACACATGGAAGAGTTCGTGACCTTGCTTTGTAGCCTGAGGATTCAAGGGATTGTCTAAAAGCCTTCGACGTTCCAACTCCCTTAAAGAAGCTGACGAGCTTCATGAAGATGGGCAGGTGATGGATCGCGACCAAGATCAAGAAAAGGAGCTAGCAGTGGCATCTATTGGAAATTGGTGAGATTATCTCAAACATGCACCTAAAGAAAAAGGTCGATGTTGTTTCTTGGAATATGAGGGTGAGGCCGTACATGTATCCGTTTTATGTAAAGAAATTTGTCTTCTAGAAATGTTTTCTAAATGTAATTGAATCAGAATCAACGTCTCTTTAGACATTCATTTCATGCATTTGCATTTCATGCATTAAAGTCCATTGAAAGGGTCTAATTGAGTAAGTTTATTTCAGCTAATCTGGAAAACCAACCAATCAAGCACTCTTACGGTACTCGTTGCAAAACTAAGGAGATGGATCAAAGATTAGAGAAATTGGAGCAAATGCAAAAAGAAATGCAAGATCAGCTACGGAAACAAATGAAGAAGCAATTAGAAAAAATTCAATAGGACATGATAGAAAAGATGCGGGAGTCTCAAAAGGACATGATGACTGAGCTGACGCAATTACTAAAAGGAATAAATAAGGGGAAAGGCCCTATGGTAAATGATGAAGGAGAAGACAAGGATAGACCTATCTATCCTCTAGGCCTTACGCCTCTACATGCGCAGATTCAGACCGAGGCTACATCAGGTTCTAATTCAAGAGATAACCCAGTTGATCTTGTTATTCCTGATTTCGATGAAATGGATGAAAAAGAGAAGGCAAACGTCGAACTGTCGAAACAATGGGAGGATAGGTGTAAATGGTTGGAGGAAAAATTCAAAGCCTTGGAAAGCGCCGATAGTCACCATGGAATCGATGCAAAAGATCTGAGCTTGGTTCCAGACTTAGTACTCCCTCACAAGTTTAAGATGCCTGAATTTGAGAAATATAGTGGGACCAGTTGCCCAGAAGCCCATATCACCATGTTCTGTAGGAGAATGACTGGGTATATTAACAATGATCAGCTATTAATACATTGTTTTCAGGATAGCCTCATTGGAGCAACGTCGAAATGGTATAATCAGTTGAGCCATACTGAGATTGGTTCATGGAGGGAGCTAGCACAGACATTCATGAAACAATACGGTCATGTAACGGATATGGTTCCCGATAGAATCACCTTGCAAAATTTGGAAGAGAAATCGAATGAAAGCTTTAGACAGTATGCACAGAGGTGGAGAGAGGTTGCAGTCCAAGTCCAGCCGCCACTCCTAGAGAAAGAAACTACGATGCTCTTCATCAATACACTGAAGGCCCCGTCCATTACTCATATGTTAGGAAGCACAACAAAAAGCTTTTCCAACATAGTTATGAATAGTGAAATGATTGAGAATGCTATAAGAGCCGAAAAAATTGAGGTAGAAGAGAGTGATAAGAGATCAACCCCAAGGAGAAGAGAAAATGAGGTGACCAACACAGGTTACCCAAGGTTAGTAAGTCATCCAGGTAAAGGGGTCACTAGTCAACAAGGTTCATCAAGACAAGAATCTTATGTGAAACAAGGACTGAGAACCTCCAGTTCACGCCAATTCTGATGTCGTATAAGGAGCTGTATCAAAGCTTATTCAACGCACACATTGTTGCCCCTCTCTACACGAAACCTCCACAGCCTCCGTACCCCAAATGGCACAATACGAATATCATGCTGGAAATACGGGGCATTCCATAGAAAATTGCATTGCCTTTAAAAAACTGATTTAAAGGCTTATCAGTATGGGCGTCGTTAAATTTGATGATTCCTCCAGTGCGGAAAATCCATTACCCAATCATAATTGATAAGTGGAGTGAATGCAATGCACAAGCAACTGAAGAAGGGACCTTGTTAGATATCCGCCCTTATAAACGTGGAAGTGTTCTAAGCAATTCGACTGCAGAAGAAAGCCCTGTAGTTTTTAGAACTTATTTAGAGTAATGTTCAGAACATTTTGTTGTTTTTAGCCTAAAAATGATAGAAATTTCCTTTACAAAATAGGCTCATGCCTGAACGTTATTATTCTAATGAAATACATCTTTGTGATCACTTTTGAGCCAATGTTCTTTCGTTCCTTTTGAATAATTATTTTTTGATTATTTCATTCTTTTGGATTTTCTTCCACATCATTCATTCATTCATAATCGTATTGTATAAATAGTTTTTCATGAATTTATACATTCTTTTGTATGTTCTTGGTACTTATTATGGGCCCCCAGATATCAATTACGTGAATGACTGTACTACGAACCTAGATTTTCCTTTTGAGCGGGGCATGTGTTTAGAGGAATCTCATGACTTTGAAAATGACAAAGATTGTAGCTTATCTCCGGACTTATTGAGGATGGTTGAACAAGAGGATAGATTGATCCTACCTCACAAGGAATCATCAAAAATTGTGAGCTTGGTGAAGATTAGAATTGACCTGACCGCAATGATGAAGCAAGACCTTGTTCAAATCTTTGTAGGATCATACCAGGATATGCCTAGGATAAATTCTGATAAAGAAATCTACACAACAGCGCGATGTCAAAATTTACAGTATGAACAATGCAATTCTTTACCAGGGCAATGCCTTTCTCGTTGAGTCAGCATAGCTTTGCCCATTTGAAGTCGGGTTTCTATCCCTTCAAGATGTTTTTGTCGTAGTTGCGCCCAAAAAGGCTCTATGAAAGAAATGAAGTTTTTTGCATACAAGATGAAAGTGAGAAATTTTATCTATAAAAACATTGATTCTGATTGAAAGGGTTTAGATTCAAAAAAAAAAGAGGAGAGCGAAAAAAATCAAAATCAAAATAAAAAAAAAGAAAAAAATCAAAGTCAAAAGTAAAAAAGAGAAATCAATTAAAGTCAAAATAAAAAATATGAAAAAAAGGAAAAAAGAAAAGAAAAGGAGAGGCCAAGGCGAAAACCCGTAAAGGGCGCTTTGTCACCAAATGAGGTTTTGAGTTCAAAACTCAAAAAGGGCGACTCAAATTTTGAGCAAAATGGGGCATGGTCGTCATCATCATCGAAGGTTTCCCATAAGCATTGCTTCATTTTTTAGATCATCAAAGGGATAGAGGTTGCTTCATGCGTCAAAGTCATCACATGCAAATATAGAATTCCAGAGAAAATTATATTGGAGAATGCATTGAGCTTAAACAATAGTACGATAGTTGAGGTCTGAAATCAACTCAGAAGAAGACACCACGATTCGTCACCGAATTGACTAGAGATGAACATCAAGAAAATTGAAAAATGACTCAGACTTGCAAAATTACCATTTGCCCTCCTTGCTTGCTGAACATCTATCAAGATTTCTACCAGAGCAATGCTGTTCTCTTTGGCTTATGGGGATGAGGTAGTTTTACCCATTGAAATCCCCTCCCTCCGAGTATTAGAGTTGGAAGGATCCAATTGCAATGTGATTAGTTGGACCTAGGAAAAGGGGTTAAAAGCTATTCATTAGGGTCAGATGTACCAGATGATACGAGCGCATAATAAACAGGGTCATCTCAGAGAATTCCACGAAAGGGTGGATGCCGAAAAAGACCATTCCTTAACAAAAGGATTCTAGAAGGAAATGAATGCTAAGCCGGGGATGTCCCTGTGTTGTAAAGAAAAACTTTTTCAGAGGAGCATTGATCCTGAGAGAGACCGCCGATCCTATAAATACGGATCCAGTCAAGAAATACTTCGTTTAAAGAAGAAGAAAGGACCAATTTCAAAAAAAATGAAAGAAGATGAAAATGAAAAATGAAAAATTAATGACGGAGAGGCTAAGGGGAAAACCCGCAAAGGGCACCTTAGGCCAAAGAGGATTTGAGTTGAAAACCTGAAAAGGGCGGCTCAAATATTGATTGGAATGGGGGCATGAAGTGATCAGAGTGATTCTAATTTTGATCATATTGGGGCATGTGGTGATCTTGCTATGCCTAAATCAATAGGAAAGGATAGGCGACATCTTGAGGCATCGACAAAGCACAGTAGATCTCCTAAACACAAGTCAAACTCAGAATGGTCTTCAGAAAGTTTGTACAGAGAAGTTCAAGCTGGGATATCTGGGGCACCCAATTCTCATATTATTTGTTGTTCTTGGAATATCTTTTTCTTTTCCAAGATATTACATTCCCAATTAATTCCTTTGTCATCCTCTTTTACTATTTTCGATAATTTGTTCTTTCGAGCTATGCTCAGAACCAACTTTATCCTTATCCATTGTTATGACATTTCTTTGCAAACATGTTGTATTGGAATAATGATTAATGGACTAATAAAACTTTCACAAAGGAAGTTTTGCATATTACTCTGAAAAGTTTCTAAATAATATAGGAGCTTGAAACAGGACTATTGTTTAGAACACACCAAATTTAAAGGTTGGAAATTTGGGAAGGAATAGTCTAAATTTAGACTTTCTCTTTGGATTTTTGTTGTCGAATGCGTTGATTGACAAGATGCCATGTTGGTGACAAAGCTTACATAAAAAAGCAAGCAATGATCACCAGGCAATAGGAAGAGGTTACCTCAGAGAAGAGAGCCTTCATTTGCGCATGAGTCTTTAGTACGACACCCTGAGAATGGTGTAAGAAACCAGAACGATTCAGGTCTTATATCCTTGAATTGTGATAAGAGAGGATTGAGGAAAAACCACCTATTTCTACCCTTGGATTGCAGTGGGAGAATGGTGGTACAAATTTTGTGCCCCAATGGATTAAACTTTGAGGTCTACAGTGGGGGCAACTTGGCTAAATGTTTCTTCAGAAAAGTCAGTCAAGCAAGGATGCATTATAGCACGTCAGTCACAAAGTCTTAATAAACTTCGAGTAATGACAACCTAAGCGGGATCGTTCTCGGAAAAATAAAATTTTGCATTCATGCAAACACCATTCACACATGTCTAGTTAGGAGCATTTGATTCATTTTGATCATGCCATCCTAATCATTAGGCATAATTAGGTTCATTATACAGGTCACGTTCCCTAGAGAACAGATCAGTGAAGATCGAAAACAAAGCCTTGCCTCCATCGGTTGTAGTGGAGCTGGTTAAAGATAGCAGATCTTGCCTTCCTGCGTTAACAGCGAAGTAAATCGAAAACAAAGCCTTGCCTCCATCGATTGCAGTGGAGCTGGTTAAAAATAGAAGATCTTGCCTTCCTGCGTTAATAGCGAAGCAGATCAAAAACAAAGCCTTGCCTCCATCGATTGCAATGGAGCTGGTTAAAGATAGCAGATCTTGCCTTCCTGCATTGACAGCGAAGAAGATCAAAAACAAAGCCTTGCCTCCATCGGTTGCAGTGGAGCTGGTTAAAGATAGCAGAGCAGATCTTTCCCTCTTGCGTCGACAGTGAAGCAGATTGAAGATTACAAGTCCTATATCCCTGGCCAGCAGTGGAATAGGTTGGAAATTGCAGATCTTGTCTCCCTAAACAGTAGCGGAGCAGATTGAAGCTAGTAATCCTATCTCCGTGAGATTACAGTGGAGCAAATTAAAATAAAAGATCTTATCTCTCTGAGGTTACAGTAGAGTAGATCGCATCAAATTGAAGCTAGAAATCTTATCTCCCTGAGATTACAGCAGAGCAGATTGAAGCTAAATCTTATCTCCCTGAGATTACAGTAGAGCATATTGAAGCTAATAATCCTATCTCCCTGAGATTATAGTGGAGCGGATTGAAATAAAGGATCTTATCTCTCTGAAGTTACAGTAGAGTAGATCGCATCAAATTGAAACCAGAAATCTTATCTCCCTAAGATTACAGCGGAGCAGATTGAAGCTAGTAATCCTATCTCCCTGAGATTATAGTGGAGCGGATTAAAATAGAGGATCTTATCTCTCTGAAGTTACAGTAGAGTAGATCGCATCAGGTCTTATCTCCCTGAGATCACAGTGGAATAGACCGAAGAATTACATATCTTATCTCCCAAGCGATGTAGTGGAACAGATTAAAGCCAAATCGATGAATCTTGCTTCCCCGACATTGCGGTTAAAAAGATTAAAGCTACAGCAGCGAATCTTACCTCCCAAGCAGTGCAGTGGAACAGATTAAAGCCACAACGGTGAATCTTGCCTCCCTAACATTGCAGTTAAAAAGATTAAAGCCACAATGGCGAATCTTTCCAAAGTTACGAGGTACAAATCATACCTCCCTGATATTATAGTTGAGTGGATTGAAGCACCAATTCCTATACCTCTGAAAATGCAGTAGGATGGAATGAGGCAACTCGAAGAAGAAGAGCACTAAGGTCAAGCACGACCGGGCAAAATTGGCCCTTTTCAATCTTTGTTTCATTCCCGTTACACGACAATGAGCAAAGAGGGGCAGCTGTAAGAGCCCATTTTTGCCCGAGCCCATACCAAGAAAATGCACCCAAATAACAAAAAATAAATATAAAAAACCAAATAAAAATAAAATAATGTCTATTATAACAAAATTTGGCCCAATAAACAACTCATTTCATTCCTAAAGCTAATATCCTAACCCAATTTACACGGCCCGATTCAAGTTGAAACCCTAGCCTTCAACAGCTTCAAACTTCAACCGCCTTTCCTCAAATCACGTGCCCCACGAGCCACGCCCGAGCCACGTCACCCCACCCACGCCTCCTCCGCACAATCGTACCAAAAAGGAACGAAGACAACGCAAAGACACAAAAGAATAAAAAGGAAGAAAAGAAAGGAGAAAATAGCAAAAAGAAAAAGAATGTAAAATAGGACGATGTATTTTCTTTGATTTTATTTTCGACTTTAAAAAGCCATTAAATGTAATTTGCAAGGGGAACATTTTTACAGATCGAAATAAAAAGGAAAACAAAGGTTGCCTTCGGTTTTCTCCGATTTATTCATTTTATTTTTACGAATCAATTCTTCAAAAAAGGAAAAGAAAAGCTTCTAAGGAGGAAGAGGGCTTACGGAGATACCTTGCGATCGTATCTCGGTGGGTGGGTCTCCGCTGCTGGCCTAGATCCGGTGGGGATTGCGAGCCCTGTCTCGGCGCCATGGGGTTCAAAGACCCAACTTTCAAATCACCTGAGGTCGGGCTTTTAAAACCTCTGGTTGTTCTTCATTGGTCACGATTCGGTGGCGGTGTGGCGAGTGAAGGAACAACAAGGAGCCTCGACCGTCGAAAAACGTGGGGAGCCTTCAGAAAGCCTTCCCATTTTTTGAAAAAGAAGAAAAAATGAAATTTCAGGAAAAATCTTAATTTAAATAATATAAACTAAATGGCGCCGTTTTAGCCCCCCATGACCCGCGCGCGACCCGACCCGCTCCAGGGGGATCCCGCGTTTTCATGAAGTGGGCTATTTGCCCCCTTGGTCCCTCCTCGTTATTGATTTATTTTAATTTAGTCCTTTTGCTTTTTTATTTAATATTTTAATTTGGCCCTGAAATTTTATTTTGTTTTCAATCAGGTCCCTAGCTCACTGACGCGCCGAAAAGTGGACACGTGTCCACGGTTGGTTTATTTTCCCTTTTGCTCCTTTTTCTTTCCGCGCGTTCCCAGTTTAATCCTCTGTTTTATCGTTTAATTTCGTCCTAGTTTTGATTTAGTCCCTAAATCAGTTTAGCTCATTTATTTATTTCAACCTTTTTTATATATTATTATGTATATATTATCATTGGTATTGTTATTAAAATCTTCATTTCACATGTATTATTTATTTAAAATTGATATATGTATTTTAATTTACTTTTATATAATATTTACTTTAAAATTTATTTAGATACTATTATTTTATGTAGTTTTTTAAAAACTCTATTTTTGATTTATTTCAAATTCTCATGTCTGTATATTATTATTTTTATAACTTCTCGATTACAATTTCCTTTCTCCCATGCTAATCATCTTTTCAATTATTTTAGGACTTGTGTATTTATTTGTGTTAATTTGCTTGTTTTATAAATTAATTTTTAATTCATTAGTTCTTAATTGTTAGTGCTAGAATTTACATAATGTGTGACATATGTTTTTATTATTACACATTTTGTGTTGATTATTTGTATTTATTAGTTCTTTATCGCTCATTAGCATACATTTTAGCTTTTTTTCTTTCTTTCTTTTGCGATATACATTGTCATCCCATTGCATTTTATTCATAAAAAAGATTGTATTTCTTTTAAATATTAAAATCATTTTTTTCAAAAGCTTTCAAGATAAACTCGATACTCGAAATTTGGAATCCTCGAGAGAATCGAGCCCTAACGTATTGGGTTCCAATCTTCCTCGATGAATCTAAATAATCGAAAATTCCCTTTTAATTAAAACATAATAAAAAGCCCATTCTCGAGAATTTGATATGTAGTGTCCTAACGCATTGGATATGACATATTGTTCTCTCGAAACGAGGATTTTTCTAATAAATGAAAATAAAGGCAATATTCGATATTTATGAATTTTGGGAAATAAAGCCCTAACTTATTGGGTTTTGATTTTCTCATTTGACCCAAATAGTCGGATATCCTTCTCAAATGCATAGATTTTAAAAGTCAAAAAAATAAACTTAATTTTGAGGATTTAAAATGTTGCACTCTAACTTACCGAGTGTGACGATTTATTTCTTCGAAATAAATGAATCTCATTGTCCAATTCATTTTATTCAAAATAAAAGGATCGTATTTTAAAATCTTTTCAAAATTTCGACCTTAAGACATTAAACAATCAATTCGGTACCAATTTTGGGCGTCACGAGGGTGCTAACCCTTCCTCGTGTGTAATCGACTCCCGAACCTATTTTTCTCAAAAATTCGCAGACCTAAAATTATTTTCAAGGTGATCCGATCACACCACGATAAAAGATGGGTGGCGACTCCCAATTTTCATTTTTTAGTCGATAACTAAATTTTTGTCTTTCAAAAAAGTGGTTTCGACATTAAAGATATTCTTAAAAGTATTTTGAATTGAGTCATCTCTAATTTTTGCACATTTCCAGTAAGTTTGTTGTTGATTGTGCATGAACTTGCACATATCCATCAACATTGACAACTCTGATTTCCTTGAAGTACTTGCAGAAGTCGGCGTGGGAGTTGTATATTCAGGTTCAACACTTAGCTTAACTGGTTCTCCTTCTGGCTCAACCAACCCTCCTTTTTTCTCGTCTTCTATTCACGCCACACTTTTTTAAACCATCATTGTTTCTTTTAGCCTACCTTTAAACCTAACGTTAATCCCTCACAAACCCCTTTGAAACTGACTCCCTAGTCTACGATAACGTCACATCGAGCCTCTTACGAAATCACGAGAGAAAGTTGAGTGGAAAAAGGCACGAGGGTGTGAGCGCATTATAGCGGAGGTAAAAGCCGAAAAAGAGCGTAAACACGAGTGCGAGTGACATTACTCTTTCTTTCCAAGTGAACGTAAGGTTTTGCTGTGAGGTTTCTATTTCATGTCTCAAAGCCCTAAACAAAACATGGCGAAAGGAGGTGGACGACAACCAATTAGAAACGTAACACCCAGAGAAGGTAGGGTACCGGATTTGGCTCAACAAGGCCATTTGCGAGAATTCCAACGCATGCTTCGGAATGAGTTAGAATCATTCAATGAGCGTTTGGAACAAGTTGAGGAGAGAACCCAACGTGAACGGACTCCCCAAGGACCACGAAGAGAACGAGGCCAACCGGAAATCAACCAAGAAGACCTCTATGACCCAAGCGAAGCCAAAAGTGATCAAGGGTCTAACCAAAGTGATAGGCGGAGAGGTCCAAGAAATCGAGGCAATTGGGATCGAGGGCGAGTGGATGATGATTTGAAAAATATTAAACTATTTATTCCGCCCTTTCAAGGTAAGTCTGATCCAGAGGCCTACCTAGAATGGGAAAAGAAGATTGAATTGGTGTTTGACTGCCATAATTATTTCGAGACCAAAAAGGTAAAGTTCCTGGCAATAGAGTTTTCCGACTATGCTATGATTTGGTGGGACCAACTCACCATGAGCCAGAGAAGAAATAGAGAACGGCCAATATCCACTTGGGCTGAAATGAAGGCGGTGATGCGACGGCGATTTATTCCATCTTATTATCACCGGTAGCTTTATCAAAAACTTCAAAACCTTACTCAAGGCACGAAGAGTGTTGAAGATCACTTTAAAGAGATTGAAAATCGCAATGATTCGTGCGGATGTCTAAGAAGATCGTGAGGCAACAATGGCAGGTTTCCTTACTGGCCTTAACTGAGACATCGCTAGCACCATAGAGCTTTAACACTATATTGACATCGTGGATATGGTGCACATGGCCATTAAGGTCGAAAAGCAACTCAAGTGAAAAAGCACCGTTCGAAGCTATACCACCGCGGGCACAACAAAGTGGGGCCAAAGTACGAGTAAAAACAACCCATCGAACCGTGCCAAGGAGCCAATGTTGCCAGCCAAGACAAGCAAGCCTATTGGCGACACAAGTAAAGGCAAGGCGACCGAGTCATTTTCCAATTGAACGAGGGAAATTAAGTGTTTTAAGTGCCTCCGAATGGGGCATATTGCCAGCCAATGTCCCAACCAAAACAACCTGGTGGTACGTGCAAATGGAGAAAATGAGTCGGATGAAGAAGAAATTGGACATGAATTCGATGTGACAATCGATGAGGAGGAAGAAGTAGAACATGCCCTTGACGGAGAGCTTCTTGTTGTCAAGAGGAGTCTTAGTATCAAAAGTATAGAAGACGAGCAACAACGAGAAAACATCTTCCATACTCGTTGTCAGGTCTAAGGAAAAATTTTTGTGTCATTATCAACGGTGGAAGTTGTACGAACGTGGCAAGCACTATTATGGTGGAGAAGTTAAGTTTTCCAACCATCAGACATCCAAACCCGTACAAACTTCAATGGCTCAATGACGAAAGAGAGTTAAAAGTGACGAAGCAAGCACTTGTCGCATTCTCTATAGGGAAGTACTCCGACGAAGTACTTTGTGATGTCGTACCCATGCACGCTGGCCACTTATTACTTGGACGCCCATGGCAACTTGATCGACGGATATACCAATAGGTATTCGTTCAAGCATATGGGAAGGAATGTGACACTAGCACCGTTGACGCCAAAATAAGTCTACGAAGACCAAATTAAGTTAAAACATTCTGTAGAACAAATGAGAAACAAAGAAAAGAGCGAAAATACAAAAGAAAAGAAAAATGAAAAAAAAAGAGGAAAAATCATGAAGGAAAAAGAAAAAAGAGTGAAAATAGAAAAAGAAGGAAAAGAAAAATGAGTGTGAGAAATTGAATATCTTTGCAAAAGAAAGTGATGTTCGAAAGGCATTCTTATCGAGACAATCGATCCTTGTATTCATGTATAAGGAAAACTTGTTTAATACTAATGACTTAACCGGAAATCCCCCTTCTTCTGTTGTGTCTCTTTTGCAGGATTTCCAAGACGTTTTTTCAGACAATGTGCCAAGTGGGTTACCACCCCTTCGTGGGATAGAGCACCAAATAGACTTTGTGCCCGGAGCTGTGATCCCAAACCGACCAGCGTACCGGACTAACCCCGAAGAGACCAAAGAGCTACAACGATAAGTCAATGAACTCATGGAAAAGGGCTACATCCGAGAGAGCCTTAGCTCTTGTGCTGTTCCAGTTTTTTTGGTGCCAAAAAAGGATTGAACTTGGCGCATGTGTGTCGACTGTCGCGCTGTCAACAAAATCACCGTTAAGTATAGGCATCCCATACCACTCCTAAATGACATGCTAGATGAGTTGAGTGGTGCCAAGTTGTTCTCAAAAATCGACCTCAAAAGCGGGTACCATTAGATTCGAATGTGCGAAGGCGATGAATGGAAGACTGTATTTAAAACAAAACACAGTTTGTATGAATGGTTGGTCATGCCATTTGGCCTAACTAACACCTCTGGCACCTTTATGAGACTTATGAACTATGTATTGTGATCATTCATTGGTAAGTTCTGTGTTGTGTACTTTGATGATATACTTATATATAGTAAACCATTGGATGACCACGTAATACATCTTCGGTCCGTCTTGAAGGTACTACGAAAGGAGACCTTGTATGCTAATCTTAAGAACTGCACATTCTACTTTGACAAAGTAATTTTCTTAGGTTTCGTAGTCAGTTTGGAAGGACTCGAGGTGGATCGAGAAAAGATTAAAGCTATTCAAGAATGGCCGAGACCAATGAGTATTAGCCAAGTAAAAAGCTTCCATGGCTTGGCAAGCTTCTATAGGCGCTTCGTTCCCAATTTCAGCACATTGGCCGCACCATTGACAAGTGCCATCAAGAAGAATCCAACCTTCCATTGGGCCGAAGAACAAGAAAATTCTTTTACTGTGATTAAAGATTGTCTTACTAAAGCTCCGTTACTTGCATTGCCTGATTTTACTAAAACATTTGAGATTGAATGTGATGCTTCAGGTGTGGGAATCGGGGCCGTGTTAACACAAGATGGGAAACCAATCGCTTATTTTAGTGAAAAACTGCACGAAGCAATGTTGAACTACCCAATCTACGACAAAAAGATGTACACTCTCATTCGAGCTCTCAAGACGTGGCAGCATTACTTGTGGCCGAAGGAATTCGTGATCCATTCCGATCACGAGGTGTTAAAACATATCAAAGGCCAGCACAAGCTAAATAAATGCCACGCTAAATGGGTAGAGTATTTAGAATCATTTCCCTATGTCATCAAATACAAAAAAAGGTAAGGATAAAATAGTGGCTGATGCTCTTTCGAGAAGGTATACATTCCTGTCATATTTAGATTCTAAACTGCTTGGGTTTACATTTTTGAAAAACTTATATGCTACTGATGATGACTTTTGAGAAATGTTTGTTGCTTGTGAAAATGTGGCTATTGATAAGTTTTATAGGTGTAATGGATTTCTTTTCAAAGAAGGCAAATTGTGCATTCTGTGAAGTTCTGTCCGGGACCTATTAGTTAATGAGGCACATAGCAGGGGCCTCATGGGCCACTTTAGCGTGGGAAAGACTTTACCAATGCTCCAAGAGCATTTCTATTGGCCTAGAATGAAGCGGGATGTTGAGCAAGTCTGTGAACAATGTATGACATGCAAGAAAGCCAAATCTAAGGTTAAGCCGTATGGGCTGTACACACCACTTCCTATACCCGAGGCACCTTGGATAGACATATCCATGGATTTTGTCCTTGGATTGCCTAGGACTAAAACTAGAAAAGACTCTATTTGTGTTGTTTTCGATTATTTTTCAAAAATGTCTCACTTTATATCTTGTACAAAAACTGATGATGCTGTTCATGTTGCTACTTTTTTCTTTAGGGAAATCGTTCATCTACATGGCATCCCAATAACGATTGTATTTGATCAAGACGCCAAATTTTTAAGCCATTTTTGGAGATTGTTGTGGGGGAAGCTTGGAACTAAGTTACTGTCCTCAACCGCTTGTCACCCCCAAACGGATAGTCAACGGAAGTAGTTAATTGTGTGCTATCTACTCTGTTGCGGGCCATCATTCAAAAAAATTTAAATTCGTGGGAAGAGTGTTTGCCGCATATCGAATTTGCATATAATCGATCCGTTCATTCGGCAACTAAATACTTTCCTTTTGAAATAGTTTATGGATTTAACCCTTTAACTCCATTAGATCTAGTGCCTCTACCTAATGATCAATTTATTCATGCTAATGCTAGGAAAATGGCTGAGTATGTAAAGGAGTTACACCAAAAGGTTCGGGCCAATATTGAAGCAAGGACCAAGAGCTACATACAAAAGGCGAATAAGGGCCGAAAAAGAGTTGTCTTTGAACCCGGTGATTGGGTTTGGGTTCACATGAGAAAGGAACGATTTCCTGCCCAACGTAGATCAAAGCTATTACCGCGTAGAGATGGACCCTTTCAAGTGTTGGAACGGATCAACGAAAATTCCTATCGACTTGATCTATCGGGTGAGTACAATATAAGTGCAAGCTTTAATGTGTCTGACTTGTCCCCTTTTGATGTAGATTCTAATTTGAGGGCAAATCATTTTGAAGAGGGGGAGGATGAAACGGCCACGCCTCAAGTCACATCTAGCTTGAACAAGGATCCTATGGAGCTACCCCAAGGTCCTATCACCCGATCGATAGCCAAGCACTTCAAAAAGGCTCTTTCAGCTTCAGTAGACAAAGTGTGGGGTGAGACCCTAGCTGGACACAACGAGGAGACTTGGACCTGCCCTTCAAGTTCTCATTGCACCTTGTTGCGAACTGAACTAAGCTCAAATTTAGCTCAATAAGTTTAAATCAGCATAATTTTATTTATGCATGTTTATAGCTACTGGAATAAATTAATTAAGTTAGTTAAATTAGTTAAATCAGCTTAATAATTGTTAGCACTTAATTTGTTTAAAAATCTGGACAAGTTTAAGTATTTATGTTTAGCCTGTTTATTGCATATTATTAATTTGTCTAAAATCCTACAGCTCATAAATAAGCTTATTGCATGTTTTTAATATGTTTTTGTTCTAACCAAATTAATAGTGTCTTAGCTTAATTAAATTTGTCTAGTTTTTTTTAATTATGTGTATTTAAATTGTCCAAGTTAGGTTTTCAATTATGTTTAGCTGAATGTGAATTAATTTAAGTTGGTTCATCTATTTTTGTAGGTTGGTTGAATGTGGGAGAGTAATTAAGCAAGGTGCATGCACATCAGATTCAATGTATTTGGCGATACATGCATGGTTCTTCAAGTGAATGTTCAACTAATTGAATCCTTTCCCCAGAATAGCATAAAGCCATTCACACATGGAGTTCACACCAATGACCATTCGGTTGGGTATGTTCACACTTAAGGACTCTTCAAAGCTGAGTTTTCACACCTCAGATGACTGCTCAATAGCTCCTTAATTACTGGTAACTTTTCAGCAAAAGTTGCACATTGAATGAGCTTTTTCAAGCTCATTGGCCGAACCTAGTTGTTTCCATGCATCTTCCAAAATTTCCAAGTTCATTGCTTAATCTAGAAGTTGTCCATTGGAGCTCCTCATTCAGCCGAATCTTGCTATGACAATTAAATGAATTTTATTTGCTTAGTTCTTAAGTATGTATTTGACTATTAGGCTAGCTTAAAGCTTGCTTATAAATAGTTGTTATCTCATTTTGTGAAAAGAACTTTTGATGTTTTGTTTAATGAATTGCTGCCGAATTTGTGAGTCACTTTCTCTCAAATTTCATTCGAGACCCGAAAGACTTATCTAGCTTCTAGTGGCGTCTACCCGAGTCTCTTTTTGAACTTATCACTCCTTAAACCAAGTGTGGCATTCAACTTTATATACCTTTGGTTCATACTTATCTAAGTATCAGGTCAAGGTCCCAAACACCATTTTGAACACCTTAAGGTCCTATAAGTCTTGGGTCAACACTCAACTTTAGTGTTTGTTCATTCTTGACCTTTTGAGTCCATTGGTACCAAATTCCTATCC
Organism: Gossypium raimondii; assembly: GCF_025698545.1. Lineage (NCBI taxonomy): Eukaryota > Viridiplantae > Streptophyta > Magnoliopsida > Malvales > Malvaceae > Gossypium > Gossypium raimondii. Next base: position 26,525,425 of record NC_068567.1, on the reverse strand, counting down.
ACCGTCCAGATTTCAAACCCATTTCAATTCGACCAATCCCAAACTATTTCGTACCAAAATCTAAACTATTTTGTCCAAACCAGAAACCAATTTCGTACCTAAAACCTAAACCATTTCGACTAAATCTAAACCATTTCTTTCTAACCTAATCTAAATATTTCTACCCTTCCTATTTCGACCCAACTTAACCTATTCTCGACTAAAATTTTAAAACCAAGCAATACTTCTTCATTTAATGATCGGGTAACTATTCGACTCGGATTAATCACTAAACTGAGATCGTATCAACAGTGATGCATCACATGTTGGTTTGGGTTGTGTACTGATGCAGGAGGGTAAGGTGGTTGCTTATGCATCTCATCAGCTTAAGCCTCACGAGGTTAATTACCCTACTCATGACTTGGAGTTAGCCGCAATGGTATTCGCACTGAAAATTTAGAGGCACTATTTATACAGTGAGAAGTGTACTATCTACACAGATCACAAGAGCCTTAAGTACCTCCTCACTTAGAAGGAGTTGAATCTTAGACAGTAAAGATGGATAGAGTTGCTTAAGGATTATGATTGCTCGATTGAGTACACCCTGGTAAGGCTAACGTGGTAGCTGGCGCACTAAGCCGCAGGGCTGTATCTAAGTTGAGAGCAATGTTTTCTCGTCTCAGCTTGTTTGATGATGGTAGTTTGTTGGCTGAGCTGCAAGTTAGACCGACGTGGCCTCAACAGATTAAGGGCAAACAGTTATTGGATGAGTCACTGGTTCCTCGTTTCCGATAGGTTGAGCATGGGGAAACTTCAGATTTTGGGCTAAATAGTGAAGGAGTACTGCGTTTCCATGGGAGATTTTGGGTACCGAGGGATTCTAATATGAGGCAGTCTATACTGCAAGACGCACATAGTAGTCCATATGCTATGCATCCTGGTGGAAACAAGTTATACCGAGATCTTCGTGAGCTATACTGGTGGCTAGGACTGAAACTCAAAGTTACTAATTTTGTGAGTAAGTGCTTGACGTGCCAGCAAGTTAAGGCTGAGCATCAGCTGCCTTCAGGGTTATTGCAGCCAGTTAAGATTCCACTTTGGAAGTGGGAGAGGATAACCATGAATTTTTTGAATGGGCTACCCCTAATGCCTACTAAGAAGGATTCGGTATGGGTTATTGTAGACTGATTGACTAAATCTGCCCATTTTATACTAGTTCGTACTGATTACTCACTGCAGAAGCTGAAAGAGTTGTATGTGGCGGAGATTGTCAGACTGCATGGGGCACCGATTTCCATCATATCCAACAGAGACCCCCGATTCACATCTCGATTTTGGAAGAAATTACACGAGGCTTTGGGTACTAGGTTGGACTTCAGTACTGCGTTCCATTCTCAGACAAATGGTCAGTCTGAGAGGGTGATTCAGATACTGGAAGATATGTTAAGAAGTTGTGTAATGGATTTCCGAGGTAGCTGGGAAGACTATTTGCCGCTAACAGAGTTTGCGTATAATAGTAGCTACTAGTCCAATATTCAAATGGCACCGTATGAGGCGTTATATGGTCGTAGGTGTTGTACTTCTACCTGTTGGACTGAGCTGGGCCAGCGACGAGTTCTTGCGCCAGAGTTAGTTTTTTATACCGAAGAGAAGGTAAAACTGATTCGAGACCGATTGAAGGAAGCATCTGATAGGTAGAAGTCTTACGTGGATCTTAAACGCCGAGAGATTGAGTATTCTATGGGGGACTTCGTGTTTCTCAATGTCTCCCCATGGAAAAAATTACTGAAGTTTGGGCGACAGGGTAAGCTTAGCCCTAGGTTCATTGGGTCTTACCGTATACTGAAGCGTGTGGGACCGATCGCCTATCAACTTGAGTTGCCTCTAGAATTAGACCGGATTCACGATGTGTTCTATGTCTCCATGCTAAGGCGTTATCGCTCTGATCCCACACATATAGTACCAGTCGTGGAGATCGAGGTTAGGCTAGATCTGACCTTTGAGGAGGAGCCAGTACAAATATTAAACCGAGGGGTTAAAGTACTAAGGAAGAAATCTATTCCACTAGTCAAAGTGCTTTGGCATAATCAAAGTTCAGAAGAAGCCACGTGGGAACCTGAGGAGGCGATGCGTCGGCAATACCCTCATCTATTCTGACCAGGTAAATTTCGAGGCCAAAATTTCGTTAAGAGGGGTAGAGTTGTAATGCCCCAAAAATTGAAGTCTTTAATTTATTTGAATGATATGACACAAATTGCTTGTTTGCTTTAATGGCTAAGTGATTTGGGTGTGTATGGGAGTGTTTGAGAAGCTTAGGTTCAAGTCTTGGCTTCTGCAGAATTTTTAGTTTTGCTCTTAAATGAATCTAGACACTAGCATATAGACCTTTTAAATAATAGTGCTTGTTTTATGACACAAAAAGAACTTTTGGTCTAGTGGCAAGGTGGCGTGTTGTGTAACTGTGAGGTCTGAAGTTCAAGTTCTGGGTTGTGCAATGGAGTATTTATTTTGCTGCTTGAGCTGTCTAGGTAATGGAATTGGACTGAAACACAGCTAAGGGGAGTTTGAGTAGTTTTTAAATAGGGTTGTTGGGGGAGTTGAAGAGAAATCGATGGAGTAATTCAAGGAGGGATAAGGAGAGAGATACTAGGAGAAAATTAAGGAGTTCGAGTGAGAGGAAGTGTTGTGCCGTTTGAGGGAACTCTAGCTTTGAGAATTTGGCTAGGGAAATGTTTGTCATTTTCGGCATTGGAGAAACATTTTGGTGTTAGCATCTGTCAAATTCTCCTTGTCTTTTCTTTCATTTATCGGCTTTTGGTTCATTCAAGTTTGTATTGGTTGTTGCACATTATTCAACAAAATTCCCTTTCTTTTCGGTCAATAGTTGTTAGTCGATTTTGTGAACAACTTTTCCATTTCTTTTTCGCTCTTCTTCTCTTCCTCAATTTGCGCTCTCTTTTGGTATAATATCACCCTTTTACTTTATCACTCTCTGCGCTGATCCTCTCTTCGTTGTTTTTGTTGTTCCAGTGTTGCAAGTGTTTCTAATTATTGGTAAAGTGTTTATACTCCTCACTTTTTGATTAAACATGTTCTCTTCTATTCTTTTTTTTTTAAATCGAATACCCTCCTTTTTATCCTTTGATTACCAACTGTTGATTCTTTCCTCACGATGTGTTATTTGTTGCGGTTCTAGGCTTTTCCTCGAGGAGTGGTGGAGTGTAAGTGGTTTTGAAGTAGTCACAACCCTTGTTCTTAGCATTCAATCGAGGTAATATGTTATCTCACTTTTAGGGTTTAGACCGTATACTGATTATGTTCTTATAGGATATTATTTGCGGATTGAGGCCACTTGTATGGCCTACCTTGGTTAATGAGATAAGTGTTTATGGTATAGATAATCGATAAAAGGGTGTGATCACTTTTGGTAAGCGGTCTTAGAGGACTAAGTCGCCCTCATTCAAGCAAGATAAGGATGGTGTTTTTGGATTAAGTGTCAATAAGAGGGTGTTTTACCCTAACGATTAAAGGACTGACATTGGGTCATGTTTGAATCTAGCTTGGTGTACGTGGAGATTTGTGCTCTTCTCGTAAACAAGTGTGTAAACACCCTACTGTAACTATAGAACGGAAAAAGTCAAAAAGCTAAAAATACAGCGTTTGAGACCACACGAGTGTGCGATCACTCGTGTTGTAAGCCAAACCCACGAACCATGGGCGATTGACTGTAGAGGCCTCCATGAGCATTTTCATGGGCTTAGGTTGTAATGGGCCACGTTGGGCCAAAATAGACCGTGTGGGCTCAATGGGCTCGTGAGCCCTACACGGATGAAATCCATGATTTGTGGCAAATATTGGACTAGGCTATGTAGATCTCATAGCCCTGGCAAAATTTGGGTTGAACGGACTGCACGAGCTTGTGGGCCAACTTGGGCTGAGTAATGGGCCTTGGGCCCATTCACACTGTTATGACCATTTAGGTTACCTGAGTCGCTCAAGGAGACTGCAGACCTTTTGAGAGGTCGATATCTGCACCGAGACCCCAAAATAGGTAAAATTACTGTGACCAAAATACCCCTAAAGGGTAAAATAATTATTTTGCCCCTAATTGATGGGAATGACCATTGTACTCCTAGAGGTAGGTTGATTGATTTGTTCCTGATTTATATATGACTATTACTAATTATGACATTCTGTATACATGTATGATTTATGACATGACATACTGCATGGGGTTGGGATATTGTTATGGAGGAAGTATCTCGACCGGCGACTTTTTTGAAATCATATCTTGGCGTGTTTGCTACGATACTATTACTAGCAGCTTTGCTGCAATATTGGTGTGTAGGCTGGGTGGATCAATTTTATCCCCACATGGTGTGTTGGTGGTATGGAGTAGTGTGTTGGCTAGATTAGGATGGGTTGTATTATTACACTGTACTGATACTGTATTGGGCTAAGGCCCACACTATTACTGTATTGGGCTAAGGCCCACACTATATTGTTACTGAATAGGGCTCAGGCCCAGACTATTATTGCATGTTGTATACTGACTGGCTGTTAGGGGTTTACACACTGAGTTTTCATAAGCTCACCCTCTCCTTTTAACTGTAAAGGTAATCCTCAGCCATAGGCGATTTGGAGCTGCGAGGGACTCAGAGGTGGCCACACAGCTACAGCTGTTCTACACTTTCTTTTATTTAAATTTAAAGTTTGTGTTGGATTTTGTTTATGTAATAAGGCCATTTATGTTTGTCTAAATTTTTAACTGGGCTTTTGCTTACTTATTTTAAACTGCTAGTTTAGGAGAAAACGAATTCTCAAAATAATTACTGTTTTCAAAGACACAAAATTTAAACATTAGAGTTTTCAAAAGCTTCGGCGATTTTAGATCAACCTTTTATAATAATAACAGATAACAAGGCAAACATTTTGACTAGATGATTTGTTAAATAATAATAAATGGGTTTTTAACCTAGAAGCGAATTTTTTTCCAACAAGTTCAATTTTCGAAAGACACTTCGATGTGACATGCCAGATTCAACCATAACGTCTAGGCCAGGTTTGGGGTGTTACAGGTAGAATTTAGGTTCACACGGCCAGACACACGGGCGTGTGACTTGGCCGTGTGAGACATATAGTTGGCACACGGATGTGTGAGGGCATTTTGAGAGTTACACGGCCTGGCACACTGGTGTCTGGCTTGGCCATGTGACCCAAGTCAGTGAGTTACAAGGGCACGAACACGGGTTGGGACACAGCTGTGTGTCCCTATTTAGAAAGTTACACGGCCTGGCCACACGGCTGTGTGACCCCTGTAGTTGAATTTTTTTGAACTTTTTTTCCTCAAATTTTCAAATGTTCCTGGTTTAGTCTCGAATCATTTCTAAAGTGATTCTAAGGCCTCGGTGGCTTGAATAATGGACAATATGCATGCTTAATGATGGATTATGTTATGATTATTGAAATGTTTTGAAATGAATGATTTAGGTAATGTTTATTCGGTAATGCTCTGAAACCCTATTCTGGCCAAGGATACGGGTTAGGGGTGTTATAAAGCTCATTTTAAATGGATCCTATTACCAAAAATTGGGTTAAAGATGTCCACCATGTCCCTTAAGATGGCGATAATGAAGAACATGAAAAAGACTATGATGGCATTCCTCTGGTCTAGCAAAACCCTCTACCGGCTTCTTCCACAGCTCAACTGTCTACTCAGCCTCTCTTCGATGAAATGTCTACCATCATCCTTTGCTTCATTACTTCATTGACTAAGGAGTTTAGGGGTTTCAGCACTCGGGTCGATGATGCCTTTGAGCATGTTAATAATAATGTTAGTGGTTTAGACTCTAGGATGTCTAGGATGAAGGAACATATTACTTTTCTAATGTCTCAATTTCCTCCTCCTCTTCCACCTCAAAAAGACTAAGGTGTATATATTTCATTTTCTCATGCATTTCACTCATCTTTATTGCACAGTTTCTTATCTCTATGTTAGAACTTTATGTTTATTTTGGTATCTTAATTGTAGATTCTTGTTAGTTTATTTTGATACATCTATGTTAGTTCTTTGGTTTTCCAATTATTTTCTCTTTATTGGACTAACAAAGTCTCTCTCTTAATCTTTATTTGTTGATTTTGATATAACAAAAGGAGAGAAGAGAAGAGGAAGGTAAATTATTAGTATTTGGTTGATTTTTTATAACTAATATTTTAATGCCAACATCAAGTGACCATTTTTAATGTCAAATCTTTTTTTCCAAATTGATTCAAATTGAACTTTAAAAGTGGGAGTAACAAACTCAAAACAAATATACCAAAACATTTTGTTATATCAAAAGGGGAGATTGTTGAACTAGCTTTATTTGACAAAATATTTTGATATAACAAACGAAAAAATCTTTAAATAAATTTTTTTTTTGAACAAGCAATTCAAAGCATGAATAATATTTCAAAACTTCCAAACATCTTAGAAAATACTTTAAACACTTAGAATATTTTCTGACAAAGTTCTGAAAAAGAATTTAAACTCTTCAACTTAATTACAACGATTTCTAATCAGTTTTAAAATTGCTCCTACAAGAAGTATCGATGTTTTCCAAAATGTATCGATATTTGTACAATTTTATCGATACCTTAATTTTTATTGATACCAAGTCTACTATCTATTTTGAATACAAAATTGAACACAAACAATACGTATCGATACCTTGAAAATTATATGGATACCTATTGAATTTTATCAATACCTAAACTTTCTATCGATATCGTTTTTGCATTCTGCTTTTAATGATCTGTCAAAACGTCAACAAGTATCGATACATTTGACTAGGTATCGATAAATTATTTTTGGCATTGTTGAAAACTAACCTTAACAGTCACTGAATCATGCATTAAATGTCTCTAGTATCAATACTCGTACAAAAAGTATCGATACTTTATGTTGCAAGTGAATTTTGATAACCTGGTATTTTCATCCCCAACAACTCTATTTATTTTCTCAACAACCACAATGGCTAGAAATGAATTAGAGGGTATAAATACCAGCTTTTAAAGATCCTACAACAACAAGAAAGTATATTCAAGCTTAAAGATCAATCAAAACAACCTTTGTGCCATATATTTCCATACTTTTCTTTCAAACACTTGTGAGCCTTATTTGCATTCTTTTGCTCAATCGTTTTTCATTGTAATTTTGCTTAATTTGCAAAGACATCAATCTTGTAAATATTAGTTTCTTTGTTTGCTTTCTTGTATCTATTTGAGAGGAGTTGTGTCTTAAGATTTGGGTAGAAATCTTAAAGGAGTTGTAAGGTTAAACCTTGTCTTCAAAGGTTGAACAAATTAATGAATTTGAGAAAATCCTTAATTGTGGAAAGCTAAGATAGTGGAGTAGGTAATTGAGGCTAAACCACTCTATATCATTGTGTTCATCTTTCTATCTTTTCTCTTTAGCTTTTCTAAATTTTTAAAAATTCAATTCACCCCCTCTTGGCAATTTCGATTTGACCAATCTAGCTAATAACTTGATATGATCACAAGCTAAATTCAATCAGTGATTGGTTGTTTGGACTATTGTTGATGAGATTGTTGCATGATTTTGGTATTTGTGCATTGTGCAATTGATTAGTTCAACTTGATAACCTATACTTGACAAACCTAAGTAAAAACTTAGATAGATAAGATCAAAAGGAGATTATATTGGGTAAAATAGAATATGTTGAGCCAAAATAGATTACCGAGAGAAATGGGTAAAAGAAATTTCCACCCGAGATTTAATAATTGGTCCATTCTTAACCTAGGTAAAGTCCATCGTGTTGCGATAGAAATAAACAAAAACAAATAAGTTTTAACTAATGTAATAAATATACCAATTGTCGTTCCAATGATTCCATTTATTTTATTTATTTCAAATAGCTCAGGGAAGAATACGTACGGTGGATTATTGCGAGCGGAACGAACGGGGCATGCTTTAGAAGAAGTGATTTGTTATCACCTAACCCAGTAGGCCCTTGAGCGGATCCTATGTTAGCCCCAAGACGTTGGTCTCTAACTAGAAAAGTAAATGCTTGACCTTGAGAAGCTTCTGGTCCAGTGGGCCCGTAAAACTCACTAGGATAAGCGTTATTATTGAACCAGACAAAGCAACAAGCAATGAAACCAAAAACGGATAAAGCACCTAAACTATAAAACAAGTAAGCCTCTCCCGACCATACAAGTGCACGGCGAGCCCATGCAAAAGGTTTGGTTAAGATATGCTAAATTCCACCAAATATACAAATAGAACCTAACCATATATGTCCTTCAATTATATCTTCCAAATCATCCACACTAACAATCCATCATTCACCTCCAAAGGGAGATTTTAGTAAATAACCAATTATAACACTTGGACTAAGAGTCAAGTTGGTAATTTTTCTTACATCTCCCCCACTCGGAGCCTAGGTATCGTATACGCCCCCAAAATAAAGAGCCTTGAATACTAGAAGAAAAGCGCCTATACCTGACATCTAAAACCGATAGGTGCGACATTTACTCGAGTGAGATTGAGAGGAGATCTCAAGGGCTTTCCTTTTAGCCGATTGAAACCTAGAGGATATGTCGTTTAAAGGGAGGACATGGCATTAATAACAACCGATTGTGAGGCCATTAGCAATAGAAAGAGCAACCAATCACTAACTGGATCTCGTGAGAAGTCATCAATTAGAGTAAATAATAGTTTTAGTTCTTTAGTAACAAAATTTAGTAATCTAGTTAGTTGATATTCATTGCTCACTATGGATTTCTTCAATAACTTGAATTTCTATTAGATCAATAGACCTTTGTATAGCATAGAAAATCTTTGGTCTATCTATCAATATCCATTCTCTCTTGGGTACGATCCTTGGAGTACTTACTAGTATTTTATTGTAAAACACTATACTGTAACTTGACTTGTAGTGTTGCGGTAGAGATTCCATGTATGTTTCTTGTTGAAAATTTGTTGTTATTTGTATTATTTTATGAAGCATAGTAGAGCCTCATCACATGAAAATCAATATCAATAGGTGTTGGATTCTCATAGAGATGCCCTAATTGCCTCTTCAACCAATCTAACTTCACCCGAAGCCTTTTGAAATAAAAAAAAAGAAGTTGGTACATGTTCTGAAAGCTTTATTAAGGATCTGTCCTAGATTGTGCCTAAAACTTCTAATTACAAAACACTTGACCACTAGAAGCTCCATTAGCAATGTTACACCTTCTAGCCTTGTTGTCCCTTCACCGCATAAGAGACAAAACATATGGGTCTCTAGTTTCCATTGTTCAATAAGAATTGATAGGAATAACAAAATGTAAGTAACTCTCCCAATTTATCTTGCATGGAAGAAAGCATCAACTTTTAATTGAGAAAATATTCTTTTGTCAAGTGAATCAACACTTATATTGTCGCGAAGTTGACCCACAAGAGAATACTCTAATGTTTCTACATTTCGACCAACATGTCTTTATTTGGATCTCAATAAGTTGGCAAATATTATGGTACGATTGATAATTGTAATTTATATGTACTTAGTTATACGTAGAAGACAATTTGTTTTGGTTTATTATGAAAAATTAACAAGTTTAATTGCCTATTTATAAGTTCTAAAATTAAGGTATGCTAAGATTTTAAGCAAGTCAACACCTATGAGTATTGAATTTAATTTGTATTTCGTTAGAATTTATTTAGATTATATTATCCATTAAAAAACAAAATTAGTACACAACTCAACACCCATTGTGTTTATCCGGAGTCATTTCGAAATTAAATTGTCACCGTTTAATTTTCAAATTTTTTTCATGAACTCAAAATAGGTTGATGTTAAGATACAATAACCATAAGATAATAATTAATCATGATTCTAAGGGTGCACAGAAAAACTTTAAAGAGTTGCTATGCGCCTTAAACTCGACATCAACTAGTGTTGAGGTAAAAAATTGCATTAGGGAAAAAACTATCCCATCCACTTATATTAATAAATATTATAAAAGTTTATATTAAAGAACCCAAAAAACTAACTTTCAATAAATTATTTTTAAGGATAAAGAACATTTTGTCCCTAAATTTGGCAGAATTTTTCCATTTTTGATATGTGATTATATAATAGTTTGATATTATGCCAAATCATCGTCTAAAAGAGTAGTTCTTTTATAAGAATATTACCAAAATTAGAAAATTATCAAATTCAGAAAATAATGTGAAAAAAAAAGAGATTGGAACCAAAGTGGGAAAACTTGCATAGTTTAGGGGCTAAATGTCTTATCCTTTATTTTTATTTTTTAATATGAATTAACGATTTATTACTTCCATTATTGCAACAATTATCCTTAAATAAACACTTTAAAATCAAACCGCATGAATCAATTTTGAAGAACAATTACCGAACACGGCAGCACCAGTTTCCTATTGCAGGAAAAAAATTAAAATAGAAAAAACAACACAGATCTATTAACCAATAAAATCCTACGCATCCTTCCAGTACACCCACTCACCCTAATTTCTTTTTAGATTCTTTTTTCCAGGAATTAAGGTAAGAATGGAAGGCGGAGGACCACCACAGGCGGCGGACACCGAGATGGCAGAAGCAGCTCAGCAACAGCCACAACACCACCAGCAACATCCGCCGCAGGTGGCCGCTGGCCTGGAAAATATTCCGGCCACCCTAAGCCACGGCGGCAGGTTTATTCAGTATAACATCTTTGGTAACATTTTCGAGGTCACTGCTAAATATAAACCACCTATTATGCCTATCGGTAAAGGCGCTTACGGCATCGTTTGGTAACCGCTCTTCTTCTGCTTCTTCTACTTCTTTTGATTATTTAATTGATTATTGTTAATTTTGTTTAATTTAATTTATCTTAGTTCCGCATTGAATTCCGAGACAAATGAACACGTTGCGTTAAAGAAGATAGCGAACGCATTTGATAACAAGATTGATGCGAAGAGAACTCTTCGTGAGATCAAGCTGCTTCGTCACATGGATCATGAAAACGTCAGTGAGTGGAATTTTTTGGGGGGTTCTTTTAAATTGATTTTGATTCATTTCATTTGTCATTGATTCCTTTATGTGTTTTGGTTTTAGGTTCTGTTTTGCTGTTCTAATGTTCTTTATGGCTAATATTACTCCAACTCGTTGTGATAGGATCAGAACCCCATTTGATTCTTGGCTTCTAAGTATTAGATATGTGTCCGACTTATATAGGTACTTCAGAGGAAAATTAAAGGAATAGAGCTGTGGCAACATAGAAGTATTCAACTCACTCACCAATCATTGAATAAACCTTAGCTCGATATGAGTTTAGCTCTTAGGATCTCGATGATTACTGGCTTACCTACTTGTTCATTTTCCTGGAATATCCAATCACGGGCATAAATAATTATTTTTCTATAATTGCTAAAAACTTGGGATGTTTGACGTGTATAATTATTAATGAGTAAAGAGTAGAGATTTTTCTCCTAAGTATTAGTTTTTATGCTTTCTTACAGCATTTAGGAACTTTCCTTGAGTGAAGAACAGAAAGTAAGATATTTTCTATGTAAGGTAAACCCTGGAAGTTATTATTTTTCTTTCTCCGATGAGATGTTGGATCATATTTATGCTAGTAACAAGCCTCAAATTCCTCCACTAAAATTTCAATTCCAAGTTTTAAACAGTATCGTCCTATCCTATAGTGGTTTGCACTATTCTGATTTATAAACATTAATAATATCTATGTATAACAGTAGAAGATTTTTCTGGGTCAAATTTGGTTGTTTTGTTGTTCAGGTTGGTTAAATCTTGTCTATCACTAGTGAAAATTTACTTAAACCATAGCTGAGAATGTAATCCCTTTACATTAATTGGTCATAACATGTTCTTTCTTTGTCCCAATTCCTTTTTCTCTGGCTGTGAAAGAGAGAACTGGAAAGAACAATATCATTTTTGTTATCATGGTGGTTTAGTCTCATTTGCACCTTTTATGCAGGTTGTTGCAATCAGGGATATAATTCCACCACCTCAAAGGGAATGCTTTAATGATGTTTATATTGCGTACGAGCTGATGGACACTGACCTGCATCAGATAATCCGTTCTAATCAAGCTTTATCTGAAGAGCATTGTCAGGTTAGAATGTAGAGATTTGGTTGCTTTTTAACATAAGAGTCACATCCCTTAAATTACTAGTTCAAGTTTTATGGTACAGTTATTTCAGTTGGCTGCTAATTTAGATCCTTAAGTTTGCTCCCTTCAAGCCCCGTTGTTAGTCAGCACAGGGCTTTTTTTCTTCCGAATTAGTCTTGCTTAACTGAATTGGCAATATCAACTGCTATAGTTGCAAACATTTCCCATCTATTGCACTTGAAGAATTATGCATAGAGAAATTTCTTAGGCTTTTAAAGAACTAGTTATTTGTATGAGCCTCTAATTGTCAAAAGGTTGGTACCTGATGTTGGACTACATGCAAGTTACTGTTTGATTGCAAATATCCATTCTTATTGGAGGGGGAAAACAGGGGTAAATATGTGGCAAATGAGGTTTCTTTAGAAATATGCCATAGTATCAATATTGGATCAAGAAGTTCAAGGTTTTGTGCAGTTGTGTCTTCTGACCTTGATTTTAAAGTTTATTTTATGGACAACTAGTGAGGGTTCGTTTATGCTTGGATATATGGTTTTGTGGGGCTCAACTTCAAAAGAAAGGCTTCAGGGTTGATTTTAGATCTGAATGTTTGCTGAAATTTAAAAAAAAAAAGCAAAAAGGAGAAGTCATAGTATTCTCTCCTGTATTTTCATAGGTTTCAAGTTGAAGGTTTCAAGGCCCCAAAGGCTTCACACCTGGGGTAGTTGATTCATGCAATTCCAAAGAAAAGCTTAAGTGCAAAAAACAAACTTAACTGGTCCTTGCATAACTGAAAATCCTATTTATACGTAGATGGGAAATTGACAAAGTAGATGCAAATGGTCATTGAGTAAAACGAACACATAACTAATAGAAACACATTTCTAACATAATTTTTATAGTATAGACAAGATTGCTTTCTTTTTCGTTTTATTTCCAAAAATAACATTCTTAATTTTTTTTTTCAAATGTCTTTTGCTTTTGTTTTCGAATGTTGTTGAAAAACAACTGAACAGTACCCAATATAATTGTAATGCCCATATTTTAAGGGTTTCTCTTTGAGCCTTAACATCAAATTAACCATCGGTGTTTGTGCTTTGCAGTATTTCCTCTATCAGATCTTACGTGGGCTGAAGTATATACACTCTGCAAATGTTCTACACAGGGACTTGAAACCTAGCAACCTTCTCCTGAATGCTAATTGTGACTTGAAAATATGTGATTTTGGACTCGCTCGTGTCACCTCTGAAAGTGATTTTATGACTGAATATGTTGTTACAAGATGGTACCGTCCACCTGAACTGTTGCTAAACTCTTCAGACTATACTGCAGCCATTGATGTATGGTCAGTGGGTTGCATTTTTATGGAATTGATGGATCGAAAGCCATTATTTCCTGGAAGAGATCATGTGCATCAGCTTCGATTACTTATGGAAGTAAGTTCTTTCCCAACCAATATAAAATTAATCTACAATACAAACAAATAAGTTGCTGAATAGGGTGCGAAGGGCAAAAATATGGTAAACTGAAAATTGCTTGTAAAATTTCACAAGTGTTGAACTCTTTGCATTGCAGCTGATTGGCACCCCATCAGAGGCTGAGTTGGAGTTTTTAAATGAGAATGCTAAGAGATATATTCGACAACTTCCTCTTTATCGTCGAGAATCTTTCACTGAAAAGTTTCCAAATGTCCACCCTTTAGCTATTGATCTTGTTGAAAAGATGTTAACTTTTGATCCCAGACAAAGGATTACTGGTGAGTTTGTTGCAAACTATTAGGTTTCTCTCTCTCTCTCTCTCTCTCTCTCTCTCTCTCTCTCTCTTATGCATTTGCCTGTTGCTGTTTGACACATCATATAGACTCAGCCTGTGTTATTACTCTTTCCCAATTTTGTCACCGTAGTTTGCTAAAATATACAAAATGGTCACAGCTCCCAATGAGGTTAGTGTCATTGTCTTCGACTTGAGTTGGAACTCATGTAACACTACCTATTCGTTTCAGTTGAGGACGCACTTGCTCATCCCTATCTAACGTCACTGCATGACATAAGTGATGAACCTGTATGCATGACCCCCTTTAGCTTCGACTTCGAGCAGCATGCATTAACTGAGGAGCAGATGAAGGAGCTGATATATCGGGAGGCACTTGCATTCAACCCAGAATATCTGCAGCAGTGATGAGTCCATATGCCATTGATTTATTGATGAGCTTTTGTCAGTGTTGGTGATCGTTTTCTTCCTGTATATATACATACGTACGTATGTAGGTATGTATGTATTTATGTATGTATGTATGTATGTACGTATGTATGTTCCAATCCCAGGATAGAATGGCTATTGGAATTGAGATATTTAACTATGGGCAAAATGCAGGAAACTAAAACAGTTGTATTGGTGTTTTTATGTACGGCTGTCTTGATTTCTTTCTTTCGTTGTTCTATCTGTTTCAATCGACCCGACTTTGGACTTCTCATATATTTGCTTCTCTACCCTTGATCATTTTCATAACCGAGTTTTGCTTCTATGGGCTTTAAATTAGAGAGCATTTTAAGCAGAATTTGATTTTTTGTTTTTATATTTATTTAGCTAAATAAATAATTATGAAAATATTACTTTTACATCGATAGATCTTTTATATTTTATATTTCATCATTAATATACATGTACAAATTGGAATTAAGAAAACTGTTTTAAATATTTGTTTTATGTAAATCAACTTTCAGTCTTTCAATTCATATTAATATGGATAATATTTTGATGGTAAAAGAAAATATAAGTAATATTTTAGATCATTATGATAGAGATATCGAGTGAATTTAAAATTCACATGTATGCTAAATACTGATTATATTGATAAGTATAATAGAAATTAATAAAAGGTTTAAAAGCGGATTAGTTATATTGTAATGTTTTAGTAATTGGACCGAGACTAAATTGGTGAGATTTAACCGATTGGTTGTATTAAAAATAATTTAAATATAAAATAAGTAATTTTAATATTAAATGAGTATTGAATATAACAAATATTTAATAAAGAATATTTTCTATTAAATAGTACAAATTTTAGTATAAGTTCAAGTGATTAAAATTTTTTCAAGAAGTTTAAAATTGATTTCGAAGTTTTATTAATTTTTATTGGCTTTTTAAGGGAAGTCAATTTCGTACCAAAGGTATCAGTCGAAATGTCTCATTCCGAAATTCGAAACAACTATAAATTTTGGTTGGTATTGGGCATACCAATGCTTAGCCTGTATCTCCCAAAATACAACGTATTAACTGGTACAAAGAAACAATTTTCTAAGACCCCAAAAATGAAATCATTTAACATATGCCTGTTAATTAATGCTTCAGTAATCAATTAGATAGCTGTTGTTTTTTTTTTTTACTTTTAAGATGTATTAAATTTATTTAAAATTTAATTAAATTTAATTAGAATACATAATCTTCTATCAATTATGTATAGTGCGTTTTATATAATTGATTAATATTTTATACTTGCATTTGACATTTGTAAATATTTTTTATATAAATATATTTAATATTTTTAAAGATAACGGTAAACTTAAAACAATACATCGAAATAAGTTGATACCAATAATTACTGGTACTAATAAAAATGACACATCTATCAATATAATACTTTTTTTTCATCAGTTCAATTGATTTTTGAAGGATTTTGTTGATACAAATTTTAGGTTAGGAACTTGGAGATGGTTTACCCGATCAGTGTAAGGATGGACGGAGAGCCGTAAGATTGAATAAGGCTGGAAGAATGATGGAAATGGGAGAGAAGCTTGTAGCTTATTAGAGAAGAAAGAAATTCCAAAAATTGTGAGTTCTTCGTAGAAAAAGAGATGGAAAAATGTGGGAGAGAAGACCTCTTTCCTATGCCCTTTTAGGGTATGCATGAGAGGTATTTTGTGAAGTTCATATAATGATACCGTATTACGCATAGAATGGCAATAAGGTATATAATATATTTATATATAATTGTTATACCCCCCCATTAGACACACCCTTCGAGCACCCACCCTTGCAACCACTCATCAAAAATCTCTTCAGGAACAACTCCTCGAATGCATTCCTTGCACTCACCCTCGGCTCTACACCATGTAAGCCCCTTGCATTAATCGTCACTTTTGACACCAACTGCTATGTCCAATATGAAGTGATTAGCAGCGTGCCCACTCGCCACCCTACTTAGACATATGGTGATAGACCACTTGCCCAACTTACTTGGGGCTCACCTATGGGAAGATGGCATGTGGCATCTCGGGATCACAGTTAAAGGTATATAAACCCTTAGCTCTGGCCTATCTGTCGCTGGAATAGGGTTACGGAGCATTACCAGATTGTACATTTCAAACAAACAAAAATATTAAAACATTTTAATTCACATCATTAAACATAGCAAAACTAATCCATAACATGCATATTGTCCCTTATACGAGCCCTCGAGGCCCTAAAAACACATTAGAACCAAGTCAAGACTAAATAGGAAGCTTATAGAATTTTTTAGGAAACACTGAAAATTTTCAAAACTGCAAGGGTCACACGGCCGTGTGGACATTCGAAGTAGGGACACACGGCCGTGCCTAGCCCGTGTAACTCACTGACTTAGGTTACACGGCCAAGCCACACGCTCGTGTGCCAGGCCGTGTACCCTTCGAAATGACCTCACACGCCACCTCACATGCCCGTGTGCCAGGCTGTGTGCTAAGCCGTGTAACAACCTGACTTGTAACCCTTTGAAAACTACAGAGGACACACGACCGTGTTGCCAGGCCATGTGTCACACACAATTGAGACACCTTCTCGTGCCTCTGCCCGTGTGGACAAAACAAAAAGGCCATTTCCAAGCCATGTTTCTCACCCATTTATGCGTATACCTACAGTTACTTTTGCACATATAAACAAGCCTTCAATTTGCACTAAGACCATGCATAAACAAGCTATTCAAATATGGTACATAAGCATACAACCAATATGCCCAAAGGGTACCTCAATCTCAACACTTAAACAGGTATAACCATATCCTCAAATTGGCCAAAATGTTCAACTAACTTTTCACTAAGTTTATACCAAAACATACCATTTGATTTATCTATCCAATTCACACCAAAAGGTACCAAATGTGCCATTCAACAACTAGCACCAATAGCCATATATGTCATTTATAACAAAAGTACCAAATCACCACATTCAAACATATCACAAGACATTTATAATATGTATTTTAAACTACCATTCCATCTTTAATCATTCAAGCATCATGAACCAAGATATCAACCACTTTAATACCAAATATTTATATACCAAAACCATTATCATATCATCACCTAAAAAGTCATAAACACAAGCCAAAACATATGGCTACTTCAACATCCAAAATACCTATACATGTGCATATTTAACCAGTTAGCACTTAACTTGTTTCCATGCTAAAACATAACATAATTGATACATAACCTGTTGGATCGCCGGCACCCTTACGGTGCAGCGAAAAAATTAAAAATTCGGCGATCCCAACCACGGAACCATGTGTGAGGAACGAATTAGGGTGATAAAGGTTACAAAATTATCGAATGTTTATTCTGAGTAAACAGCAACGCGTCAGCAATGAGTAGTCTAATCTACTATCGAACCAAGCCGCAATCTATCGTGACCCCGGCCTCTACGTAATCCACCCAGTTGATTATGAACGGAAGGAATCCCCAAAATAGTTTTTGAAAAGAATTTTCTTTGACGGCTACTAGACCCCAAGCAAAGAAAAAATGGGATTCTTATATATCTTTTTTTAGGGTTTCTAGATATTAAATAAATATAATAATATTTTAAACCGAAAATCATAATTACATTAATTATAATATAATTTCGGTAAACCATATATTTATTTGAATTTATATACTAACCAAATTCATGTTCTCATAATGCGTACAACAACCTTGTACATAATGTGTTCGATATTTGATTACCAAATAAAATTAATTCTATAATTAATTTAATTCAAGCGACAACCAAACACAATACCAACTATGTTTTATTCCGTTCATTTCAACTATAGGGTGTGACCCTGTAGGTTCCTGTAACGTTAGTAGTAATACTAGAACGATTCCAATGTTACAAACAATGAGTGGCATCTAGCAATGCATCATTGCTACCTAAGTCACAAGAAATCATGATTCGACGTAACATTTTTATGATTAACCTTTTATGCAATAATCCTTAAGTCCTTTATCTCTGGATTGTACATAAGTCATGGAATAGTCACACTTGCATAGTCCATTCCATGTTCCTTGATATCTTAAGTAGACTACGATATACAAATAAGTATGACATCTCATATCAACTTATTTGAGCATGGCCATGCATTTCTAGTCTCACTCAATCAAGTGGCCTAAGATATTACTCCCATTATGTAGGAGGGGCTTATCCTATCTCGATCAACCATATCCCTCTACATAGATCATGGTATATCCAACATCAGCCTTTATAGAACAACCGATTCACGGTTATGCGCTTGATTGTATCAAAATATACAACTCACGATGTTGGGATTATGATAATCTCAAGTCTGAGGATCATATACATATTAATCACTATGAGTAATGTTGTGACAATTACATAATAATCCAAGAAACATACTCATAACGGGTCAGTCCAATATGTTGTTCTCTAACACACATATTCATGCATCAATTTTGACATTCCATATCAATGACAACGCTTTATCATCAATCAACTACTTGTTAGTCTTAATGCATTATTTTCGTCCTATCCAACATTAATACTTGACTAAGGACCTTTTAAGAAAAATCATATTATTCTCAGGACATTATTATAAAATAGTTTATTTATACACATAGAAAAGAAACTGAAATAATAATGGTAACGCCTTATATTAATAAACATGATAAATCAAGTATGTTATTACAACCATCTCATGATTGATCTTTGGGCATACTCTAACAATCTCCCACTAGCACTAAGACCAATCACTTATATATCTAATACCAAGCGACTTAGTGTGACGATCATGCTTCTGCTATGTCAGAGGCTTGGTCAGGGGATCAGCAATGTTATCATCTGTAGGTACTCTGCATATCTCTACATCCCCTCGATCGATAATCTCTCGAATAAGATGGTAGTGCCTAAGTATATGTTTGGATCGCTGGTGAGATCTAGGTTCTTTAGCTTGTGCAATGGCTCCATTGTTATCACATCGGAGTTCTATAGCATCTGATATGCTAGGTACAACCCCGAGTTCAGTAATGAACTTTTTGATCAAACCGCTTCTTTTGTTACCTCACTGGCTGCAATATACTCGGCCTCTGTTGTAGAGTCGGCTATTGTACTTTGCTTTGAACTCTTCCAGCTCACAGCACCACCATTAAGGCAAAACACAAAACCTGATTGTGATCGAGAATCGTCCTTATCAGTTTGGAAGCTGGCATCAATGTAACCTTTTACACTTAACTCTTCCTTACCTCTAAATATTAGGAAAGTATCCTTAGTTCTTCTCAAGTACTTAAGGATATTCTTCACTGTGGTCCAGTGGCCTTCACTGGGATCTACTTGGTATCTGCTCGTCATACTTAAGGCATATGAGACATCTGGACGGGTATATAACATGGTGTCGAAACCATTTTTAAATTTGAAAATTGGGGGTCGACTTTGAAAATGAAAATAGGAGTCGCCACCGATCTTTTATTGCGGTGTGATCGGCTCACCTTAAAAATGATTTTGGTCTGCGAAATTTGAGAAAATAGGTTCGGGACTCGGTTACGCACGAGGAAGGGTTAGCACCCTCGTAACGCCCAAAATTGGTACCGAATCGATTGTTTAATGTCTTAATGTCGAAATTTTGAAGAGATTTTGAAATACGATCCTTTTATTCTGAATAAAATGAATTAGACGATGAGATTCACTTATTTCAAAGAAATAAATCGTCACACTCAGTAAGTTAGAGTGCAACATTTTAAATCCTCAAAATTAAATTTATCTCTTGACTTTTAAAACCTATGCATTTTGAGAAGAATATCCGATTATTTGGGTTAAATGAGAAAATCAAGACCCAGAAAGTTAGGGCTCGATTTCACAATATTCCTAAATATCAAATATTGCCTTTATTTTTATTAAAATCCTCATCTCGAGAAAATAACATGTCATATCCAATGCGTTAGGACACAACGTGTCGAATTCTCGAGAATGGGTTTTTATTTGAAATTTGTATGTTTAAAAAAATATTCGATTATTTAGATTCGACGAAGAAAATTGGAACCCAATACGTTAGGGCTCAATTCTCTCGAGGATTCCAAACTTCGAGTATTTTTGAAGACTTTTGAATAAATTGGTTTTGATACTCAAATGATATTAAGCATAACTTTTTAAACGAATAAAGTATGATGGAGCAATAATGTACATCGTGAAGTGATAATTCGTAAATTTAAAGATACACTAATGTATGAAGTATAACCAAGTAAGTAAGCAATACAATACATAGGAGCGATAATTTCATATCCCACATTGTACAACATTCAAAGATTAAACGAATCATCAACCAATTTCAAAGATCTACTACATGAATAATAATATTTAGATGAATTTTGAAACAAATGTTATGAAAATTAAGATACGTAATAATATACATGTATTGATTTAAATAAGTAATGCATAGGGATTGAAAAACTTTATAAAATAATGATCTATATAATAATATGTAAAATTTGAAATATACAAAATATTAAAAGGTAAATTTTAAAATAAAACATCAATATATATATATAAATTTTAACAAATCTTCACAAAAAATGCATATTAATAAGAGATAAATTAAGTAATAATATATTAAATTTTTCTTGAAAACGATAACTAATAAAAAAACTAATGTATAATGCATTTAAATAATATAATTAACAATTTAAATAATATATTTTATATTTTAAAATCATACTAATAACAAGTTTAACAATAATAACAAACCTAAATATTAAAGTAATGTTTAAATATTAGAAATAACAATTTCAAAATAAGAATTAAATGTGTTTATCATCAAATAAATAAAAAATAAATTGCAACCGAAATTAAGAAAGAAAAGCTAAATTGTTAGTTGATTCAAAGTTGAGGGATTTAAACAGCAATTAAACGTACGAATTTGGATGCCCAAATCCAATAAATGAAAAAGTGGATCTAAATGAAATTAAAACCAAGTATGCAGTTCAAATTAAAAGAATAAAATCAAATTGAAGCTATACAAAACATCGAGGGACCAAAACAACAAATAAATGCATGGGTCTGGGCATTCAAACAATAGAAACGACGCCGCATAACTGTGGATTAAATTGAAATCAAAATAAAAATGCGATAACAAATTAAAAAAACTTAAAGGAAACCGTATTGAAATGAAAGCCAATGCAGAGGGACTTGTTGCGCAATAAGCCCATCAGACCCATGACGCGCGGATCCTTCCCCGGGTCGGGTCACTGCGCTGGTCGAGGACTATCAAACGGCTCCGTTTTGATATCGAAATAAATCTAAAAGAATAAACCTTAAATAAGATTCATTCAGGCATAAAAGAAAAAAGAAAAAAAAGAAATAAACCCTAAGCTCTTCTAAAAAACAGAAAAAAGGATCCCCTTTTCTCTCCGCCGTTTCAAATCCCAGGCCGTTCAAAAGCCTCCGGATTCTCCACCCTATTCCGATCGCGACGGAGTGGAAGGAGACTCGGCTACCAGGTAAACATTTCTCACTCTGAACTTTCTCCTCTACTTCTCACTATTAATGAACAAAAGAAAAAAATAGAGAAATATGAAGAAACATTCGAAAATCACCTCTCGAAACACTGTTTCCGTCTTTTTCTTTTTGAATCTTTTTTGTTTCTTGTATTTTTTGTATTTCAATCTGCATATTGAATGTGTAACCCCTTTTACATTGTTTGTATTGGATTTTTATAGCCAAAGCGAAAAAGAAAAGAAAAAAAAGAAAATACATAAATTCGAAATACATCTCTTCTCTGCCCTTTTTCTATTTTTCTTTTTCTATTGCCTTTTGTTTGCTATTCGTTCTTGTTTTTTTTTCTTGGGTACTGTCAGTTTCTGTTGCGTTTTTGCTTGTTTTTTGTATGCAAGTAGGGGCATACGGGGCAGTCGACGTGGAGGTTCACGTGGATTTGGCACGGAGGCGTTACACGTATTGTTGCACAACACGCCTGTGAGGGGAAGCTTGGCTCTGCTCTGCGGGTGGGGGGTGAAGGGAGTTAGAAACCCTAGGGTTTCTGCTTCTGGCTATAGTGGGCTATTGGGTGTTGGGCTTATGCAACTGGGCTAGGTTAAGTTGGGCCATACAGGTTTAGTATGTA
Organism: Gossypium raimondii; assembly: GCF_025698545.1. Lineage (NCBI taxonomy): Eukaryota > Viridiplantae > Streptophyta > Magnoliopsida > Malvales > Malvaceae > Gossypium > Gossypium raimondii. The sequence goes on along the minus strand of NC_068567.1, from coordinate 26,502,972 downwards.
TTGGGGCTGGAGGGTTAGGCTAAGTGTAATTGGGTTTGAGCCATGTTGGGTCTACTGTTTTTGTAATTTGGGCTGCTATTTCCTTAGACCCTTTTTTTTTAATTTGCTTTATTTTATTGTGTGGGCCCGGGTAAAAATGGGCTCTTACAGCTGCCCCTCTTTGCTCATTGTCGGGTAATGAGAATAGAACAAAGACTAAAGAAGTCCAATTTTGCCTGGTCGTGCTTGGACCTTAGTTCTCTTCCTCTTCAAGTAGCCTCATTCCATCGTACTGCATCTTCAGAGGTATTGGAATTGGTGCTTCGATCCGCTCCACCGCAACGTCGGGGTGATAGAATTCGTAACTCGTAGCTTCTAAAAAGAACAAAATTTGCTATCTCTAGTCGGCAAGACTTGATGTGATCTGCTCTACTGCAACTTCAGAGAGATAAGATCTATTACTTTAATCCGCTCCATTACAACTTCAGGGAGATAGGATTATCGACTCCAATTTGCTTCCTTACACTTGAAGATAAGATTCGTCGTCTTCGATCTGTTCCACTACTGCTTAGGGAGACAAGATTTGTAATTTCCAACCTATTCCACTGCTGGTCAGGGACATAGGACTTGTGGCTTAAATCTGCTTCCTTACACTTGAAGATAAGATTCGCCATCTTCGATCTGCTCTGCTACTGCTTAGGGAGACAAGATCTATAATTTCTAACCTATTCCACTGCTGGTCAGGGACATAGGACTTGTGGCTTAAATCTTCTTCCTTACACTTGAAGATAAGATTTACCGTCTTCGATCTGCTCCGCTACTGCTTAGGGAGACAAGTTCTATCATCTTTAACCAGCTCCACTGCAACCGATGGAGGCAAGGCTTTGTTTCCGATCTGCTTCGCTGTCAATGCAGGAAGGCAAGATCTGCTATCTTTAACCCGCTCCACTGCAACCGATGGAGGCAAGGCTTTGCTTTCGATCTGCTTCGCTGTTAACGCAAGAAGGCAAGATCTGTTATTTTTAACCAGCTCCACTGCAACCAATGGAGGCAAGGCTTTGTTTTCGATCTGTTTCGCTGTTAACGCAGGAAGGCAAGATCTGCTATCTTTAACCAGCTCCACTGCAACCGATGGAGGCAAGGCTTTGCTTTCGATCTGCTTCGCTGTTAACGCAGGAAGGCAAGATCTACTATCTTTAACCAGCTCCACTGCAACCGATGCAGGCAAGGCTTTATTTTCGATCTTCACTGATTTATTCTCTGGGGAACATGACCTGTATAATGAACCTAATTATGCCTAATGATTAGGATGGCATGATCAAAATGAATCAAATGCTCCTAACTAGACATGTGTGAATGGTGTTTGCATGAATGCAGGATTTTATTCTTCAGAGAATGATCCCGCTTAGGCTGTCATTACTCGAAGTTTATTAAGGCTTTGTGACTGACGTGCTATAACGCCTACTTGCTTGACTGACTTTTCTGAAGAAACATTTGGTCAGGTTGCCCCCCACTGTAAACCTCCAAGTTTAATCCATTGGGGCGTAAAATTTATACCATCATTCTCCCGCTGTAATCCAAGGGTAGAAATATGGCTTTTCCTCAATCCTCTGTTATCACAATTCAAGGATACAGGATCTGGACCGTCTAGTTTCTTACACCATTCTCGGGGTGTCGTACCAAAGACTTATGTGCAAGCGAAGGCTCTCTTCTCCGCGGTAACCTCTTCCCATTCCCTGATGATCATTGCTTACTCGTTTATATAAGCTTTATGACATCTTGTTATTTTGTTCAATCAATGCATTTGACAACAAAATCCAAATAGAAATTCCAAATTTAGACTCTTCATTTTCAAATTTCCAACCTTTAAATTTGATGTGTTCTAAACAATAGTCCTGTTTCAGGTTCCTATATTATTTAGAAACTTTTCAGAGTAATATGCAAAACTTCTTTTGTGAAAATTTTATTAGTCCATTAATCATTATTCCAATGCAACATGTTTGCAAAAAAGGGTCATAACAATGGATAAGAATAAAGTTGGTTCTGAGCATAGCTCGAAAGAACAAATTATCGAAAATAGTAAAGAAGGATGACAAAGGAATTAATTGGGAATGTATATCTTGGAAAAGAAAAAGGTATTCCAAGAACAACAAATAATATGAGAATTGGGTGCCCCAGATATCACAGCTTGAACTTCTCTGTACAAACTTTCTGAAGACCATTCTGAGTTTGACATGTGTTTATGAGATCTACATTGCTTTGTCGATGCCCCAAGATGTCGCCTATCCTTTCCTGTTGATTCAGGCATAGCAAGATCACCACATGCCCCATCTGGTCAAGATTCGAGTTGCTTTGATTACCTCATGCCCCACTTTAATCAATATTTGAGCCTCCCTTTTCGGGTTTTCAACTTAAATCCCCTTTGGCCTAAGGTGCCCTTTGCGGGTTTTCCCCTTAGCCTCTCCATTTTTACTCTTTCATTTTTCATTTTCTTCTCCTTTTTTTTTGAAATCCATTGTCTTGCAGTACGTAGACAAACCGTGGTGTCTGATTTTGAACTGATTATAGCGCTCAGCTATCGTGCTGTCATTCAAGTTCAATGCAATTTCCAATACAATCCTCTCTGGAATTCTATATCGGCATATGATGACATTGACGCATGCAGTAGCCTCTATCCATTTGATGAAGTAATTAATGATCTCAATAGTGAAGCAATGCCCATTAGAATTCTTCAATAATGGTGATGTCCGTGCTCCATTTTGCTCGAAATTTGAGTCGCCCTTTTCGGGTTTTCAACTCAAAACCACCTTTGGTCACGAAGCGCACTTTTTGGGTTTTCGCCTTGGCCTCTCCTTTTCTTTTCTTTTTCTCTTTTCATATTTTATTTTGAATTTGATTGATTTCTCTTTTTTGCTTTTGACTTTGATTTTTTCTTTTCTTTTTCTGTTTTTGATTTTGATTTTGATTTTGATTTTTTTTTTGAATCTGAACCCTTTCGATCAGGATCAATGCTTTTATAGATAAGATTTCTCACTTTCATCTTGTATGCGAAAAACCCTCTTTGGTATAAGGTTTCTTTCATAGAGCCTTCTGGGGCAAAACTACAATAGAAAACTTTGGATCTTCCTCTTCAATCAGGATAAAATCCAACAAAACTTGAAAAGATAGAAACTCGACTTCAAACGGGCAAAGCTATACTGAGTTAACAAGAAAGGCATTGCCCCGACAAAGAATTTTCATTGCGTCATTCACACTGCAAATTTTGTCATTGTGTTTTTGCGCAGATTTCATTATCAGCGCTTAACCGGCATATCCTGGTATGATCCTACAAAGACATCTTTGAACAAGGTCTTGTTTCATCTTTGAGGTCAGGTCAATTTTAATCTTTACCAAGCTCACAATTTTTAATAATTCCTTATGAAGTAGGATCCGTCTATCCTCTTATTCTACCATCCTTGACAAGTTCAGAGATAAGCTACGATCTATGTCATTTCCAAAGCCATGAGATCCATCTAAACACATGCCTCGCTCAAGAGGAAAATCTGAGTCTGTAGCTACGTCATTCATGTAATTGATATCTGGGGACCCATAATAAGTACCAAAGAATATGCAAAAGAATGTATAAATTTATGAATAATTATTTATACAATATGATTATGAATGAATGAATAACAATTTAGAAGAAAATTCAAAAGAATGAAAGAATCTGGAATTGTTTGTAAAGAATGAAAATATTGGCTCAGTAACAATTGCAAAGATGTATTTCATTAAAATAACAACGTTCAGACATGAGCCTATTTCACAAAGGAAATTTCTATCATTTTTAGGCTAAAAACGACAAAAATGTTCTGAACATTACTCTAAATGAGTTCTAAAAACTACAGGGCTTTCTGTTGCAGTCTAATTGCTTAGAGCACTCCCAAATTTATAAGGGCGGATATCTAACAAGGTCCCTTCTTCAGTTGCTTGTGTATTGCATTCACTCCATTTATCAATTATGATTGGGTAATGGATTTTCCGCACTGGAGGAATCATCAAATTTAACGACGCCCATACTAATAAGCCTTTCAATCAGTTTTTTAAAAGCAATGAAATTTTATATGGAATGCCCCGTATTTCCTGCATGATATTCACATTGTGCATTCGCATCGTGCCATTTGGGGTACGAAGGCTGTGGAGGTTTCGTGTAGAGAGGGGCAACAATGTGCACGTTGAATAAGCTTTGATATAGCTCCTTATATGACATCAGAATTGGCGTGAACTGGAGGTTCTTAGTGCCTTGTTTCACATAAGATTCTTGTCTTGATGAACCTCGTTGGCTAGCGACCCCTGACCTTGAGTAACTTGTGTTGTTCACCTCATTTTCTCTTCTCCTTGGGGTTAACCTCTTATCACTCTCTTTCGCCTCAATTTTTCCGGCTCTTATAGCATTCTAAATCATTTCACCATTCATAACTATGTCAGAAAAGCTTTTTGCTGCGCTTCCTAACATATGCGTAATGAACGAGGCCTTCAGTGTATTGATGAAGAGTATTGTTGTCTCTCTCTCCAAGAGGGGTGGCTGAACCTGGACTGCAACCTCCCTCCACCTCTGTGCATACTGCCTAAAACTTTCATTCGATTTCTTTTCCAAATTTTGTAAAGTGATTCTATCGGGAACCATATCCGTCACATGACTGTATTGTTTCATGAATGCCTGTGCTAGGTTCCTTCATGAACCAATCTCGGTACGGCTCAACTGATTGTACCATTTCGATGCTGCTCCAATGAGGCTATCCTGAAAACAATGTATTAATAGCTGATCATTATTATTATACCCAGTCATTCTCCTACAGAACATGGTGATATGGGCTTCTAGGCAACTGGTCCCACTATATTTCTCAAATTCAGGCATCTTAAACTTGTGAGGGAGTACTAAGTCTGGAACCAAGCTCAGATCTTTTGCATCAATTCCATGGTGACTATTGGCACTTTCCAGGGCTCTGAATTTTTCCTCCAACCATTTACACCTATCCTCCCATTGTTTCGACAGTTCGACGTTTACCTTCTCTTTTTCGGCCATTTCATCGAAATCAGGAATAACAAGATTCACTGGGTTATATCTAGGATTAGAACCTGATCCAGCCAGAAAGTTCATCGGCATTGAAACATCAGTTTGAAACCTCTGTGGCCCAATGGAAATAGAGGATCTACGCGGAGGTATCTCGGTCTGAGTCTACACATGCAGAGGCGTAAAGCCTAGAGGATAGGTGGGTCCAATCTTGTCTTCTTCATCATTAATCATAGGGCCTTTCCCCTTATTTATTCCTTTTAATAATTGCATCAGCTCAGTCATCATGTCCTTTTGTGACTCCCGCATCTTTTCTGTCACGTCCTGTTGAATTTTTTCCAATTGCTCCTTCATTTGTTTTTGTAACTGATCTTGCATTTCTTTTTGCATTTGCTCCAATTTCTCTAATCTTTGATCCATTTCTTTGGCTTTGCGATGAGTACCGTAAGGATGTTTGGTTGGTTGGTTTTCCAGATTAGCTAAAACAAATTTACTCGTTTAGACTCTTTCAATGGATTTTAATGCATACGATGCAGATGTATGAAATGCATGCCTTCAGAGACGTTGATTCTGATTCAATTACATTTAGGAAACTTTTCTAGAAAGCAAATTCCTTTACATAAAACGGATACATGTACGGCCTCACCCTTATATTCCAAGAAACAACATCGGTCTTTTTCTTCAGGCGCATGTTTGAGATAATCTCACCAATTTCCAATAGATGCCACTGCTAGCTCCTTTTCTCGATCTTGGTCGTGATCCATCACCTGCCGATCTTCATAAGGCTCGTCAGCTTCTTTAAGGGAGTTGGAACGTTGAAGGCTCTTAGACAACCACCTTGAATCCTCAGGCCATGAAGCAATGTCACGAACTCTTCCATGTGTTTTTCAGAATATATTAAGGTAGCCGTATTGTTTTCCACTTTATCAAGGAATTCGTATTCCATGGCAAGCTTTCTAATTTAGTAATTGGACTTGAATCAATATCTCTTTCCTAAGATGCAAATGCAATGCAATCACAATAAAAACACAACAAAAGGGGTTAGTACAAAATAGAAGCAAACAAGGAAAACAAAAATACCTAATTGGGTGACTTCTAGGGATTTGGAGTGGCTCTACCTAGGTTAAGTTCCTAAGTCCACTATATGAGGTTTGGTTCTAAAGTCAAGGTACCCGAACCAGCAGATTCCTCGATCTTCACCCATTATAGGCTCATACAGACCGAGTTTGGTTCAGGGGAATACATTTCCCTATGGCTGCAAGGAGATGAAAATCTCACGAAGACATAGGTACGGATGTATCCCGAAAGTGATTCACTATCCTGCACGGAGGTGAAAATCTCACGAAGGAGTAGCTTCTCACTCCCACTTAATAAGGACAAGACTAAATAGTCTTATGCAAAATGATGCCAAAATATACAACTTAATTTACAATAATCACGCAAACAAGTGCAAAGAAAAGATCGTAATTTTTCAAATCAATTTTCGACAATAAGACAGGAAACAATCAATTTTATGACTTGACTCTCTAAATCTTGTCCCCAGCGAAGTCGCCAAGCTGTCGAAACCATTTTTAAATTTGAAAAATTGGGGGTCGACTTTGAAAATGAAAATGGGAGTCGCCACCGATCTTTTATTGCAGTGTGATCGGCTCACCTTGAAAATGATTTTGGCCTGCGAAATTTGAGAAAACAGGTTCGGGACTCGGTTACGCACGAGGAAGGGTTAGCACCCACGTAACGCCCAAAATTGGTACCGAATCGATTGTTTAATGTTTTAATGTTCAAAATTTTGAAGAGATTTTGAAATACGATCCTTTTATTCTGAATAAAATGAATTAGACGATGAGATTCATTTATTTCAAAGAAATAAATCATCACACTCAGTAAGTTAGAGTGCAACATTTTAAATCCTCAAAATTAAATTTATCTCTTGACTTTTAAAACCTATGCATTTTGAGAAGAATATCCGATTATTTGGGTTAAATGAGAAAATCAAGACCCAGTAAGTTAGGGTTCGATTTCACAATATTCCTAAATATCGAATATTGCCTTTATTTTTATTAAAATCCTCGTCTCGAGAAAATAACATGTCATATCCAATGCGTTAGGACACAACGTGTCGAATTCCCGAGAATGGGTTTTTATTTGAAATTTGTATGTTTAAAAAAATATTCGATTATTTAGATTCGACGAGGAAAATTGGAACCCCATACGTTAGGGCTCAATTCTCTCGAGGATTCCAAACATTGAGTATTTTTGAAGACTTTTGAATAAATTGGTTTTGATACTCAAATGATATTAAGCATAACTCTTTAAACGGATAAAGTATGATGGAGCAATAATGTACATCGTGATGTGATAATTCGTAAATTTAAATATACACTAATGTATGAAGTATAACCAAGTAAGTAAGCAATACAATACATAGGAGCGATAATTTCATATCCCACATTGTACAACATTCAAAGATTAAACGAATCATTAACCAATTTCAAAGATCTACTACATGAATAATAATATTTAGATGAATTTTGAAACAAATGTTATGAAAATTAAGATACGTAATAATATACATGTATTGATTTAAATAAGTAACGATAGGGATTGAAAAACTTTATAAAAATAATGATCTATATAATAATATGTAAAAGTTGAAATATACAAAATATTAAAAGGTAAATTTTAAAATAAAACATCAATATATATATATATATATATAAATTTTATCAAATCTTCACAAAAAAATGCATATTAATAAGAGATAAATTAAGTAATAATATATTAAATTTTTCTTGAAAACGATAACTAATAAAAAAACTAAAGTATAATCCATTTAAATAATATAATTAACAATTTAAATAATATATTTTATATTTTAAAATCATACTAATAACAAGTTTAACAATAATAACAAACCTAAATATTAAAGTAATGTTTAAATATTAGAAATAATCATTTCAAAATAAGAATTAAATGTGCTTATCATCAAATAAATAAATAAAAATAAATTGCAACCGAAATTAAGAAAGAAAAGCTAAATTGTTAGTTGATTCAAAGTTGAGGGGTTTAAACAGCAATTAAACGCACGAATTTGGATGCCCAAATCCAATAAATGAAAAAGTGGATCTAAATGAAATTAAAACCAAGTATGCAGTTCAAATTAAAAGAATAAAATCAAATTGAAGCTATACAAAACATCGAGGGACCAAAACAACAAATAAACGCACGGGTCTGGGCATTCAAACAATGGAAACGACGCCGCATAACTGTGGATTAAATTGAAATCAAAATAAAAATGCGAAAACAAATTAAAAAAATAAAAGGAAACCGTATTGAAATGAAAGCCAATGTAGAGGGACTTGTTACGCAATAAGCCCATCAGACCCATGACGCGCGGATCCTTCCCCGAGTCGGGTCACCGCGCGGGTCGAGGACTATCAAACGGCGCCATTTTGATATCGAAATAAATTTAAAAAATTAAACCCTAAATAAGATTCATTCAGGCATAAATGAAAAAAGAAAAAAAAAGAAATAAACCCTAAGCTCTTCTAAAAACAGAAAAAAGGATCCCCTTTTCTCTCCCTCGTTTCAAATTCTAGGCCGTTCAAAAGCCTCCGGATTCTCCACCCTATTCCGATCGCGACAGAGTGGAAGGAGACTCGGCTACCAGGTAAACGTTTCTCACTCTGAACTTTCTCCTCTACTTCTCACTATTAATGAACAAAAGAAAAAAAACAGAGAAATATGAAGAAACATTCGAAAATCACCTCTCGAAACACTGTTTCCATCTTTTTCTTTTTAAATCTTTTTTGTTTCTTGTATTTTTTGTATTTCAATCTGCATATTGAATGTGTAACCCCTTTTACATTGTTTTTATTGGCTTTTTATAGCCAAAGCGAAAAAGAAAAGAAAAAAAAAGAAAATACATAAATTCGAAATACATCTCTTCTCTGCTCTTTTTCTATTTTTCTTTTTCTATTGCCTTTTGTTTGCTATTCGTTCTTGTTTTTTTCTGGGTACTGTCAGTTTCTGTTACATTTTTGGTTGTTGTTTGTATGCAGGTACGGGCGTACGGGGCAGTCGACGTGGAGGTTCACATGGATTTGGCGCGAAGGCGCTACACGCGCGCGGGCACAACATGTGCGAGGAGGAAGCCTGGGTCTGTTACGGCGGCTGGGGCTGAAGGGGAGTTAGAAACCCTAGGGTTTCTATTTCCTAAAACATAGTGGGCTATTGGGTGTTGGGCTTATGCAACCGGTCTAGGTTAAGTTGGGCCATACAGGTTTAGTATGTATTGGGGCTGGAGGGTTAGGCTAAGTGTAATTGGGTTTGAGCCATGTTGGGCCTACAATTTTTGTAATTTGGACTGCTATTTCATTGGACCCTTTTTTTTAATTTGGTTTATTTTATTGTGTGGGCCCGGGCAAAAATGAGCTCTTACACATGGCATACATGATAGATCCAATAGCAAAAGCATATGGAATTTTACTCATGCGTTCTCTCTCTTGTGGAGTTGAATGACACATTTCCTTCGAGAGTGAAATACCATGTCTCATAGGTAGGAACCCTCTCTTAGATTCTTCCATACTGAACATTTTCAGTACTTTATCTATGTATGTACTTTGGCTTAGACCTAGTAGTCGTCTTGATCTTTCTCTATAGATCTTTACTCCTAAGATGTAAGTGGCTTCGCCCAAGTCCTTCATAGAAAAACAACTTCCTAACCAAGTCTTAATAAACTGCAAGGTAGGTATGTCATTTCCTATGATAAGTATGTCATCCACATACAGTACCAAGAATGTTATAGTGCTCCCACTAACTTTCTTATAAATACACAGATCATCTTCATTTTTGATAAAACCAAACTCTTTGATTGCATCGTTAAAACAAAGATTCCAACTTCGAGAAGCTTGCTTTAATCCATAAATGGATCTTTGTAGCTTACATACCTTTCTAGCATCCTTTGGATTGACAAAATCTTCAGGTTGTGTCATGTACACATCCTCTTCAAGTTTCCTGTTAAGGAAAGCTATTTTGTCATCCATCTGCCAGATTTCATAGTCATTAAATGCAGCTATAACGAGCAAGATCCTGATGGATTTAAACATAGCTACAGGAGAAAAGGTTTTATCATAGTCAACACCATGAACTTGGCGAAAACCTTTAGTGACTAATTGCCCCTTGTATGTTTGTACATTGCCATCCATGTCGGTTTTCTTTTTGAAAACCCACTTGCACCCTATGGGTTTAACCCCTTCGGGTGGGTCAACCAAAGTCCATACTTGGTTTTCATACATGGAATCCATCTCAGATCTCATGGCCTCAAGCCATTTCTCAGAGTCTGGGTTCGTCACCACTTCTTGATAAGTTCTAGGCTCATCTTGATCTATAAGTAGAATGTCACCATGCGTTGTAATGAGAAATCCATATCTCTTAGGTGCTTGGTGTTGTCTTAAAGATCTATGCGGTGGTTGTGTTTCTACAACAGTTACTTGTTCCTCAATCCCTTGTGGAACTTGCTGCTGTTCTATCTTTGGTTCAGTGGTATTTTGTGATTCTCAAAGTTCTTCAAGTTCAATATTTTTCCCACTTCCTTTTCTAGAAACAAATTCTCTCTCTAGGAAGACACCAGTCCGAGCAACAAGTATTTTGTTCTCACTGGGATTAAAGAAATAATATCCTTTGGTTTCTTTTGGATACCTCACAAAAACACACTTTTTAGATTTGGGTTCAAGCTTAGTAGATGTCTGACGTTTAACATAAGTTTCGCAACCCCAAATTTTCATAAAAGACATATTGGGACGTTTCCCAGTCTACATCTCATATGGCGTCTTTTGAACCGATTTGGATGGAACACGATTTAGTGTGAAAGCAGATGTCTCAAGTGCATGTCCCCAAAAAGAAGTCGACAGATCAGCATGACTCATCATGGATCAAACCATATCTAACAAAGTTCGATTTCTTCTCTCAGAAACTCTATTCCATTGAGGAGTACCAGGAGGAGTAAGTTGTGAGACAATCCCACATTGCTTCAAAATATCATCAAAATCTAAGCTCAAATACTCCCCACCTCGATCAGATCGAAGTGTCTTGATAGTTTTGCATAGTTGATTTTGTACTTCATTTTTAATTCCTTGAACTTTTCAAGGGATTCAGACTTATGGCGTATGAGATAGACATACCCATATCTACTGAAATCATCAGTGAAAGTAATGAAGTAGTGAAATCCTCCTCTAGCTTGTGTATTTATTGGCCCACATACATCAGAATGTATTAGGCCCAATAAATCACTAGCTCCTTCACTTTTACCAGTAAAAGGAGATTTAGTCATTTTTCCCAATAAGCAAGATCCACATACTTCAAATTATTCAAAAACAAATGATTCCAAGAGACCATCCTTATGGAGCTTGGATATGCGTTCCTCACTTATGTGGCCCAAACGACAATGCCATAGATAAGTTTGATTTGAGTCATTTATTTTTGATCTTTTAGTATTTATGTTGTAAATGAGATTCATTTGATCTAAAATATAAAGGCCATTAATCAATTGTGCCGAACCATAGAACACATTATTGAGATAAAAGGAACAACAATTATTCTTAATAATTATCTCAAAACCAATTTTGTCTAAACAAGAAATTGAAATAATGTTTTTAGTCAAACTGGGCACATAATAATAATCCTCTAAACATAAACCAAGACCACTAGGAACAGATAAATTATATGTTCCCACAGCTAATACAACAACTTTTGCTCCATTTCCAACTCGTAGGTCCACATCTCATCTAGCCAAAGTCCTACCCTTTGCAGTCCCTGTACAAAAGTACAAATGTGAGAACCACAACTAGTATCTAATACCTATGAAGTAGTAGTTGATAAATTAATATCAATAACATAAATACCTGAAGCAAACGTTCTGCTTATTTTGGCCTTTTTGACTTCCTCAAGATAGATAGGGTAGTTCCGCTTCCAATGTCCAGTCACACCACAATGAAAATAGTTTCCTTCCTTAGCCACCCCACCTTTAGGTTTCAATGCAGCCTTTACTTTTCCAGGCTTGTGCCTACCTTTTCCCTTGGGTTTTGTCTGAACTTTGGCCTTTCCCTTGCCCTTGTTATTACGAACCATCAGTATAGGCTTGGGTCCAACCTTTTTCATGTTGCCTTCAGTAGTTCGTAACATACTGAGCAACTGTGGTAGAGTCTTATCAATTTCATTCATATTGAAATCGAGGACAAACTGGCTGTAGCTATCCGGCAATGATTGCAGAATAACATCAGTGGCCAACTCTTGGTTCAATGGAAACCCAACCTTAGACATGCTTTCAATATAGCCAATCATCTTAAGGACATGAGGTCCTACTGGGTTTTCTTCAGCCAGCTTACATTGGAATAGGGCCTTAGAGATATCAAACCTCTCTTTCCATGCTTGCCCCTGATAAAGTTCTTTTAGGTGCTCAATCATTTCATATGAAACCATGTCCTCATGTTGCTTCTGAAGCTCAGGATTCATAGTGGCAAGCATAAAACATCCAACGTCTACCATGTCATCGAGATGCGTCTTGTAAGCATCACTATCAGCCATCGAGGCATTAGCGGGTGGTTCGTTAGGAACTGGTTGTTCAATGACATATAATTTTCGTTCTTGTTTGAGGGTAATCCTCAAGTTACGAAACCAGTCAAGAAAATTTAAACCATTCAACTTGTCCTTCTCAAGAACCGATTGCAATGAGAGTGTATTAGTGTTTGCAGCCATAATATATCTACAACAATAAAATTATGCGTGTGAAAATTTATCAAATTTATATCAATCATTAAAAGGACTTAATTAAATGATGTTCCCACTATTTTATTACAAAACTAATACCCTCATATATTAGTTTCGGAAAGACTTTCTCGAAAAGTATTTCAAGTGGGTTAAGGATCCATATTTCACCTCCTCTTAAGTCAGCTTTGGCTTTACTCTCAAGATTATGGTTATCTAGGTAAGCAACACTGGCTAATTACATCATATGTAACTCCTAAAGTTTGGTGAACAACTCTTGTTCTAATCATCTTATGATTTATCCAAATTACTTGCCTCTAGGTTTCTAATCCTATTAGAATAACCTAGTTAAGTCATTAACCAATTTTAACCAGCGAATATCACTTGTTTATTCTTCGCGTTTAACCAAGATAAATACTAGTACTTCGCTTTAGCAGAACCTACACAATATTGATCGAGGCCTTAACGAGGGCAAAATTGGAAGGCTATGTTGACTTAATATTTTAATAGAGGGATTTTATTAAGATCGTTCCATCTCACCAATTATGGTTTACTTTAGTCCATTTATCCATTTAATTGATCTCATCAATCAATGTGGTTCATTATTATCAAATTTTAACATGTTTAAAATTTGGCATGCTTTAGACATCCATAGCATCTCATACATGAATTAAGAAATAAATAAATGCAATAGTTATAGCCCATAAACTAAGATGGTGCAACCCAAGCCAATGGGAGAACCAAAAGGAAACCTAACAGTGTAAGCCGTTTCACAAGCTATCAGTCCTCACTGGTTGGCCTATCTTCCTTCTTGTCTAGCCCACAGCAACTCATGCAAATTACAATATGCAGAAACTCGTTTTACATATGAGGGAGTAAGATGAGAAGAGAAATACAAGAGAATAGTAGTAAGGCACAACACGCAGGTCGTATTTATAAAAAATTACAACCTTTTATCAAATGGGTCATCGGGCTATAACTATGCAATTCAAACACAGTGCATGTCAAAAATATCATACATAATTAAACACTTTGTTAAGGTGAATTATAACATATCCTTTCAACTTTTATGGCCCACTAAGTTTTATTTATTATAAAACATACTTTAAGAAGATGGGGGCTGAGGCGGTGGAGGAAGTTTTATTCCGTTCATTTCAACTATAGGGTGTGACACTGTAGGTTCTTGTAATGTTAGCAGTAATACTAGAATGACTCCAATGTTACAAACAATGAGTGGCATCTAGCAATGCATCATTGCTACCTAAGTCACAAGAAATCATGATTCGACATAACCTTTTTATGTTTAACCTTTTATGCAATAATCCTTAAGTCCTTTATCTCTGGATTGGACACAAGTCATGGAATAGTCACACTTGCATAGTCCATTCCATGTTCCTTGATATCTTAAGTAGACTACGATATACAAATAAGTATGACATCTCATATCAACTTATTTGAGCATGGCCATGCATTTCTAGTCTCACTCAATCAAGTGGCCTAAGATATTACTCCCATTATGTAGGAGGGGCTTATCCTATCTCGATCAACCATATCCCTCTACATAGATCATGGTATATCCAACATCAACCTTTATAGAACAACCAGTTACGGTGTACGTTTGACTGTATCAAAATATACAACTCACAATGTTGAGATTATGATGATCTCAAGTCTGAGGATCATATACATATTAATCACTATGAGTAATGTTGTTATAATTACATAATAATCCAAGAAACATACTCATAATGGGTCAGTCCAATATGTTGTTCTCTAACACACATATTCATGCATCGATTTTTGACATTCCATATCAATGACAACTCTTTATCATCAATCAACTACATGTTAGTCTTAATGCATTATTGTCGTCCTATCCAACATTAATACTTGACTAAGGATCTTTTAAGAATAATCATATTATTCTCAGGACATTATTATAAAACAGTTTATTTATACACACAGAAAAGAAACTGAAATAATAATGGTAACGCCTTATATTAATAAACATGATAAATCAAGTATGTTATTACAACCATCTCATGATTGATCTTTGGGCATACTCTAACATAACCACCATATTATAATAATTCATGCCATATCTAGTTCAAAACCTTTCCAAAGCATGCCATATCTTGACCATATTGAGGTCATTTCATCATATATCACTTTGGTCATTCAAACATGCTTTAACACATTTTCAAATTAACACATATCAACAAGACACCAAATGTACCAAGGCTACATCACCCAAAACGACAGATACATAACAAATACATCAACTAACATTCAACTAATCATCAACCACAAGTTCACCTATACATACCATCATATCCTTAACCAATACATCAAAATCTACTGATATAATCGCTGGATAGCGTGACAGATCTCCGAGTAGCTTTCAAACCAATCGAGCTTTCGATAATCTGAAAAGTAAAGGACAAACAACTACGTAAACAATGAATGCTTAGTAAGTTTTTATAAACTTTAGTCATATCAATCCATTTCAAATATGAAATTTATACGTGTCAAGAATAATCTCATATCAATACCGCGAGATTCATGAAACCATATTCAACAACTCACAAAGTGAATAAATCCACGGCATCACATATACATGTGATGCCTAACATCATGGGATTTTATAAAAATTTAAACCCTTTCCAAATTTTCTTACTTTCATTTCTATTTCATTACTTTCTATTGCATTTACTTTCTTTAACTTAAATAACAACATCAATTCAACTCATTAGTCCATTTTTCATCATTTTACACTTCAAGTATGAACTTACTACCTCATTACCTTTCCAAATTCGTTTCATATGCATATCACACAAGACATAAGCATATCATTCAACCGTAGCCACAACTTAGTGCATTTAAACATAGCTCTTTTGGAATTAACCACATGATAAACCATTTTAATAGAAATTACATAATTTAAACCTTACCACTCTTTTATGATCACAAGCATATTTCCATTTAGGCACTTACCATTTCAATGTATAACTTATAAGTTTAACGTGGTATAATCCAATCCTAGGCATTTACACCAAACATGTTAGCATACAAGATATAAATCGTAGGCACATTAACATAAATAGCCATTTAGCCACAACATGTATCTCATGAGTTTATAACTCATCTCAACCTATATAATTTTCATGTATCATCATATCAAGGATGTTCATATATGTACATGTCATAAAACATATCCTTCTCTTACCGTTTCTTATCCAAAAAATGTTCGTTGAACCATTTAGAATACCGTTGGATACCCGAGATAGCTCATACATAGTGTGCTAAATCATATAACTGTAATCCGTCAATTCCTGTACATGTATGCTCACATGAGCTGTGAATCAAAATGCTCACACGAGCTGTGAATCAAAATGCTCATACGAGCTGTGAAAATAGGCCTGCTCACATGAGTTGTGGGTCGAAACGTAGCTACACAATGCTACTCACACGAGCTCTGGCATATCCACAACACATGCCGGACCTCAACCATCTGTAGGATGGTCAGGACCAACACTTGAATTATGTAAACCCTAATGACGTGTCATTTGTATCCTACGAATTTCTAAGGTTGAAACAGGGCTCGGTAATCGTCATACGTCGTTGGATTTACGTCGTTTCATAACACGATAAATTTCATACTAACATATATATATATAGATTTAATCACAATATAATAACATATTAACATTTAATTTAATCAAAATTATAAAAAAATATAGTTCATACGAACTTACCTGGATAAATTGCGAAATACCAAAGTTTAAGGGCATTTTAATAATTTTTATTTTCCTCAATTTTCCATTGGATCTTAATCTAAATTAGTAATTTCATTCAATATATTAATTTAGACAATAAAAAAACTCATTTTATGAAATTTGGTCATTTTGACATTTTTTCAAAATTGACCCTAAAGTTTTACTTTTATTCAATTTAGTCCCTAATCCCAAAACATGCACATTAACCATTTTAAACCAAAATTGAGCTTATAAAATGTTCATGGTATCCAAAACAACCCATTCATACAATAATTTCACATTTAATCCTTACATTTTAACTATTTTAACAAATTAGTCCCTAATCGATAAATTCATCAAAAATAACATTCAAAATCATCAATTAACATCTAAAACCACAAGGTTCATCACTAGAAACATTTAAAATCTTTAAAATTTTCAAAATCGACGGTACGGGCTAGCTGACCTAGTTGCAATGATCTCAAAAGCATAAAAATTATTAAAAACGGATAGCTTAGGGACTTACATGCATAATTTTAACCATGGCTGAACCTAGCTTCATTTCCATGGAGTTTTCTTCTTCCAATTTCGGTGAAGAAGACACTAAAATGATGATAATATTTTTTCTTTTATTTAATTAAAGTTTAATTATAAAATTACAATTTTGTCCATTTAAAATTCAACCAAATTTCAAGCTTTTAATTTCCCAAAATCGTCCACTAAATTCTTAAATGGTCTAATTACCATTTAAGTCCCTTTTCCTTTATTCAATAAACCATTTAATCACTCAAATCAAATAGTGACTAAATTTAACATCTTTTACGATTTAGTCCTTTTAATTAATTAACTATCGAAACGTTAAAATTTTTCAATGAAACTTTAATACCACCTTAAATACACTCGTAAATATTTCTAAAAATATTTACGGTTTGGTTTATAGAAATGAGGTCCCGATACCTCATTTTTTAAATCACTTGACCTTAGGGTCTTACCACTTGAATTTAATAAATCGTTATAAAACATAAATTACCAAATCAAAAACCTTTTTAAAAACTATATTTTACTCGTAAATATTAAATAATAATGTTTATGAACTTTCTCATCGAATTTAGTGGCCACGAAACCACGATTTTTGACCCCATTAAAAAATAGGCTGTTACAATCTCTCTCTCTCCTCTACTTTCTCTCTTATACTCTCATCTTCCATCTTAGCCAACTCCATAACCATTGTTATCATACCACCATACACAACAACTCTTTGCCTTACCCAAAGCAAGGTGAACCACCTTACATCATCGTCATCCCCACCTTGTTTGATCATTGTATCAATAATTGGTGCGGTGAGCGTGGACCACTTCCACATTCACATTTTCTTTAATGGAAAACCTAAAAACCAACAAATCCACTTGCCAAACTCAAGACAAACCAAAAAAACTAACCAAACCTTACACTTACTACAACCATCCTTACCCATATCAACAATACTATGAACCATATTGTAATATCCCTAAAGTCCCCTTAGTCGTAAGAAATATAAACTCGAGAATATGTGTTAAGACTTCTCAGAGTAAATAAAATGTAAATTATCGTTGCTAGTAGAAAAGAGTATTGGATATTGAAGGAAGTTAAAACAAGTAATATATTGTGAGATAATTATTTAAAGTAAGGACCAAATCATAAAGAAGTGAAAAGTAATGGGGCCAAATTGTAAATACTCAAAAGTTAAGTGTTCAAAGTGAAAAGTGGAAAAAATTTTAGGGACTAAAGTTTTAATTTTTCCAAATGTGTGAATGATGAAATTGTAAGTATTAAAAGTATTGCAAGAAAGATAGTTTTGGAAAAAATTACTAAAATGCCTCTAGATGTATGGATGAATCATGATCATTGGATTTACTTGGAGATTAAGGAGAAGAATATGGACCCTTGGTTTATAATTATGATGTTGGTGATATTTAATTATTTAATTATTATGTAATTAATATATTATTAAGATGTTTTATAATTTTAATTAATATATATGATAATTATAAAGGAAGTACTAAAATTCATGAAAATTTTCATAGCCACCAAAAAGGAAAAGTGAAGTAGAGATCCTAGAGAGTTTGATTATAATTTTAGAAGAATTTGGAGTTGGAAATGAAGAAAGTTAAGAGAAATTATGAAATCAAGGTATCCAAGCTTGAAGGTGAATATGAAAGTGTGAGAAAGCATGAGTGTGTGAAGAAATTAAGGTAAGTGGTTTAAATTATTATGTTATATCTAATTGACTGTTTAATTTGATAAGATATTTTAAGAATTAATTATTTATAATTATTTTCTATGTTCTAAGTAAAGAAAATATTATGTTGATGTATGAAGAGAATGATGAATGATTTTAAGCGAATAACTAAAACAAAGTGTGAGTGATTTAATTATGAAACTTTTAATTCAAATTTTATTAGTGAAATGATGAATTGTGTATTTGAGATGTTGAAAGTGGTAAATATTTATTTTGAATATTAGTTGGATGAGTAAATTGAATGCGATTAATTTGATAAAATTTGAAGTAAGGACTAACTTTTAAATTTGAAAAAATAATGAAAATAAGGATTAAGTATATAGATTAAATTTTGGATTTTTATGGAAAAACTATAAGAATATTATATTTAAAGTATTGGAAAAATTGTACTTAAATCAACATGTTTTAGATTAAAAGGACTAAATTTAGAAATTTCTAAAAGTTTAAAATTTAAGAGTTGAAAAATTAGAAAAGACAAGATTATATGATAAGAAATGATGTTGTATATTTCCATATAAAATAAACAGAAAAATGAAAGTTATGGTTTTTCCTTTTTTTGTCTTATGCCCTTTGAAGAAGTCAAAAGCTTGGAGTCGGCATCCGTTCGTAGAAGACCCAGTCCCACTTCAATTGAATTTGGGTAACCTAATTTTGTAGACGTCGTCTTCTCTGATTTTTAAAACCCTGTTACTTTCTTTTTGAAAGGCATCGCCGTCCCTATTGCATTAGGCTGAGATTTTATATGTTTTAAAAGTGACCGCCTATTATCTCAAAATAAAAAATTGTCTATTACCAAATAAATAAATAAATGTGTTATGTATGAACCAACTAATGTTTAAAAGTTAGGAGGTCAAATCGATGAAACTTATAATTTGCGGTTGAATCCATAGAATAAAAAAGGAATTTAATGTGATTCAACTTCGAAATTGATAAGTCCAAATTCCCTTTGTACTGAAACCAGGTTCTTTTCATGTGTTGCTTGATGGAGAAAGTCAAAGTCAACTTCTGCGTATGAAAAGCCATCGTACTTTAGCATATATAGGGCGCCTTATCCATGAAAAACTTAACCCTAAGCATATATCACAACAATAGCTATACAATTTCCAGTGATCCCAAATGGCATATCCCAGTTCCAGTTCAAGCCAACCATTAGCTAACCCTGTTTCCATCATCAGCTCTCATTTTTGTGCTCCTTACCCCATTGATCTCGCTATCATTAGGAACGTTTTAACCATAAGTGATGGGAGCTTCGTAGTTACTGACATCAATGGCAATATTGTTTTCAAGGTTAAAGGAGCTTTTCTATCCGTCCATGACCGACGGTTGTTGCTCGACGGTGCTGGGAATCCCATCGTTACTCTCAAACAAAAGGTCGTCGATGCCATAGATGTTATAAGCTATATGTTCAAGTTTCAAGTCTATACTTACATCATGTACCTATATTGTTTGTTTTGTATTGATGCAGTTAATGAGTGCACATGATAGATGGCAAGTCTTCAAGGGAGATAGCACGGATTCAAGTGATCTTTTGTTTTCGGCTAAACGATCTTCCATGTTCCAGTTAAAGACCAAATTAGATGTGTTTTTGGCAAACAACACAAAGGAGGAAGTTTGTGATTTTAAGGTTAAAGGGAGTTGGTTGAAAAGGTCTTGTGTTGTTTATGCCGGAGAGTCTTCCACCATTGTTGCCCAAGTAAGCTTCTTTTTCTTTTTCCTGCAAAGTACACGCACTTGTAGTTTAGCTTATTCAAAAAAAAAAAAAAAAAAGGAGGAACTATTCAAATTAATGAGTGTTAAATAAATGTGATCGGCAGATGCACAAGAAGCACACTGTTGAAAGCATACTGATAGGGAAGGATAAGTTCATGGTGACGGTTTATCCCAACATTGATTACGCATTCGTTGTAGCCCTTATTGTGATTCTTGATGGGATAAATAAGGAGGATAGTTCAGGTTCAGGAGGAGATTTCGATTTTCTTGGTGGGATAAATTAGAAATCTTATCCAACAATTAACGCGTGATGTATTGATAGAAAACGTTGGTTTCGTAGTGTTTTAAATTGATACTTAATCTGAAGAAATCTTCACTCTCTTGTTTTGTATTTCTCTGCACAAAGTTGAGAGGATATTATTTGTTGAATGTAAAAAAAAGTATACGTCTTCATACGGCAGTGATCAAGTCAATTTGCCTAACCTTGTTAAATAACTTCTGCTAAAGAACAAAGATATCACATTTTAAAATTCATGGTACGAGAACATATTAAAAATATAATATCGGTAATGACAATATATCGTAAAAAAAAAGAGAAATAAAAATAAAGAACACAGATTTTTACGTGAAAACCCTTTCGGGAAAAAAAATCACGGGCAGAGGAGAAGAAAATTCACTATGTCAAATTCGTATGATTACAAGAGGAGTTTCGACTACATCTATTTATAGGTTGAAAAAATCTAATTCTAATCAAAGTCAAATATATTATGCTAATAAATGCTAAATATATTATACTCATAAATACTAAATCTTCTAGAACGAAGATATATTTTGTTTAACTTGACTTGTAAGCAATCTATTAGAATTTGGGTCACACAATTCTAACAATCTCCACCTTGACACGAATTCTCAACGAAAAAGTTTTTCACTTCTTCCATAAAACCCCTTAAGGGTTTAACTTCAACAATGAACACCAATCAAGTCTAAGCAATGCTCAAACTTGGTCATAGGAAGTGACTTAGTCATCATATCTGCAGGATTTTTATTAGTACTAATTTTGCTCACAACAATATCACCACGAGCAATAATATCACGAACAAAATGATACTGAACATCAATGTATTTTTTTCTCTCATGAAACATTTAATCTTTTGTAAGGAAGATAACACTCTGACAGTCACAAAATACTGTACTAATTTGAAGGTCTTCATTGAGTTCACAAAATAGTCCCTTCAACCAAATAGCTTATTTACAAGCTTCAGTAATCGCCATGTACTCAACTTCAGTGGTAGAAAAAATGACTGTAGTTTGCAAAGTGACTTTCCAACTAATTGCACAACCTCTGATTGTAAAGACATAACCTGTGAGAGATCTTCTTCTATCGAGGTCTCCAGCAAAATCAGCATCAACATACCTAATGACTCCATCTCTAGTTCTTCCAAACTGTAAGCAAACATCAGTAGTACCTCGTAAGTATCTTAAAACCCACTAAACTGCTTTCCAATGTCCTTTACTGGGATTCGCCATGTATCTGCTAACTGCATATGATAAATCTGGACGTGAACAAACCATGGCATACATGAGAGATCCCACTGCACTAGAGTATGGAACATGTGACATATACTCAATCTCATCATCTAATTGTGGAGACAAAGCCGATGAAAGTCTGAAATGGGCTACTAAAGGAGTACTAACAGGCTTAGCATTCTGCATATTGAATCTGCAAAGAACTTTTTCAATGTACCCGTTCTGACTTAGGTACAGTTTACTTGCTTTTCTATCTCTGAGAATCTCCATACCAAGTATCCTCTTTGCTGGTCTTAAATCTTTCATCTCAAATTCTTCACTTAGTTGGGCTTCGACCTTTCTTATCTCTCCGTTATCTTTTGCTGCTATCAACATGTCATCAGCATAAAGGAGTAGATATACAAAAGAACCATCACTGTTTTTGTTAAAGTAAACACAGCTGTCAAAGTTATTTCTCTTGAAATCATGAGAAGTCATAAAGGAATCAAACCTCTTGTACCACTGTCTTGGTGACTGTTTCAAACCGTAAAGGGACTTTTTTAGCAAGCAAACATAGTACTC
The DNA here is from genome assembly GCF_025698545.1 of Gossypium raimondii. Taxonomy (NCBI): domain Eukaryota; kingdom Viridiplantae; phylum Streptophyta; class Magnoliopsida; order Malvales; family Malvaceae; genus Gossypium; species Gossypium raimondii. Next base: position 26,480,348 of record NC_068567.1, on the reverse strand, counting down.
TTTTTCTAAGATTGTAAAACCCACTGGTTGTTGCATGTAAATATGCTCCTCAAGTTATCCATGCAAAAATGCAGTCCACTCTTGGAATTTGACTGTAACCCTTTGCAACAAGCCTTGCATTATATCTGGGTTCTTCAGCTCCTGAAGTTCCTTCTTTCTTTTTAAACTCTCATTTACAACGAACAACCTTTTTACCTTTAGGAAGTTTCATAGGATCCCATGTTCTGCTTTTGTGGAGTGATTTCATCTCCTCTTGCATAGCAAACATCCACTTTTCTGAGTCTTTACAGCTAACCGCCTCAGAATAAATTAGACGGCTCTTGGTTTGCATCTATATCTTCAACCACATTTAAAGCATAAGCAACTAGATCAGCCTCGGCATACTTCTTTGGAGGTTTAATTTCTCTTCTAGTTCTGTTTTTAGCGATAGAGTATTATGGTAAATAAGCAACTCTATTCTAAATTTTTGTGCTGGCTTAAGGAGTTGACTCTGTTGTAGATTTTGGATTAATCTGATACTCCACCTACTTTTGATTTTCTTTATTGGAAGAGTCTTTAAGAGATAAGTTAGGTAGCATTGCAGTTTCATCAAAAACAACATCTATGCTAATCACAACTTTTCTATTTTTAGGACACCATAACTTATACCCTTTTACACCAGCTTTATAACCAAGAAAAACACATTTAATGGATCTTAGTTCCAATTTTCCATTATCAACATTAGCATACGCATGACACCAAAAGATCTTTAAATCAGAATAATCGCAGGATTACCAGACCATACCTCTTGTGGAGTTTTTTCTTAATGGCAATGGATGGAGATCGGTTGATAAAAAAACATACAATAGAGGCTGCTTCGGCCCAAAATGACTTTGGTAAGTTGGCATTTGACAACATTTATCGAATCTTCTCCATGATCGTTCTGATCAATTATTCTACAACGTCGTTTTGCTGTGGAGTATGACGAACTGTCAAGTGTCTCACAATCCCTTCTGACCTGCACAGTTTATTAAACTCATCAGTTTATTTTATTTGTTTTCTCATGTTTTTTTCAATAATAGTTTACCAAGAGTTAAATGCGAAAAATTTATTGCTTTTCTGCTTCAAGAAGAACGCCCAAACTTTTCTGGAAAAATCATCAATAAAAGTTAGCATATAATTAGCTCCACCTCTCGAAGGCATTCTGGATGGCCCCCACAGATCAGAATGAATATACTCCAATGTTCCCTTTGTGTTATGGATTCCTCTAGTGAATCGAACTCTCTTTTGCTTCCCAAAAACGAAGTGCTTACAGAACTTTAGTTTGCAAATTCCTCACCGATCAATAAGTCCTCTTTTGCTCAATTCTGCCATGTCATTCTCATTCATATGCCCTAGACACATATGCCAAAGTTTAGTAATATCATCATCTGACAAGGAAGAGAAAGCAACAACTGCATCACCAGTAACAGTAGAACCTTGCAAAACATATAACTTGGTAGTCTTTCTCTGCCCTTTCATCACAACGAGGGAACCTTTGAAAATCTTTAAAACCTTACTTTCAGCTGTGTATCTGTACCCTTTTGAATCAAGTGTACTCAACGAAATTAAATTTATCTTTAATTCTGGAACATGTCGCATGTCACTAAGTGTTTTGACAACTCCGTCAAACATCTTAACTTTAATCGTTCTAACACCTGCAATTTTACACAAAGTATTATTTCCCATCAAAACAACACCTTTAGAAACTCTTTCGTAAGTTGTAAACCAATCCCGATTGAGAATCATGTGGAAGGTGCAGCCCGAATCAATGATCCACTCCTCGCTCACTTTAGAATTGTTGACAGAAGCGACTAGAAGTTCACTATCGCTGTAGTCTTTTACAACATCAGCTTCACCGAAATTTTTTGGTTGTTTTCCCTTTTGATTCGCAGCCTCCCTTTTGATATTGTTCTGTAGCTTATAGTACTCAGATTCAATGTGCCATTTCTTCTTGTAGAAGTTACAAGTTTTACCTCTATTTGAAGGCTTCAATCGACCCTTAGATTTACCGCGAGGATTCTGTTCCTATGTCCTTCCACGATCATCATTAGCATTTTGATCTTGTCTCCCATGAAAGGGTTAACCACAAGATGCTTCATTTTATCATACGAGGTCAAAGAATCATAAACCTCATCAATTGCGAGAGACTCGCGGCTATAAAAAATCGTGTCTCTAAAGGTTGAATAAGAGGGGGGCAACGAACAAAGTAGAATCAACCCTAGATCTTCCTTATCATACTGAACCTCCAGGGCCTCCAAGTTTGCGAGAATTTCTTTAAACACTGTTAAGTGTTCGTGCATAGATGCACCTTCCTCCAAACCATGAGCATAAAGACGCTGCTTCATATGCAACTTGCTAGTTAGAGTTTTTGACATACATATTTGTTCCAGCCTCTTCCATAATGCAACGGCGGTCTTCTCCTTAATCACATCTTGCAAAATTTCGTTAGACAAATGCAGATGTAATTGTGTTAACGCCTTTCGATCCTTACGCTTCTTCTCTTTATCTGCTAATGTCGAAGGCATCTTATCTATCCTTAGCAGGGCATCCTTCAAATCCATCTGCACAAAAACTGCTTGCATGTTAATCTGCCACAACATAAATCTGGTGTTGTAATCCAACAACGAAATTTCATAATTCAAAGACGCCATTATCGTGATCGAGATGAACAACTCGAAAGATCTGATACCAAATTGTTAAAAATAAAACGTGGATAATTACAATATATCACAAAGAAAAAGAGAAATAAAAATAAAGAACACAGATTTTTACGTGGAAACCCTTTCAGGAAAAAAATCATGGGTAGATGAGAAAAAAATTCACTATGTCAAATTCGAATGATTACAAGAGGATTTTTGACTACATCTATTTATACGTTGAAAAACCTAATTCTAATCAAAGTCAAATATATTATGTTAATAAATGCTAAATATATTATACCCATAAATACTAAATCTTCTAGAAAGAAGATATATTTTGTTTAACTTGACATGCAAGAAATCTCTTAGAATTTGGGTCACACAACTCTAACAGAACAAATTTGGCTTTAAACGCAAAGTCTTGATAACTGATTCATCAAAATTTGCCCACTAAAGTCAAAATTGAGCTACTTGCTTGGTTATTTTGATACCTAAAAGCAAGGTAATGAAACCTTGAAGCAGGGTCCTAAAATTTAAGTTAAAAATAGCTCCAACATACTCTAAAACACTTCTTACAAAGCAAACTCCATCTCAAAGCACACCATAGTTTATCTCATAACCATAAATCATTAAAACACATTTTGAGAACACTTCAAAACCTCAATAACACATCCAAAACGAACCTCATAATCAATTAAAATTTAGCTAAGATCAAAGGAATAATTGCATACATAATTAATGATCACATGTTCACCAAAACATAAACCAACTATAAAGTACACAAAACACGACTCTCAAATCATTTAAAATTCCAAATCAAGTATTATAACGCTGACATATAATCATACAACAAAAGACTCGCTAAGTACACTACCACTAGGAGTCTTTGAACACAAATGAGCTATTATAACACATGTAGCCTTAAAATGATAGAACAGTAGTCCATTCTACAAGCTAAGCTTTTCGAAGGCACTAAGAACCTATGCGCAAGGAAATAACAATGAATAAGCATAAAAATTTGAAAGTTCAGAAGGAAAGTGTCATATTTACATTGCTTTCGATTGAGCTAGTCAAGTTAATTATTAAATTCAGTGTCCTTAGTGTAGTTTTTTCTCATATATACTTGTAATATTTTGAATAGATTGGTTTAATAAAATTCTATCTTTTGCATTAATATCGTTTGTATTTGTTTTCAACGGTTTTTGCACGTAAAACAAAATGAACAAGTAAATAGTGACTCACTGAATACTTAATGTTTAACTAATATTAAGTTATATTATGTGGTTAAATTATAATACGAGAGGACAACTTATATTAGTAGGTAATATAAATGGTCCATAACCTAATCGAAATTAAGTAAATCGATTAAAAGACTTTCATGTCATCTATCAAGCCCAAATGGGAGAGACCTTGTCTTGGGTGTTGGAGCAGATGAATCTCAAAAGATATAGACATAAATGTGATTTGTAACACCTTCTACTGGAATCGAATCACCAAATCTGAATATAAGATGTTACAACACATAAACACTTAGCAAAAATTTTACAACCAGTCTATAACCATTTTTAAAACATATTTCTTATTAATTTATTAACTATCTTTAGAACAAAAGATTAAATAAAGAAAATACTTAAGAATACATTAGATCTTCAAAGCAACATAAGACGTTACAACTCAAAACTTTGCTAAAGACAGACTCATCATGGTGTAGTGTACTAAGCGCCACGCTCTTACGGTACCCTTTGTATGCATAATGATGCAACTCGAACTGCTACCTTGGCATAATCCTAGCTTGGTCCCTCCTCGTGTACCCACTCTTATAGCGAAACTTGAAAAATAAACAAACATTTGTAAGTTTAAATGAACTCAGTGAGCTTTAACCTAGATTACCTTGAAGCATTCGTTGTTTAATTCCTCATCTTGAAGAATCTGGATTTCCTTTCTATCTTTGGTGGATACTTTCTTAATATCGACGTATACATATACACCAAATTCCATACTTAACCATCTTACACATAGTTAACTCATTGAGCAGATTATATTTCATCCCTTTTTGGAAAACGAATACAGTTCTCAAAAGGATATCCATACAGAACCTACCTTCGTTAGATTATCATATAGTTGGATGTTGAGTACCTCCCCTAGGATGGGGTACTGACAGATATTATTCCTATCAGATACTTATACTAACTAATTTTTAAGATAAACTTCATATAGATCCAAATTTTTGGCAGATTCTCATACTGAATTGACAACTATCAGATTACCAGTCGAATCATGTCTTAAATCAACCCGTATCACAACTTATTCTGATTGATGAAATCTTCTAAGTCATCCTATGGAATTTCAGAAAACCAAGCTACATATCATGAGAACGCTCTGATTTGACAGTCAACTTATACTTCAGATAACCTTTTTTATATACAGCGTGAACACTCAGATTTGACGAATACTAGATAATTCAGATTACTTCCTTACATAGCATATGCAAATTTAGATATGGCAAACTCTTTGATGTTGGGACTGCCAGTACGCCTCGTGGCTTAGCAGAAAAATTATTTCGGCGATCCACAACCAAGGATCCATGTATGAGGAACAAATCGGGTTCAAATAGGGTTGAAAATATACCTTCTTTACTGAAAACATTGAAAGAATGCTACTGATTCGATGTCGATTCCAAGTCACAACGAAAAACGTCCCGGCCTCTATGTAGTCCACCCCGTAAAAAACAAACAACCACTTGAACTTTTTAGAGAGAATTAAAAACAGTTGCTAGACCTTTATTTTATTAAGATGGTAATCTTAAAACACTAAGGGATTATCATCATTTTATCCTATTAGATATCACATATTAAAAAGAAAATCAAGATTATTCCCTTATTAATAGAGAAGGAAAATGGAAAGTTAGAAAAAGAATTATATTCTTTCAAAAGAATATAGGATTATTCCTTTGTTAACAAAGAATGCAAATTTAAAGTTAGAAAAAGGAGTTATATTCTTTCCAAAAAATATTAATTTCCATGTCTTTTATATTTTGATCGAAATTAATTAATATAATTGTTTATATTAATAAATTTGGTAAAATATATACAATTAATATTTTTATGAATCAAATTCATATATTAATCATATTCTTTCCAAAAGAATATTAATTTTCATGTCTTTTATATTTTAACCAAAATTAATTAATACAACTGTTTATATGAATAAATCCAAGAAAATATATACACCTAGTATTTTGTATGAATCAAAATTCATATATTAATTATATTTTTCCAAAAGAATATTTATTTACATGTCTTTATATTTTGATCGAAATTGATTAATATAATCTTTTATATTAATAAATTTGGAAAAATATATACAAATAATATTTTGTATTAATCAAATTCATCTATTAATTATATTTTTCCAAAAGAATATTAATTTTCATGTCATTTATATTTTGACCGAAAGTAATTAATATAGTTTATTTATATTAATAAATTCGATAAAATATATACAATTAATATTTTTATGAATCAAATTCATATATTAATTATATCTATGTTCTTTATTTGTGTACAACAAGTTTGCACATATAATATGTTTAATATTTAACTATCAAATTAAATTAATTCAACAATTAATTTAATTCATGTGACAACTAAATACAGACCAAATATATTTGGATTCTATTCGTTTCAACTATAGGGTGTGACCTTGTAGGCTCTTCTAACGTTAGTAGAAATACTAGAACGTTTCTAACATTACAAGCAATAAATGACATCTAACAATACATCATTTTCATCCAAGTTAGAATAAGTTGTGATTCGACATAACCTTTTTGTGATAATCTTTTCATGTGTTATATCCTTTTATCCTTAATATTGATTGGACACAATTCATGGAATAGTCACACTTGTATAGTCCAATCTCATATTTCTAAATTTTCTGAACAGACTATAATTAACAAATAAGTGTTGTATCTCATATCAACTTATTCACATGGCCATGCATTTCTAGTCTCACTCCATCAAGAGGCCTAAGATATTGCTCCCATTATGTAGGAGGGATAAATCTTATCTTGATCAACCATATCCCACTACATGAATTATGGTATATCCAACATCAATTTTATAGTACAACCTGTTACGGTAGATATTTTGGTTGTATCAAAATATACAACTCACGATGTTGGGACAATGATGATCTCAAGTCTGGGATCATGTACATAGTTATCACTATGAGTAATATTGTGACTATTACATAATAATCCAAGAAACATACTCATAGCGGGTCAGTCCAATATGCTGTTCTATAACTGATACTAATGTATTGAGTTTTGACATCCCTATGTCAATGACAATTCTTTGTCATCAATCAACTACACATTAGTCTCAATGCATTATTGTTGTCCAAGCCCACAATAGTACTTGACTAAGGACCTTTTTAAGAATAATCATATTTTCTTAGGACTTTATTACAATTCTTCCATACTGAACCTTTTAAGTACTTTATCTATGTATGGGCTTTGGCTTAGACCTAAGAGTGTCTTGATCTATCTCTATATATTTTGACTCCTAATATGTATATAGCCTCGCCTAAGTCCTTCATAGAAAAAAAGCTTCCTAACCAAGTCTTAACAGACTGTAGGGTAGGTATGTCATCTCCATACAGTACCAAGAATACAATAATGCTCCCACTAATTTTCTTGTAAATATAAGGCTCATCTTCATTTTTGATAAAACCAAACTATTTGATTGCATCATTAAAATGAAGATTCCAACTTTAAGAAGCTTACTTTAATCCATAAATGGATCTTTGTAGCTTGCATATCTTATTAGCATATTTTGGATCGACAAAACCTTCAGATTGTGTCATGTACACATCCTCTTCTAGTTTTCCATTAAGGAAATTTGTTTTGACATCCATCTGCCAGATTTCATAATCATGAAATGCAGCTATTGCAAGTAAGATCCGAATGAATTTAAACATAGCAACAGGAGAAAGGGTTTTATCATAGTCAATACGATGAACTTGGCGAAAACCTTTAACGACTAATCGCCCTTTGTATGTTTGCATATTACCATCCATGTAACACCTCCAAAATAGGGACTACGAGTTTTAGGGTTATTTTAGGAATTTTAGTCTTAGAGTGTTCAGAATTTCGACATAGTTTACCGGTAAAGTTTTTGACCATGATTTTTAGAAAATTAAATAAATTTCTAAAAATGAGTTTTAAATACATTTAATTTTGAAAATATGATTTATTTGTGATAGAGTTAAAATTGTGAGTATTTATGAAGCAATTTAACCAAAATTCTAAAATCACCCTATATCTTTCCCCACCTAGTTTTATTTTCACATTAGTTTTCTTCTCCTTCATTCTTGTGCCGTCCTTTGCATCCCAAACTCCTATTCATAAAGTTTTGATTACCAAACTTAATTCCATTGAGTTCTTTCATCCTTATAGCATTAAATCTCCATAAAATTCCAAGAAGAACACCCAAAACACCATGGATTTCTCCATTGTTGAACTTTTTGGGATTTTTGAGTTTTTGATCAAATGCTTGGATTTTTGTTTACTAAGGCAACGAATGATTTTCTTATTAGTTTTAAATGCTATCTAGTCTTTAAAATTGAGTTTGTAGTTATTGAATCGCATGTTTAAACTAAAAGTCAAAAATTGGGTCATCAATGGTGAATTTCAGGATTTTCGATAAAAATGTTGTTTCAAAGTATTTTTCAATTATTTTTAATGTAATTAGAAGGTTTCTAAACTTACTTTGAAATTTCGTTAAAGATTTCTTGAGTTTTAATGAATTTTTGTTAAAATTACCATAAACATGTCAAAAATTTTGATACCTTGAATTGGGTAGTTTTGTGTAGTTTAAATGTTGAGAATTAGTTGTAGGTGAATTATAAGATGAAAAAAATTGGTTTTAGGCAAAAATACTGAGTACAGATCGAGCTATTCAAATTTAAAGCTTGTTATGTTAAAGGCTTTAGTTTCATGAGAACTTAGTTTAGGCTTTTATTTTTGATTGCTTATGGTGAGTCATTGGCTAATCTTTGAATGTATTGTTGTGTGAATTTATCGTGTTGAAGTTATGGGATTCGCTAGGACCATCTAAGAGCTAGGAGAGTATAGATTGAGCTTTCGGCTTCTCGAAGAAAGTGTATTGGTGAGTGTTTGGAATCGTTGCTTGTAGACATGAGTCATGTGTTATTTTAGAATTTAGTAGTAGCCTAAACCCCTACTCTAAATTCCGAGTGTAGGCTTTCTCATTCCTATGTTATCTTGTGAACTATGTGCTTTTGTGCTTGTGAATATGTGAATTGGAATGAGATGCTATAACATGTGATACGTGGTTATGATAACTGTTGTGAAAGTGCAAATGTGTACATGTTATGTAAATGTTAAATTTTAGTGACTATGTTTTGCTAAAAGTGCAAATATGCAGTGATAGTGCACGGATAATCGGTAAGTGATATGTGTTTGTTTCGAATATTTTGGCCTTTTGATCTTGAAACCATTGGATATAGTTGGCATGCCATAGGATTGTGAGTACTCACCTATATGTATAATGATTTTGGGCATTGAGGCCCTGGGACATGTTGGAGGGATAAGGAAATGTAAGCTAAGGTCCATTCAACGGGACATGTGAGGGGAAATAATGAGAGTGTTAGTTATATGCTTCACTTATGAGATATGTTCGACTCTATGAGTCATTTGGTGTGATTGGAGATCTGTGTATCCGATATGTGGTGATAATGTCCACTTTATGTTTCAAACCTCAAGAGCCAATTTATCATTATACGTGATTGTGTGAAATGTGATATATGATTAATGGATTGTGTTATATGATATATCCTTGAATGAGTATGTAAATGATATGTAATTGAACTAATAGGTAATGCATGAATAGGTATTATATGACACTATACAAAAGAACATTGTAATTCTATATATATGGTTGTGTTGTGAATGCATGATGACATGTTTGCGTAGTGCTTGTTCTAATAATTCACTGAGCTTGTTTAAGCTCACCTACTCTTTTTAACATATGTAGATTAGTGACGTTTTGGTGTGGGCGATGTGGTTTTTCTGAGGGAGTGATTCAAGGAAGACTTGTTAATATTTTGTAGGTGTTCATTATTTATTTACGTTTTAGGGAATAAGGCAATGTGGTAGACTTGTTTATAGCCATGTTAGTTCTGAACATTTTGCTAGTTATTGCTTTTGTTTATGAGTTATAAATATGTTTGGGTTTATGAACATTGATGATGGCATGGTGTTTCTTTCTTGGACACGTTTCTGACATTTTGAACTATTAAAATTAGCCGTTTGGATGATTATTTATCGAAGTATTTGATGCATGATATTTAGGAACTATTTTGGAATGGACTAAGTACTTTTGTATGTTGTACTTTTGTGGTTTGAGGTAGAGGTATTGGTATTCATGTTTTAAGATGTAAGACCCCTTACCCGTATTCGATGTCGGAATAGGGTACGAGGTATTACCAGAACATATACACTTTTAACCGTAGTAAACCAAGTTGTAAAATTTCATCTAAATTAAAACTTTCAAGTTGCTATTCTCGAGTCGTTAATTAAGGTTTTCTTGGCTAAATATACTCACAATCTTTCACTTCATCGTCGTATGAATTTATAAATTTTCACTTACTTGTTGAATTCGTCCTGATTACCTGAATTTATCCGTATCATTACATATTCTCATATTGTCAAAATTTCCTTTTTAACTAATGTAATATATCAATTACTCACTATCTAGTAAGCTAATTGTCACATATATATATTATCCATTCATCTCCCACAAAGCTAACAAAATTAGCCACAAAGATAGTACAAATTTTCTCTATTCGATATAAAACCAAAACCTGTTATTTCTTTTCCAACAAACCTTACTAAATATACACTTTATACTAACCCAAGTGTTTAACCATTCACCCATGACATAAATATATTTTATCCATTATTGCCGAATATAGATATGCTTCACAAATCATAATTCACCTCACATAGTAACCAAATTAATTTTTATCATTTGTTAAATAGATTACAAAATAAGTTATGTAACAAATATAGATAAATTTTAAACCACACAAATAAACAAATTTTCATGGCATTACATGATCATCACATATCAAAGACAAATGTTCTTGACATTTCTATCACATAAACCGAATTAATCAATGCAACCTCAATGATATAATCATCCATATATCATTATTTTCACACATATAAATATCATGACTAAATTTCTTAAACATTTGATCAATTGCTTTTCAAGATCGCAATAGTCCTTCACTATCAATACATATTTACCATTCAATTTAACATTTACCGATTATAATCGAGCATATGACCATTTATACACAATTCATTCATACATTTTATTATCCTCCTCCTCCTCTCCATTCCACATCCTTTACGTATAAAACATGCTTAATTAGCATTATACATAATTTCACTATTCACTTATATTTAAATTCAAAGCTGTCTATTTGAGTCAGAGTCACTAAATCATTTTTATCCAAAGCTACAGAGCTCCAAATTAAGTTCTATTAATTTTTCATAAAACTAGACTCACATGTATTATAATCATAAAATTTTCATAATTTTTTACTTGGCCAATTAGTACAGTTTATTCTTTAAATATTTCCTGTTTCACTGCTCAACATCTATGACCTCTCTTCACTAAAAGTGAATTATCTTATTGTACAGATTTTGGATGATATTTCTATTTCTTTCCTTTGAAAATATACTCATTAATAATTCTAAGCATATATAACTCATAATTATTTTTTTACAATTTTAATTATTTTACGAAGTCAGAATAGGGTATTCCAAAATCAATCCGACCCTGCCCTAATAAAATTCAAATATCTCAAAATGTGTAACTCTTTTCCTTATTCTGTTTCTTTTATGTAAAAATAAACTCATTAAGCTTTAATTCCATATCTAACTCAACCACTAACTCAATTTCTATGATTTTTGGTGATTTTTCAAACTAACGTCACTGTCACTGTCTAAATCTGTTCTATTTCAAAATCACTCATTCACATAACACTATAACAATTTATTTTGTAAGAACGGTACAAAACTTCATCACTCCAGTGACTTTTTTGCAACTCATCACATTTTAGTCACATATTCTGATTGGTTTGCAATTTCTCATATCCCGTTAAACATGTCGGTATAATAGCGAACATTCGGTGGTTTGCACATAGTACCACTCATTTAACTATTATCATTCGATACACGTAGTAGCCTTCACATTGTACTACACACGTGATCAAACTTTCTGGTTCATGTAGTAGCCTGCCCATAGTACTACACATGTGACCATTAATATTCGATACACGAAGTAGCCTACACATAGTACTACACATGTGATCGAAGCTATCCGGTACGCATAGTAGCCTGCACATAGTACTACACATGCGACCTTTCATTCCGGTACACATAGTAGCCTACACATAGTACTACACACGTGACCATCACTTTCACTTTCACATAGTGACCTACACACAGTCCATGTCACACGTGTGATCATTTCTGTTACTTCATTCGTATCCCTTTTTATTTCGAATATTCAATCGGGAAATTTCTCACTTTTTCTCATTTTTTTCTTTTTCACTAATCAAAGTCAATTCCTTGTCTTTCTTGACTTATAATAACACATTTAACTTATTTTACACTACCTTATTCAATCCAGTCCAAAAATCACATTTTGGAAAATTACATTTTTGCCCCTAAAATTTCACAAAATTATGATTTTGCCCCTAGGCTCGGAAGTTAAATTTTATTCTTTTTTCCTATGTTTTATGACATACTGAACAATTTTTTCTTCTATAGGAACATCAAATTCCTGCTCTAAAGTGCACTTATGAACAATAATAATTTTTAATAATTATACCGTTCCACTTGTTTTCGCTGAAAATCGTTTAGCAAAAATCGTTTAACATAATTCTAAGCTTCATATTCCATCATGAAACATCAAAATTCACACTTTTCATCTATGGGTAATTTTTCAAACATAATTTCTAGCTCGAATTAATGATAGAAATAGCTTAAGCAAGTTACCGGGATTCTAAAAATATAAAGAACAAGAAAAACGAGGCTAGAACGGACTTACCATGAAGCGTGAAAGAATGATATTCGGCTAGCACTCATGGAGAAGATGATGATTTTGGCCTTATTTTGTCTTTTTAATTTGTTTTAATTACCAAATTACCAAAATGTCCTCTTAAAAATATCTTATTTCACCTATTTCATGTCCATTTTTGTCCATAACATAACCAATGGTCTAATTACCATTTAAGAACCTTCAATTTAAAATTTCATAGCAATTTGACACCTCTAGCTTCTAGAACTCAACTTTTGCAGTTTTTACAATTTAGACCTTTTGACTAAATTGAGTGCTCAAACGTTGAAATTTTCGAGCAAAATTTTCACGAAATCTTTCCACGAAATTGTAGACCATAAAAATATAATAAGAAATAAATTTTTCCTCATCGGATTTGTGGTCCCGAAACCACTGTACCGACTAGGCTTAAAATCAAGCTGTTACATAAAAATAAGATGTCTATGTTTTGGAACGTGTAGGAAAGTTGGAATAGAGATTTGGTATTGATACCTTTACTGGAGTATCGATTCTTGAGGTAAATATATCGATACTCCATGATAGGTACCGATAATTTTCGACAGTATGATTTTTGTACGAGAAACAAAATACATGTTTGGTATAGGATTTTTAGGTGGTTTTGATACCAGTTAAAGAAAATGCCAATACCCTAGGGTTAGTGTCGATTCTTACGTGTTTAACCTTGAAATCTTGCTAAGTGGTCCAAATTCTTGAAATTGTTAACACGGTTAGTTACATTGACGTATGTCTAGCATGGTTTTATGATAATTAATGTATGTATGTCTTAAAATTTGTGCAAATGAGAAGACTAACATGTTTCAACTTTAATAATGAACACTGTAATGTACAAGTAGTGAGACGATGGTGTGACATCTTTATATTTGAGCTCGGCGACCGGGCCAGGTATAAGGTGTTACAGTCCATGTCGGTTCTCTTTTTGAAAACCCACTTGCACCCTATGGGTTTAACCCCTTCAAGTGGATCAACCAAGATCCAACTTGGTTTTCTAACATGGAATACATCTCAAACCTCATGGCCTCAAGCCATTTCTTTGAATCTGGGCTCACCACCGCTTCTTGATAAGTCATAGGCTTATCTTGATCCATAAGTAGAATATCACCATGTGTTATAATGAGAAATCCATAACTCTAAGGTATATGGCATTCTCTTAAAGATCTTCACGGTAGTTGTGTTTCCAAAGCAGTTGATTGTTCCGCAACAACTTGTGGAACCTATTGTTGGTCAATCTCTAGTTCAGTGATATGTTGTTGCTCTTGAGTTTCTTTGAGTTCTATTCTTTTACCACTTCCTTTTCTAGAGAGAAACTCTCTTTTAAGGAAGACTCTTGTCCGAGCAACAAACACTTTGTTTTCGATAGGATTGAAGAAATAATATCCTTTAGTTTCCTTAGGATATCTCACAAATATACACTTTTGAGATTTGAGTTCGAGTTTAGTAGACGTCTGACATTTAACGTAAGCTTCACAACCCCAAATCTTCATGAAAGACATACTAGGACACTTCCCAGTCCACATCTTATATGGTGTCTTTTGAACCGATTTAGATAGAACTCGATTTAGTGTGAAAGCACATGTTTCAAGTGCATGTCCCCAAAAAGAAGTAGGAAGATCAACATGACTCATCATTGATCGAACCATGTCTAACAATGTTTGATTTCTCCTTTCAAAAACTTCATTCCGTTATAGAGTACCAAGAGGTGTAAGTTGTGAGACAATCTCACATTCCTTCAAAAACTCATCAAACTTTAAGCTTAAGTATTCTCCTCCTCGATCTAATCGAAATGCCTTAATACTTTTACCTAGTTGGTTTTGAACTTCATTTTTAAATCCCTTAAACATTTCAAAGGCTTCAAATTTATGACATATAAGATAAATATACCTATATCTACTGAAGTCATCAATGAAAGTAATGAAGTATTGAAAACCTCCTCTGGCTTGTGTGTGCATTGGTCCACATACATCACTATATATTAATTTCAATAAATCATTAGCTCACTCACTTTTATTATTAAAAGGAGTTTTAGTCATTTTACCCAACAAGTAAAGCTCACATATATCCAATTGTTCGAAAATAAAAGAATCCAAAATCTCATCTTTATGGAGCTTTGATATGTGTTTCTCACTTATATGGCCCAAATGACAATGAAAAAGATAAGTTTGATTAGAGTCATTTATTTTTGATCTTTTAGTTTTTATGTTATAAATGGGTTCATCTTGATTTAAAATGTACAGGTCATTTACTAATTGTGCTGAACCGTAGAAAATATTATTGAGATAAAATGAACAATAATTATTTTTAATAATTATCTCAAAACCAATTTTGTCTAAACAAGAAATTGAAATAATGTTTCTAGTCAAACTGGGCACAAAATAACAATCCTCCAAAATTACATTAAGTCCACTAGGAAATGGTAAAATATGTGTTCCTACAGCTAATGCACCAACTCTTTCTCCATTCGCAACTTGCAAGTCCACATCTCTTTTAGTCAATTCCTACTCCTTTGCAGTCCATGTACATAGGTATAAATTTTAGAACCACATCCGATATCTAATACCCTAGAAGTAGATGTTTATAATTTAATATCAATAACATAAATACCTGAAGCGGACGCTCCGTTTTCCTTTTCCTTCTTAACCTCTTCAAGATAGGCAGGGCAGTTCCTCTTCCAGTGTCTGGTCATACCACAATGGAAACATTTTCCTTCCTTAGCAATTCCTCTTTTAGGTTTCAATGCAACTTTTCCTTTGTTGGGCTTGGCCTTACCATTGTCCTTAGGCTTTGCCTTAGCCTTTCCTTTTCCATTCTCCTTGCAGACCATTAGAATGAGCTTAGGCCCAACCTTTTTCATGTTATTTTTAGTAGTTCATAACATGCTGAGCAACTGTGGCAAAGTCTTATTAATTTCATTCATGTTGAAATTGAGGACAAATTGGCTAAAACTATTTGACAACGATTACAGGATGACATCGGTGGCCAACTCCACACCTAGAAGGAATCCTAGATTTTCAAGGCTTTAAATATGTGCTTGCCCATATATAATTCCTTAAGGTGTTGGATCATATCATAGGCAACCATATCCTCATGTTTCTTTTGAACCACATCCTACGTCTAACATGTCATTAAGATGCTTATTATAAGAATCCTTGTCAATTTTAGAGGCATTAGCTATTGGTTCATTAGGAACAAGTTCTTCAATGACATATAATTTTCGTTCTTGTTTGAGGATAATCTTCAAGTTACGGAACCAGTCAAGGAAGTTCAAGCCATTCAACTTTTCATTCTCAAGGATCCATCACAATGATAAAGAACTTGTGTTGTTTGCCAAAATTAATCTACAATAATAAAATATGCTCATGAGTAGATTTACCAAGTTTATTATAATCATTAAAAGGAATTTATTAAATGATGCTCCCACTATTTTACTCAAAACTAATAACCCTAATATTTTAATTTTGAAAAGACTTTTTCTAAAGTTTTCTAGTGGGTATGGATCCATATTTCACCTTTTCTTAACTCAGTTTTGACTTTACTCTCAAGATTATGGTTATTTACGTAAGCAACACTTGCTAATTACATCACATGTAATTCTTCTATTTTGTTCAATAATCTCATATTTATCCACGTCTCTTACCTCTAGGTATATAATCCTATTAGAGCAACCTAGTTAAGTTATTAACCAATATCATAATCGACAAATATCACTTGCTTACTCTTCGCATTTTACTGAGATAGATACATGGTAAAAGTTTGGGGTAATTATGTCATTTTGAAAAATAAAAGGGTATTAATTGTAAAATGGTTTGGAAATGAAATATGTGCTAATAAATGAAGATACTCCTAGAAAAAGGAAAAACAGTGGAATAGTCTCTAAACTTCTACAACGACTACAATTTAGTCCAAGTAAGTTCGTACGGTTAAAATTTAACATTTGTATTAATTGGTGATTGGTATTATATATATTCTATTGTTGCAAATGAATTATTTTTTGAATTATAATATTAAATTTGATATTTGGTTTGAATGAACACGGGATAGAGTACATTCGTGCTTTGGTGTATTACGGGAGTTTGGAATGGTGATGGTATTGGAGGGAGATATCGGCATATTACCCAAGTAAACCGAGGTTCAACATTTGTTGTGAATTTTTACAGTTTACTTTTTGTTTGGCGTGATTCGGGTGGATCAACTCTTTTGAGCTTCTTTTCAGCTCTTATGAGCTTCTATTGGCATGTTCGGGTGGACCAGCTCTATGAGCTTCTGTTGACGATGTACTCTTACCCATAAGTCCTTCTTCGAATGGAAAATCTTGATAAGATAAACTGTTTAGTGAATTTGAAAGATATGTTCATATTGATTTGAATAGGAATGTATTTATCGATTGAAGTTGTGAATGGCAGGGATTCCTCTTGGATGATTATTATTATTTGAATTATTATAGTTAGTTCGGTAAGATTTATCGTTTAAGTCGTCGAACTTACTAAGCTTCACTAAGCTTACTTGTGTTCTTTTATGTCATTAGATTCTCAGAAGGTTAGATGATCAGATCAGCACTCAAGTCACACTATCCAACTTATCTTGGTAGTTTTGAAACATTTATTTCAGATTATATTTCATGTATAGGATCTTGTGCGGTTTTGGTTAATGTTTGACTTATATAAATATTATGAATGATATTTTGTGCAAATAACCAACTTACATATTATATGAGAATGAGGGATAGTTGTTATGCTAGTATGTATGGTATATATATAATTGAATTGCTGTGATTGTGGTACCTTTGATAGGTATTTTGATTAAGTATTGCTTGAGTGAATTGAATCAATGTTTATTTTGTTGTAAAATTGTATATACTTGTGCTACCAATGAGGGTACATTGGTTAGGCAATTATTAGGTTGGTTTTGATGTGTTTTTGGCTCAATTTATTTCATTTTGAATTGGCATTTTGGTTGGAATTTGAGTTTTTTAAGGTCCAAGCAACTTGAAATGGTAAACTTGTGTTTTAAGATTTATTTTGGGGCCACACGGCCTAAGACACAGGCGTATGTCTCAGCCGTGTGTGACATACGGCCATGCAACACATCCGTGTGTCCCCTGTAGGTTCAAGGCCTACAAGTCAGGCAGTTACACGGCCTAGCACACGGCCTGGCACATGGGTGTGTGAGGTCATTTCGAGAGGTACACGGCCTGGCACACGGATTATGGGTAAGAGTACACAGGCATGGACACGGGCTGGGACACGACCATGTATCCCTATTTCGAATGTCCAGATGGCCTGAGACATGGGCATGTGTCTCAGCCGTGTGACCCCTATAGTCCAAATTTTTGAACTTTTTCCTAAAATTTCCAAATGTTTTCAATTTAGTCCCGGATTGTTTCTATAGTATTTTTAGGGTCTCAAGGGATTGATTAAGGGACATTATGCATGTATTTGAATGAAATTTGATTAAGTTTGTATTAATATATGATTTGAATGGTTTACTATTCTGTTTGTCCGGTAATGCTCTGTAACCCTGTTCTGGCGACAGATACGGGTTAGGGGTGTTACACTTCCACTTTAGGTAACCCAACCTTTTTTTCTTTTAGTTCGTATCAACTCATAAAATTTACAATTATAGAAGCTTGTTTTACATACAAGGGAGTAAGATGAGAAGAGAAGAGATTAATAGAAATATAGAAAGGCACGATACACAGGCTGTATTTATAAAATTACAAGCTTTGCAAATAACAGATTAAATGGGTTATTGGGCTATAACCATGCATTTCCAAACACCGTGCATATAAAACATAGTATACAACATGTATCTTATACAATAACATCAACCAATAAATTTAATCTCAAATCCGTATTGTACAAGTGGCTTTGATACCACTATTGGGACCGTCGGTATGCCCCGTGGCGCAGCAGAAAAATTATTTCGGGGATCCGCAACCAAGGATCCATGTACGAGGAACGAATTGGGTTGAAAAAGGGTTAAAAATATACCTTATTTATTAAGTTAGAAACCTTAACACACTAAGGGATTATAATCCTTTTATCCTCTTGGTTATCACATACCAAAAAGGAAAATCAAGATTATTCCCTAATTAATAAAGAAGGCAAATGGAAAGTTAGAAAAAGGAATTATATTCTTTTCAAAAGAATGTAGGATTATTCCTTATTAATAGAGAATGCAAATGGAAAGTTAGAAAAAAAGAATTATATTCTTTCCAAAAGAATATTAATTTCCATGTCTTTTATATTTTGACGTAAATTAATTAATATAACTTTTATATTAATAAATTACGTAAAGTAATACAATTAATATTTTGTATGAATCAATTTCATATATATTAATTATATTATTTCCAAAAGAATATTAATTTCCATTTCTTTTATATTTTGGCGAAATTAATTAATATAATTGTTTATATTAACAAATTCAGTAAAATATCCACAATTAATATTTAGTTTGAATCAAATTCATATATTAATTATATTCTTTCCAAAAGAATATTAATTTTCATTTCTTTTATATTTTGAGCGAAATGAATTAATATAAATGTTTTTATATTAATAAATTCGATAAAATATGTACAATTAATATTTTGCATAAATCAAATTCATATATTATTTATATTCTTTCCAAAATAATATTATTTTTATGACTTTTATATTTTCACCGAAATTAATTAATATAATTTTTATATTAATAAATTCGGTAAAATATATAAAATTAATATTTTGTATGAATTTGTAAAATTAGAATGTCGATAATGACAATATATCGCAAAGAAAATAGAAATAGAAATAAAAATAAAGAACACACAAATTTTACGTAGAAACCCTTTCGGGAATAAAACCACGGGCAGAGGAGAAGAAAATTCATTATGTCGAATTCGAATAATTACAAGAGGAGTAGACTATGTCTATTTATAGGCTTATAAAACCATATTCTAATAGGAGTGAAACACCTTATTCTAATCAATATCAAATAGATGGAGTTTAATAAGGTTTAAAAAACCTTATTCTAAAATAAAATTAAAGAAGTATAACTCTATAGAGATTTTACTTTTATTTTATTTTACCACATTATTTTATTTAAATAAGGATTCGGGTCACTTAATTCTAACAATCTCCACCTTGACACAAATTCTTAATGAACAAGTTCTTCATCGCGAACTCTCAACGAACAAGTTCTCCACCTCTTCCATAAAACCCCTTAAGGGTTTAACTTCAACAATAAACACCAACCAAGTCTAAGCAATGCTCAAACTTAGTTATAGGAAGTGACTTAGTCATCATATCTGCAGCATTTTCATGAGAACAAATTTTGCTCACAACAATATCACCACGAGCAATAATATCACGAACAAAATGATACCGAACATCAATGTGTTTTGTTCTCTCATGAAACATTTGATCTTTTGTAAGGAAGATGGCACTCTAAATGACACAAAATATTGTATTGATTTGAAGGTCTTCATTGAGTTCACTAAAGAGTCCCTTCAACCAAATAGCTTCTTTATAAGCCTCAGTAATTGCCATGTACTCAACTTTAGTGGTAAACAAAGTGACTGTAGTTTGCAAACTGGATTTCCAACTGATTGCACAACTTCCGATTGTAAAGACATAACTTGCGAGAGATTTTCTTCTATCGAGGTCTCCAGCAAAATCAGCATCAACATACCTAATGACTCCATCTCTAGTTCTTCCAAACTGTAAGCAAACATCAGTAGTACCTCGTAAGTATCTTAAAACCCACTAAACTGCTTTCCAATGTCCTTTATCGGGATTTGCCATGTATCTGCTAACTGCATATGATAAATCTGGACGTGAACAAACCATGGCATACATGAGAGATCCCACTGCAGTAGAGTATGGAACATGTGACATATACTCAATCTCATCATCTAATTGTGGAGACAAAGTCGATGAAAGTTTGAAATGGGCTACTAAAGGAGTACTAACAGGCTTAGCATTCTGCATATTGAATCTGCAAAGAACTTTTTCAATGTACCCCTTCTGACTGAGGTACAGTTTACTTGCTTTTCTATCTCTGAGAATCTCCATACCTAGTATCTTCTTTGCTGGTCCCAAATCTTTCATCTCAAATTCTTCACTTAGTTGGGCTTCGACCTTTCTTATCTCTCCATTATCTTTTGCTACTATCAACTTGTCATCAACATAAAGGAGTAGATATACAAAAGAACCATCACTGTTTTTGTTAAAGTAAACACAACAGTCAAAGTTACTTCTCTTGAAATCATGAGAAGTCATAAAGGAATCAAACCTCTTGTACCACTGTCTTGGTGACTGTTTCAAACGTAAAGGGACTATTTTAGCAAGCAAACATAGTACTCTTTTTCTAATACTGTAAAACCCTATGGTTGTTGCATGTAAATATCCTTCTCAAGTTATCCATGTAAAAATACAGTTTTTACATCTAACTGCTCAAGCTCCAAATCATGCATGGACACAATACCAAGCAAAGCTCGAATCAAACTATGCTTCACAACTAGAGAGAACACATCTGTGAAGTTCATTCCTGGAATTTGACTGTAACCCTTTGCAACAAGTCTTGCTTTATATCTAGGTTCTTCAACTCTTGGAGTCCCTTTTTCTTCTTAAACACCCATTTCCAACGAACAACCTTTTTCCCTTTAGGAAGTTTCACAAGATCCCATGTTTTATTTTTGTCTAATGATCCCATCTCCTATTGCATAGCAAACATCCACTTTTCTGAGTCTTCACAACTAACTGCCTTAGAATAATTAGATGGCTCTTGGTTTGTATCTATATCTTCAGTCACATTTAAAGTATAAGCAACTAGATCGGACTCGACATACTTCTTTGGAGGTTTAATTTCTCTTCTAGTTCTATTTTTTGTGATAGAGTATTGTGGTGAAGAAGCAACTCTATTTTGAATTTTTGTACTGGCTTTAGTAGTCGACTCTGTTGTAGATTCTTTACTAATCTGATGCTCCACCTACTTTTTATTTTCTTTATTGGAAGAGTCTTTAAGAGATAAGTTATGTAGCATAGCAGTTTCATCAAAAACAACATCTCTAATAATCACAACTTTTCTATTTTCAGGACACCATAACTTATACCCTTTTACACCAGCTTTATAACCAAGAAAAACACATTTAATGGATATCGATTCCAATTTTCCAATATCAACATGAGCATACGCAGGACAACCAAATATCTTTAAATCAAAATAGTCAGCAGGATTACCAGACCATACCTCTTGTGGAGTCTTTTTCTCAATGGCAACGGATGGAGATTGGTTGATCAAAAAACATGCAGTAGAGGCTGCTTTGGTCCAAAATGACTTTAGTAAGTTGGCATTTGACAACATACATCGAACCTTCTCCATGATCATTCTATTCAATCGTTCTGCAACGCCGTTTTACTGTGGAGTATGATGAACTGTCAAGTGTCTCACAATCCCTTCTGACTTGCACAGTTTACTAAACTCATCAGTACAGAACTCTAAGCCATTGTCTATGCAGAGATATTTTATTTGCTTTCCCGTTTATTTCTCAATCATGGTTTTCCAATACTTAAATGTGAAAAACACATCACTTTTTTGCTTCAGGAAGAACGCTCACACTTTTCTGGAAAAATCATCAATAAAAGTTAGCATATAATTAGCTCCACCTCTCAAAGGCACTCTGGATGGCCCCCACAGATCAGAATGAATATACTCTAATGTTCCTTTCGTGTTATGGATTCCTTTGGTGAATCAAACTCTCTTTTGCTTCCCAAAAATGCAATGCTCACAGAACTTCAGTTTGCAAATTCATTTCCCATCAAGAAGTCCTCTTTTGCTCAATTCTGTCATGCCATTCTTACTTGTATGCCCTAGGCACATATTCCAAAGTTTAGTAATATCATCATCTGACAAGGAAGAGGATGTGACAGCTACATCTCCGGTAATAGTAGAACCCTGCAAAACTTATAACTTGGCAGTCTTTCTCTGCCTTTTCATCACAATGAGGGAACCTTTGGAAATCTTCAAAACCTCACTTTTAGCTGTGTATTTGTACCCTTTTGAATCAAGAGTACTCAATGAAATTAAACTTCTCTCCAATTCTAGAACACGTAGTATGTCACTAAGTGTTCTGACAACTCCATCAAACATCTTAACTTTAATTGTTCCAACACCTGCAATTCTACATGAAGCATTATTTCCCAACAAAAAATACCTTCAGACACTGTTTCGTAAGTTGTAAACCAATCCCAATTGGGACTCATGTGGAAGGTGCAACCCAAATTAAGGATCCACTCCTCGCTCGCTTTAGAATTGTTGACAGAAACGACTAAAAGTTCACCATCGCTGTAGTCTTCTACAACATCAGCTTTACCAAAATTTTCTAGTTGTTTTCCATTTTAATTTGCAGCCTCCCTTTTAATCTTGTTCTATAGCTTATAGCACTCAGATTTAATGTGCCCTTTTTTCTTGCAGAAGTTACAAGTTTTACTTCTGTTTGAAGACTTCGATCTACCCTTAGCTTACTACAAGGATTCCGTTCTTGTGTCCTTCCACGATCATCACCAGCATTCCGATCTTGTCTCTCAAGAACAATAAGACCCTCTCCTTAAGAGTCGATTTTAACCACAAGATATTTCATCGTATCATATGAGGTTAAAGAATCATAAACCTCATCAACTGTGAGAGACTCGCGGCTATATAAAATCGTATCTCTAAAGGTTGAATAAGACGGGGGCAATGAACAAAGTAGAATCAACCCTAGATCTTCCTTATCATATTGAACCTCCAGGGCCTCCAAGTTTGAGAAAATTTCTTTAAACACTGTTAAGTGTTCGTGCACAGATGCACCTTCCTCCAAATGATGAGTATAAAGACATTGTTTCATATGCAGCTTCCTAGTTAGAGTTTTCGACATACATATTTGTTCCAACCTCTTCCATAATCCAGCGGTGGTCTTCTTCTTCATTACATCCTGTAAAATTTCATTAGACAAATGTATATGTAACTGTGTTAACGCCTTTCGATCCTCGCGCTTCTTCTCTTCCTCCATCAATGTTGAAGGCATCTTATCTACCCCTAGTAGGCCTTCCTCTAAGTCCATCTATGCAAGAACTACCTGCATCTTTATTTGTCACAACGCAAATCTGGTGTTGTGATCCAACAGAGGAATTTAATACTTCAAAGACGTCATTACCGTGATTGAGATAAACAACCCAGGAGCTCTGATACCAATTTGTAAAATTAGAATGTCGGTAATGATAATATATCGCAAAGAAAATAGAAATAGAAATAAAAATAAAGAACACACGGATTTTATGTGGAAACCCTTTCGGGAAAAAAACCACGGGCAGAGGAGAAAAAAATTCACTATGTTGAATTTGAATAATTACAAGAGGAGTAGACTATGTCTATTTATAGTCTTGTAAAACCATATTCTAATAGGAATGAAACACGTTATTCTAATCAATATCAAATAGATGGAGTTTAATAAGGTTTAAAAAACCTTATTCTAAAATCAAATAAAAGAAGTATAATTCTATAGGAATTTTAATTTTATTTTATTTTACCACAAGATTTTATTTAAATAAGGGTTTGGGTCACTTAATTCTAGCAGAATCAAATTCATATATTAATTATATTCTTTCCAAGATAATATTAATTTCCATGTTTCTTATATCTTGACAAGAATTAATTAATATAATTATTTATATTACTAAATTCAAAAAATATATACAATTAATATTTTGTATGAAACAAATTCATATATTAATTATATCTATGTATAATTATGTTCTCTATTTGTGTACAACAAGTTTGTATATAAAATGTGTTTAATATTTAACTATCAAATTAAATTAATTCAAGAATTAATTTAAGTCATGTGACAACTAATACAATACCAAATGTATTTGTTTTCTGTTCATTTGAACTATAGGGCATGACCTTGTAAGCTCTTGTAACGTTGGTAGCAATACCAGAACGTTTCTAACATTACAAGTAATCATAATAGGTTGTACAAGGAACGCCACAAGGAATGCTTGATCAGTCAATTTGAGTAAAATGAGAACAAGGAGAGTGAACACTCACAATAAAATTAAAATTCATCAAAAATTGTTACAAAATGTCTCAAGCCTCATATTTATAGGCTGTACAAGGAACCAGCCGAATAGGCATGAGATAACAATCAGAATAAATGTGTTTGATGTCCATTAATTCATTCAAAGCATCCCTTAAGAGTTTCTAGACATTAATTATGCCAAAAGCCTTATTCACACTGTGAAATTTGTATTCCCAAACAGCCAATTACATTGGTCCTTGAGAGTTATCTGAATGTGCATGGAATTGAATGGTTTCAATAATGTGAACATGAGTTGATGCTGCCTTGATAACAGTCAACAGAATGCTCAAGTGTGAAAACACTTGATGCTTTCCTACTCATGAAATGGCTTTTGGGAGATTGTGTTCAACTCTTTAAATGTTGTTTACGCAACACGAATATTTTGGGAGGACGTTTCCTAGCAGTAGCAATGTGAATAATCTGGTCAAAACTAAGACAAGTTTAAATGCAACAATTTAAGACAAAAAAAACACACATTTTATTTGTATGAACTTGGACAAGTATAAACGATGTAAGAACTAAGACACATAATTAAAGTGTAGTTTTTAAGACCCACATTTAAAGACTCATAATTAATGTGCAATATTTAAGACAGACATTTAAGATGTCTAAACTAAGACATAATTAAAACTCAAACTAAAATAACTAAATGGATAAAGCTTCGCTTCATGACAAGGATTTCACCATCCACGACATACTCCGAGTCATCCTCCTTAACAGTAGGTATTTCAGGCTCATCTTCCTTTTCAAGTTCAGATTCTATCTCACCATTGTCCCTAGAATCATAATGCTCCAATTTGGACATTGGTTAGTAATATGGCCCCTCCTAAGGCATTTAAAACACGATGTCTCGAGGTTGATTTGGCATGGCCTCGTTCTTTCCTTTACTTGAATCTCCACTCAGATTATTAGACTTTAATGCCCCAATGTTGTCTTTGGTTTGAAAGGTGGTATCCTTTTTGTAGGTTTCTTGAACACTTCGATGTAGAAACAGATTTAGAAAGGGGTCAAGTGGTACCTGTTCTTTTCAACTATTTTTCCACCTTGATCGCCATGTGAACCATATCAACGACCTCAACATAGTGCTGCAATTTAGCTATATTAGCTGTCTTGATTGAGGCCAGCTAGAAATCTTGCCATGGTGGCCTCTCATCTTCCTCAACATTGGCACGTATCATTGCTATCTCTATCTCCTTAAAGTAATCCTCCACACTTCGATTACCTTGGGTTAGATTTTGTAATTTCTGGTATAATTCTTATTTGTAGTGGGCTAGTACAAATCTCTTTCTCATAATAGCTTTCATTTCAACCCATGTAGACACGAGTCGTTCGCCATTTCTTCTCCTACTCAAGGTTAGCTGATCCCACCAAATAATAGCATAATCAGATAATTAGATGGTAGCAAGTTTTACCTTTTTGCTTTCTGAGTAGTTATGGCATTCGAAGACAAGTTTAATCATTTTTTCCCACTCCAAGTAAGTGTCGGGGTCAGTTTTTCCTTAGAACAGAGGGATTGCCACTTTAATATTGCTAAGGTTATCATCAATTTGATTTTGTTCCCTTGGCCCTCGATTTCTTTGACCTCGACGCCTCAAGCTACAACTAGAGGCTCGATCACTCTCCATGTCACTCGGATCATAGTAATCTTCTTGATTTGGCCTTAGAGGACATCGCTCCCTTATTTGATTTTGAGGAGAATTTCCCCTTTGGGCTTTTTCCTCCAATTGGTCCAATTGTTCTTGCATTGGCTCCAATTGGCGTTGCAACATTCTGTCCATCTCACGAATAAGAGCTTGGTATGCTAGATTGGGCACACGACCACCACCAGCATTATTTCTTTCGGGACTTCGAGACATAATATTTTCTCACAAACAAATATCACTGGTACTCTTAAAAAGAAATGTTCACTCCTCTCGTGTTTACACTCGTTAATGGCTTTTAACCCCTCTAATGCTCTCTCGCACTCTTGCTTTTTACTAATCCTGCTTATCTCTCTAAGTTCTTATGTGACTTCCTTAGACTTAAGAAACAAACCTTGTGGAATCGACTTCAAAAGTGATGTAAGGCAGGTATTGGGGTTAGGTGATAGGGAAGGCTTAGAAGAAAAGCTAAGGATAATTTGAAGTGTGCCTAAAATCGTTGTTATAAAGGAAAACTTGTATTTGGGAATAGAAACACTTTCAAACTAGCTTATTTTTTCTATAGAATTTCAAATCTCCTTTTTGTATTTTCTAACTTGGGATGTAGATATACGGTATTATTTCTTCTTTTTTTATATTTTCTTAAATTTTTTTTAAATTTTCTTTTAAAATTCCAATCTCAAGAGAGATAAAAATGTTGGATACTTACTTAATTTAGCTAGCTCTGATACCAAATGATGCAAACTCATCCTTGTAAGATGATTATGAGTCACGAGATTTCCCAATCAAAATTCAGAATTATCAATGTAATGCGCTTTGTAAAGGTTGAAAACGTTAATGTCTGGCTTTGAAAAGGGTGGTTGGATAGATAAAATGGAAGAAGGAAAGATAAGCTTGAATTTAGTTTAAGGACTCAAGAATGAACAAATATTATATAACAATACTGACCAAATCCTTATATTAGTACTTAAGATAGATACAAAAGAAAATAAGAACCGTGACCCTCCATCAAGAAAGATAGGAACCAATCGACATAAACAATGATCGCCACACTTCTAAGAAGTGATAAGTTCAAATGAAATCAGATTGACAGCATAAGGAATGCTTGATAAGGCAATTTGATTCAAATGAGAAAAAGGAGAGTGAACACTGCAATAATATTAAACTTCATCAAAAGTTGTTATTAAATGTCTTAAGCCTCATATTTATAGGCTGTACAAGGAACCAGCCGAATAGGCATGAGATAACAATCAGAATAAATTTTTTTGATGCCCATTAATTTGTTCAAAGCAACCCTTAAGAGTTTCTAGACATTGATGATGCCAAAAGCCTTGTTCACATTGTGAAATTTGTATTCCCAAACGGCCAATTGCATTGGTCCTTGAGAGTTATTAGAATGTGCATAGGATTGAATGGTTTCAATAGTGTGAACATGAGTTGATGCTGCCTTGATAACCAAATGGTCACTTGGAATATGTAGATCATTAGTGTAGATTGTGTCGCACGAAGAGTCTCAAGGTGTGAACAGCAAGAAGCTAATGGTTCCATAGGTGTGAACTTGGTAGCCAACCAAATGGTCAAGTGTGAAAACTCTTTAAATGTTGTTTACGCAACACGAATAGTTTTGGAGAAAGCTTCCTAGTAGCAACAATGTGAACAATCTGGTCAAAACTAAGACATGGTTTACATGCAGAATTTAAGACAAAAAAACACACATTTTATTTGTATGAACTTAGACAAGTATTAATGATGTAAGAACTAAGACACATAATTAAAGTGCAGTATTTAAGACACACATTTAAAGACTCATAGTTAATGTGGAGCATTTAAGACACATTTAAGATGTCTAAATTAATACATAATTAAAACTCAAACTAAAATAAATAAATGGATAAAATCCTTATTTCCAGCAACCGAATTTAAACACACAAATATTAAAGTTTTACATGTAGCACATTGTATGCATGGTTCGCATGAAATGCATGGGTTGCATGGAATGCATGAAATACATGTTTTGCATGAAACGCATTGAGTGCATGCCCAAACTCGACCAATTAAACCCGTGACAGCTTCTTTAAACTTCTTGGATGGTACGCCAGTAATTGGCCCTTTTGGAAGCTCGATTGGATCTTGCAAGGTTTCATGAGTTGCTTGTTTAACATCAAGGGTTTTGGTGGGGTCCATGCTTTCATCACTATAGATGTTTGGCCATATGTATTGAGGGTTAAGTAGATACAACACAGTAGATTTTGTAAAAATGGAGTGAAATAGGAAAGACTAATCTGATATAGGAACTATAGGTTATCCTAAAGTGCAGAACGAAAGAAATATTCAAAAAGAAAATCAATACGAGTAAAAATAATTCTTGAAAAGAAAAAAGCACTTGTGAGTGAGATGAATTGAAAAAGAAAGTGACAAAGTCACAAGAATAAGAAAAACTTGTTCATTAGTGCACAAAAGCTAGTAGGCTAGCTGTAGTTACTATGTCATGCTTTGATTCCCTATGTGGAGAAACAAGACAACTGAGAGAAGGAGAAATAAGGCAGTGAATGGGTAAGGGTCACTAAGGGGGAAGAATAGGAATCGATACGATGTGCCAAACTATTTTCATGTTTGTAACCCTTTTGATGCTTACTATTTTTGAATTTCATACCAGCCGTAAGCCTCAGAACATTACAAGTCGAAAAATCCTATGTGACCTAAATATTTTTATGCATAAATGGACATTATATTAAACAATCACATAAACTGCTATTTGTATTCTACTAGGATAATCAAATTACTTGTATCATTTTTTGATGGATTCCTAGAGGTTAAAAGTGGTACATCAATTATTCATCATGTGCTCCAAAGTCAACACCTATATTATATTTTCTCAAGGGTCGTCTCTTATATTTCTTGTTTTTGTCTGTGTTGCTTGAGGACAAGAAATGACTTAAGTGTGAGGGAGTTTGATCTATCGTAATTTAGTGTAGGAGATTAAACTAATTTTCACACTTTAGGAGCTTCAAAGAAAGCATTTTCATTAGGTTTTAATTATGTTTTCGTAAGTTTTCTTAAAGTGAATAAAATGTGTATATTGAGTCTTTTATTGACCTTAGGGGCCAAATGAGCTCTAAGGGTGAGCTAATGAACTTTGTAAATATGCAGGAGACCATTAGAAGGCGTACTAAACTTGTATTGTTCACTATGTCATGACACAGAATGATCAATGTCACAACATATGGAGCAGAATGGAGAAATCAAGAGACTACCTTCGATGTCGTGACATAGCCTAAAGGTGTCACGACATGCCCCTGAAGACATCCTAAGAGGAGTATATTGACTCATATGTCGCGACACAAGTCTTGATGTGTCGCGACACAGGTCCTGATGTGTTGTGACATCGACTCTGGATAAGAAATAACACGATCTAGGGGCATTTTTGTCCGTACAATCAAAATTAAAGCTCGGGAGCATCAGCTAACTTAAGGTTAAGGACAACAACCACTTGAGATCTATAAATAGGCTCATTTGTCATACATTATGGACACAAATTACTTAGCTTAGAATTTCTCTTTTAATTTCAATTTAGTTTTTCTCTTTTCTTAAGATTTAGATTTACTTTGAAGTTGTTCTTTGTTTAATCTCGAGAGATCTAATTTGTGGAGACAATTAAATATTGTGGATTCACGTTCATTCTTAATACAAATTAGGCTTTTTCTTAAATGCTATCGTTTCGATTCTATATTGTTTATGAAAACCATGAGGAACTAATTCTTCTATGGGGGATTAACGAATGGAGGTATGATCTATTAATTGTTTTATAAGTTACTCAAAGGATCAGCTATTTGGGAAAGGAAGAACCTAAACCATAGGCCTAAAAATCCTAGAAAGTCATCAAGGTCGAAATTAACCCAAAATTGGTATGGCCTATCCGTGAACACTTTCACCTCAAGCCAGTTTGGACTGTGAGGTCGGAAGATAAGTATCAAGTCGGGTTGAGTGTGTTACAAGGTTTGGTATCAAAGCTTGATTTAGTCAGTTCTCAGACTATAAAAGATGAAGGAGCGTTGTACACATAATGCGCCAAGCCTGGCTTAGTTCCTCATGTAAATTAGACCCTTTTACCATGAAATTTGATATTGTCTGTAATAGTTAAATGATAAAAAGGCTAAAGACGGAATAAAGGCACAAAGGAAAGGGAAAATGATCATTCCATTGATAAAATACACTATACAAAAAAAGGAAGATAACTAAAGAAAAAGTAAAAAGTAAGGCAAGGAAATCTCAGTTTCCTCTTTCAGCAGGCTCGGGGGAATTTCTATTGCTTGGGGGTGACCTTCAGGATTCTGTTCCACGCCTACTATGTCCCCTTCAACACTCTTAGCAATGGACGTAGTGGGGGCAGAAGAGACAGTAGAATATCTCCACTCCTCTAGAAAGTCTACCCACTTTTCACCTTCAAGATTATAAACATCGAAGTTGACTGGGTCCATGGAAACACCCTTTAAGCGCTCAAATGTTACATTGCTCAGGTTGAAAGGACCTGTGGCCACTTGGGTGTACAGGATTAAGTTCACTTTCTACTCTAGAAGAGCCTCAATGAGATTTTTCTGGGTATATTCTTGATATTTTATGAGGGTCTCCCTTTGGGATTGGCGCAACTGCTCCACCTCAACTTTGTGCCTTTCCTCGAAGGCAGATTTTTCCTTCTATAAATGGCCAACCTTATCCTTAAGCTAATTTTTTTATGTTTGAGCATACCCATACTCACTCTTCAAAGCTGTAATTTGGGCAAACAGCCTCGGCATCATGTCATTTGAGTTTTGGTACTTCTGATGAATATCAGCTAAGGCGATTGCCTAATATTTTTTGAATCTCTCCAAGTATGCTATTTTTTTATAACGTCTGCTAGCAACTCGAAAAGCCTCACCCCCAAGGGTTGTGCTTGAGAGATGAGATTTCTAAAATTTCAGCCATAAGGGAGAAAGGGTCCTCATAGGGCTAGGATGAAAGGTAGGAAGAGTAGGCTTCTCTTAACTTTGATGGTAGCAAGCTTAGACATTGTTGAATAATTGAATCTAGAGAAGTAGAAAAGGGCTCTAATTCAATGAAGTCATGCCAAGAAAAGTTACTGCTTGACTCAATAGAAGTTACACCCTGTGATGAAGGGAGGACAGGCGATTGAATTACAAGGACTACCTCTGTGAGATTCTCTGATGAAGGAAGATCGGGATTTCACATGAAAGGGCTTGCTCGAGAGGTAGAACCCTTGGATACCGAAGGGACGCCGGGGAGTACCGAAACTATAGGAGAGTGAATAAAGGTTGCAGTAAGTCCCTCACTTGATTGATACTATAACAGCTTGATTTAGGGCTTAGTCAGAATAGTGGTTTCGAGACCACAAATCTAAAGAGGAAAATTTTATTTTTATTATATTTTTATGGTCTACAATTTCACGGAAAGATTTCGTGAAAATTTCGTTCAAAAATGTTGACGTTTGGGCACTCAATTTAGTCAAAAGGACTAAATTGTAAAAAGTGCAAAAGTTGAGTTTTATTTGTTAAAGGTATTTAATTGTTATGGAATTATAAATTAGGGGTCCTTATGTGGAAATTAGACCATTAGTTGGTGATGGAAAAAAATGGACAAGAAATAAGTGAAATAGGATTTTTTAAGGGCATTTTGGTCATTTAGTAAATAAATAGAATTAAAATGGGAAAAAGATGTAAAAAATGGTGTTATCATATTTGCTTGCTGCTAAAACTTGAAGGACTCCATAGCTAGGGTTTTGGCCATTTTCAAGCTTGATTGTAAGTGCATTTTAGCCCCGTTTTTAATGTTCTTTACATTTTTGATATTCCCGTAGCTCGGTTTATCTATTTCTACTGTTATTTTGAGCTAGGGTTGAAATTTGAAAAACTACCCATGTGTGAAATGTATGTATTTTGATGTTTTATGGAAGAATATGAAGCTATAATTTATGTTAAACAACTTTTGCTAGTTGATTTTAAGTGAAACCGAGCAAAATAACATAATCGGTAAAAATATTTAATGTTCATAAGAGTTAGAGTGAGAATTTGATGTTTCCATAGAAGGAAAAAGTGTTCAGCATGTTATAAAACATAAGAATAAGGAATAAAATTTAATTTCTGAACTTTGGGGCAAAAATATAAATATGCAAAATTTTAGGGACAAAATTGTAATTTTGTTAAAAGTTGAGTCGAGGATTATTTTGATAAATGTGAATAGTAAACAAGCTAAATTTTCTATTATAGATCAAGAAAGACGTGGAATCAACCTCGATAAGGGAAAGGAAAAGATTGTGGATTGAATTGCAAAATTCCTATATTTTGCACTGAGGTAAGTAATATGTAATTAATACATTGTTTATAACTATTTCGATATTTTGTTATAATATATGAGAAATGGTTGAATATGAAATAGTTATTTAACAATTAGAAATTTAGAATTTATAGTTGAATCGATTAAAATCTGCTTGAATTGTGGATATATCATTGACAAGTAATAAGTGAAGTAGTTGAATTGAATTATTAAATTTGTTATGGGATTGGACTGAATTATTGAAATTGTGATTTGTGTATGGATAAATTGTAAATCCTTGAAAAGTAAGAATCTCTGTGGGACTATCGGAATAAGAAAGGCTTGAATAAAGCACCTATAAACACGTGTGTAGTACTAAGTGCAAGCTACTGCGTGTATCGATAGATAATGGTCACATGTGTAGTACTATGTGCAGGCTACTATGTGTACCGGAAGGCTTTGGTCACGTTTGTAGTACTATGTGCAAGCTACTACGTGAACCGAAAAGTTTGATCATGTGTGTAGTACTATGTGAAGGCTACTACGTGTATCGAATGATAATAATTACACGGGTGGTAATATGTGCAAACCATCGAATATTTGCTATTATACCATCGTGTTCAACGGGATATGAGTATTGATAAACAAATATGAGTATGTGATTGAAGTGTGAAAATTTGCTAAAGAGTAACTGGAGTAATGAAGTTTCGTACTGTGCTTACAAAATAAATTGTTGTAATGTTATGTAAATGAGTGAAATTGAAACAGAACAGATTCAAATAGTGGAAGTGATGTTAGTTTTAAAAATCACAAAAAATTGTAAAAATTGAGTTACTAGTTAAATGAGATATGGAATTAAAGCTTAATGAGTCTAATTTCATATAAAAGAAGCAGATCAAGCAAAAGAATTGTATATTTTGAGATATTTGAATTTTAGTGAGGCAGGTCGGATTGATTTTAGAATCCTCTATTCTAACTTGAAAAATAATTAAAATTGTAAAAAATAATTATGAGATATAATTTATATTATTAGAATCCTTAATGAGTCTATTTTCAAAAAAAACAAACAAAAATATCATCTGAATTCTGTACAGTGAGATAATTTATTTTTAGTGAAGAGAGGTCAGAGATGTTGAGCAGTGAAATAGGGGTGACTTTAAGGAATAAACTATACTAATTGGCCAAGTCAAAAATTCTGAAAATTTTATGATAAGACGGTATATAAGTCTAGTTTCAGGGAAATTTTACAAAACTTAATTTGGAGTTAATTAGCTCTGGATAAAAATAATTTAGTGACTATAATGCAGAAAAATAGTTTGTTGGAATTTGAATAAATATCAAATTTATGGTTGATTAAAATTATGTTATCTATGGAAACATGTTTTAAATTTGTTTATCAATTACATACATACTTACTAAGCTATATGCTTACTTTTTTTTTTCTTGTTTTATAGTGTTATAAATCATCTCGAATTTGGATGAGTCGAGGATCATCCACACTATCTAAATCTTTTGGTATTTTGAATCCAATATTTTTGAATTATGGCATGTATAGAAGACTTAATGTTAATGTGATGTATATATATACTAATTACTACCTAGCTTAAGATGTTAATGTATATTAATTGATTGGTTGTTTTTTTAAAATGCTAGCGAGGTTACTTTGAATGTTGTGAATGATTTAATTATGTTTAAGTATATAGCTGTATTAGTTGAAATATTGAATTGGTTTGAGATTGTGTTTTGAAAATTTGCAGGAGGGATTAGACATTTGTAAAATGGATTATGTCAAAAATTTTCTAAAAAAAAACTCTGATTGTATGAAAATATGTATTTTATGTTTAATAATACTTTTTACCCTGTTTCGGCGATGAACACGGGTAACAGGTGTTACAGATACCCTGCCAAGAGTGGGCATTCACTACTTCTAGGTTCCTAAGTGCCTTCAGTAGATATGGCTCTCTTCCTTTTTATCAATTTACTCAACGGTGCAACAATGGCTTCACCCTATCCTTGATTTCCCCTAAGAAGTGAAGAAATATCCATGTCTTAAGATATAGAATGTGGTGAAGACCCTGCATCAGTAACAGGCGAATTAGTGAGGCTTGAAGATATAATTTTCCAATTTCTTGGGCGTAGATTACAAATGTGATAAAAGTATAATGGAGGCTCCTGATGCACCCCAATAGAGCATGTTCACTACTTGAATTGTATGGCCAAGCTTGAAGTGTAGAAGGCACGGATAAATCAACTCCTTAATTAGCGGAAAAAGTCATACTATAACCATTGGGACGTAGGCTCCTCAAACATTGTTGGAACACATTTTTTACTGAAACCAATTCAACCAAATCAAGAATGCGACCCCTTCTTAGTCTCTGGTACTATCTTTTAGTTGCATAAGCATCTTCTGGTTGGCATGTACCACAGACATTTTCTAGAGGAAGGGACCACTTGGTGGAGAAACCAAAACCAGTGCAAAGTTTTCTTAGCACCCTTACGAATTTATCCTTCCTTAGATAAAGATTACAAATCTTGTTTTCGATAAGAGGTTCGTAGCCAGACCTCACATCAAAATAGGCATTGCCAATGGTAGCCCCGATCCTCTAAACCTTCAGCTGGTAGAATCTTTGAAAGACCCCCAGAACTAGATGTTCATTATGAATGCAATAGTTAATGAAGAATTCAACTAAGGTCTATAAAGACATGGCTAATAACTAACCCGGAGCAATCCCATAATTGTTTAGTATGGCACAAAAGAATAGGTGGAGTGGTAGGTGAAATCTGACTTCCAACAGAATGAGTGGTAAGACGAAGCCTAAAGAGCTATCACTAATATGGCCATGGTCAGGAATCTAGAAGTTGAAAGTGAAGTTTGGGTTTCAAAGACCCCGAGCCCTCAAGTAGTGCTCCATTTCGTTCTGAAATGGAGCAATCACACATTTCAATCTCTATGACCAAAAAATTTTCGTGAGTAACATTTCTGTTAACCTAGCTACGGACCCTACCTCTAATAATGGTTCTTCGTATGGTTGACACTAAAAGTAGAGGAATGATGGAAGAAGGAAAAAAATAATTACTTTTGATAAGAATCAAAAGTGGAGAATAAAGATTTCTAAAAATTAAAATAGAGGAAAGTTAGGGTTTAAAATAATTTCTACAAAGCAACCGATGAAGAGTTACAGTACCTATTTTATAGAAATAACTTGCTCCAGAAGTTATAATGAATAACTGACATCTGCCCTAAAATGGGGTAAGTGCAACGTTCGAGAACTTTATAATGACGGTTAGAATTCGAAGGCACTTAACTTATGGTTTGTGCCAGGCGGGAAAAATTACTGGATGCTATATAACAATAATCTCTTAAGATAGAAATTTCGTGGACAAAAGTGGGGGAGAGTTGTGACACCTCATCCAGTGAGGCCTTGATATTTGAATACTGCAAGAACTTCAGAACAGGTCATGAGAAGGCAAGATGTTGGATTTGACTAAGGGTTAAAGTTCATGAGTGCGCCCTTGGGAAAAGTCATTGAAGAGAATAGGTTGACGTGGTTCTATTCGCCCAACGATGCTTTTGGAAAAAAAGGTAAGGTGAATAGTTAGCTTTGGAGTAATGATGGATTTCTAATAAAGAAACTTAGTGAGTAGTCAAGGAATTTTGACTATTAAGGATACCTCCAAAAGGCATTGCACGTTAATTTTGTCTGGTATGATCTTGGTTATGTCCTAACATGTAGTCAGGAACAAACCAAGAAATAAAATCACAAATATCTATGTGAATTTATAGGTGGATTGTCATTCACATTTCCATACAGCTGTGAACCACCCATACAACAGCTTGATTAGGATTGTAACATGTGTCAAGCTATCATGTGGACAAGGGTTGTATAAATCTAGGTGACCAGGACTGAAAGAAGAGTTTTTTCACTTCTTTCTCCAATAAGTATTTTCAACTTGAGTCTAAAGAAAAATAGAACAAACCCTTTCTCTATCTTCAAAAAAAAATCCTACTATCTTCAAGTTAGAAGAATAGAGAGACAGTATTCCTTAAACTAGAGTAGAAATCTTGAGCTTAATCGGTGATTTCTTTATACCAAGGTAGTGGTCGTAGTAATCTCTGAGAAGAACTTAGAACTGGAGCCCAAGCTCCTAATAAGGCTACCAGGTGAATCTCTAAGCCGACTCTTGCAAATGTATTATGCATGTTAGAATCGTCTGTGAAAATAAGCTAAAAATGCATGTTGTGATTATTCTATGATAAATGTATGTGTGA
This sequence comes from Gossypium raimondii, assembly GCF_025698545.1. Taxonomy (NCBI): domain Eukaryota; kingdom Viridiplantae; phylum Streptophyta; class Magnoliopsida; order Malvales; family Malvaceae; genus Gossypium; species Gossypium raimondii. Next base: position 26,443,200 of record NC_068567.1, on the reverse strand, counting down.
TGAACTTGCATGAATGATTCTTATGGAAAATGGATATGATCTCTGAGGTCAATGATTAATATCTCTGAATGAGTAAAGTGTGAATATGTGTGTTCTGATGACATACACAAGTCTGTTGTGAAAGAGTTTGTCATGAGTAAGTTTGTAACAGCCCATCTCTCAGTGGTGTCAAAAACAATAGTTTTGGGGCCACAATTTCGAAGAATGAGTCCGTAAATATTATTATTTTAGTGTTTTATTGATTTTTAATTTGGTAATTTTTATTTAATTGGATAATTAGTTAAGTACAAGTGGTTTTGGAAAACGAGGTATCGGGACCTCGTTTCCTTAACTCGAGCCCATAAATATTTTTATTAAATATTTATGGAGTTGTTATATAGATGTATTTAATTTTGGTCCAGAAATTTTAATGAATTAAGGAAAAAAAAGACTAAATTGTGAATATGTTAAAAGTGACATTTAATTTCTATAAAATTGAATTTTTGAGGGCTATAGAAGGGCATAAGTGAAATTAGAATGAAAAACGGAGCTCAATTGTGAAAATTATACACGTTTCAATTTTGGAGACTAAATTGAATAAGATGTAAAAGTTTAGGGAAACTGTGTAAAATGAAATTAAAAGATTACACGCATGAATTTGAGTATTATTATGGGAATTGGTAATCATATTTTTAATCTTAACTATTATATAGATCAACTTGTTGACTTAGGTGAAAAAGGGAAAACTATCAAATAGTCCCTAGTATCTAAAGTGTTGTCGTTTCATCAGGTAAGTTCATACAATTTAACTGATTTCAATTTGTTGTCAAGTTATGTTAAATATTTCTATATGTTCTATTGAAAGTTTGAACAGTTAATGAATTAGTATACAATTTGGAATTTGACTTAATGGTAATGAAATTGTATTGAATTGAAGTGTGGAGATAATTCCCACAAACATAGTAAAAGTCTTGTACACGAGGTTTCAAGTTGATTTCCGATGATACTAAGCTCCAGCATTTGTTGCAGACTCAAAGATATATGTGACATAGATTTAGCTTGGACTGGTAATTTGTTGTCATTTTAAAGGTTTAGCCTGGACGGGTAACCTTACACGTATATATATTGCCCTAGCCAGGCTATTTACTATTTCGTTAAAGGTTTAGCCTGGACAGGTAACCTAACAATGGTGTATATGATTAGCTCGAACGAGCATCGAACGTTATTGTACTTGTGTATCGTGTTTCTTTTACAAAGTTTCATCGATAAAATAAAAGATGAGAAATGTGGAATTGTAAAGTTAATGTGGATGAAAGATTAATATTGAATATTTCTATGTAAATTGTTTAATAATTTTGATTTGATATGTTTTCAATTGTGATTATAAGTATGATCATAAATTAAAATCTCACCCCCTTGACATTGTTTTGTTATGCCATGACTGGGAAAATATTTTGGAATAACAAATTGTATTTAAGTACTAAGTGAATAAAGTAAGTTACTTGCTTAAATTGTAAGAGCACACTAAGTATTTTATGTACTTACCCGTGTTACTATTTTTCTGTAGATTTTGGACGTTCGGAACGTGTCAATCGGATCAATGGGAGCTCACACCTACCACCATTTGATTTAATAGATTTTGAAGTTTGAAAGCTGGTTACTTGTGGCATGTATATAGGATATTTTTGTTTCAAGATAATGATCATGTTTTGGTTCTTATTATAAACAACTTTGATGTAATAAGTGCTTAGTATCTATATGATGCTTGGTAATGTGATGATGTTTGTCAATATTTGATTGGCTTTATATGTGTTTAGATATTAGTATGTTTAGGTATAAAAATATTGGCATGAATGGTTATTATTTCATATTTGAATTGTGGTGCCAATGAAGGCATATTGGTTAGGCACATAGGTTGTATGTATATTGACATATTTCGACACGTTTTGGAACTTTTTTATTAGGTTCATGATATAGTAAATTCTTGGCTTGGAGTCTAATAAATTGTAGCTGAATTGGCTTGAGTTTGAAGAAATTTTGGGCACAAATGGCCTACCCATGTGTCCCACACAATTTCATGACACGACCGTGTGGCTCTTTGATTTTGGTACAAGTTTCTCCATTCGGTCATAGTTAGTTAAACGGTGTGGTGACACAGCCTTGTGATCGTGAGTTACACGAGCATAGTTTGTTGCACGATTTGGCCACACGGCCATGTTTTTGAGCCACAAGGGTTGAGCTTTGTCACACAGTCTGGCTACACAGCCGTGTGACCCCTGTTTACACTTTTTACTCAAAATTTTGTAAAAGTTTCATTTTAATCCAAAATTGTTCTTGAGTTGTTTTAAATGTTTTGTAAGGTTGAATTAGGCCTTAATTTGATTGAATAGCATGGAAATGATTTCAAATGAATAATTTAATTATCTATTACTAAATTATGAACGTTGTTAAGGTTTATAGTCGTAATCCCTTATAGCATGGGTCTGGTGACCCCTATTTTAACATTTTACCTATTATTTTGTTAATGTTTCATATTGGTCCCAATCTAGTTCCGAACTTGTTTAAGAGCTTTTGTAAGCTCGATTGAGACAGAGTTTTGATTGTAATGCACATTTAACATGAACTTAACTTGTATATGTTGATTTATTGAATAATATTGATTAAATTGCATATGAATGTTTTCATTTACTGTTGTGACATCTTGTAACTCGGGCCTATTGACTGGACCGAGTATGGGGTGTTACATTTGGTGGCATCATAGCTACGGTTTAGTCGATTCTAGGATTGAATGTACCACGTATTAATTCTAAAAATACATACCACAACAACTTGTAATTTTGTGTGATGCTTTTGATCCAATCTGACTATGTTTTTCTTATAGATTTGCAATGTTGGGCAAGTCTATTCATGTCGTAAATGATGAAGTTGATAGTAACATTTTTGGCTTCTAAACAGGAAGTAAGTCACAGTCTACTAGTTATGTAAATGTTAGATAGTGATATGAAAATGTCATTTTCGATATAATAAGTGAATGGTTTTTTAGAGTGTTTGAAAGTTAATCCTAAGGCTGGGCAATCTCCACCCTTGATCATGTTTTTTTCGACACTCCTCTGTTCTTAGTATATTATTGTGATAAATGATAAGAAATTTTTTATTGATAAATTGGTTGAGCATGAGGCAAAGATACATCAGTAAGACCTGAAACTTGTGCACCTTCCCGAGTTCATATTGGTAAAGTCAAAGAAGAGGTCACTATTCCTAATGATATTATGGGTACATTTTCTTCATCTACTATTTATATACAGATTGTGATTAATTATGGAGTAATGCATTCTTACTTTTCATTTGTTTAAATAATTGAAGAGATTATGTTAGTAGAGTTGACTGATTGTAATATTAGAATAACAAATATGTTAGATCAATATGTTTGCGCTAGTAATGTATTTCATTGAGAATTCATGGTTATGAAATTCTTTTCAAATTGATGTCATTGTCATTCAATGAGTTTGATACGACATTCGATATGAATTGATTGATTGTATATGATGTTGTGATTGACTGTAGATAGATACAGATTGTACTTATGTGCTAGTATGGGAAGTCTATAAATGTTAAAATTGATAGAATTGACTATGTGAATGATAGCATGTTAGTGTTAACGACTATTAAAACGAATAGAAAGAGGTTGTGAATGGTATCTTGTTAGTATCCTAGATATCAGAATGTCTGAATTGAGGAATAATCAGGTATAGACAATTAAAGCATTTATTGATATATTTCTAGAAGAGTTATCTTGATTATCACCCTTAAGAGAAGATGAGTTTGTAACTAATGTGATATTTGGAATCGCTTAGATCTCTATTTCTCTGTATAGAATGTTACTATCAAAATTATAAGAATTGTATGCATTTGCTAAAATAGTTATTTGACAAAAGACTTGTTCAACTGAGTGTGTAATTTGAAGAAACAATAATATGTTATGAAAAAAAATATATAATTTTGAGAATAGTGTATCCATTTCAGATAGCAAATCAGTGACACCATGAAGAACTGGTATTTGTTATTTTATATAGTTGACTTATTTGTTTGGTTAATAGAACTATCGCAGTTTCAAGTATTGACTTTCGATCAGATTGTTGTTAGCTCCGAGTTATGAACCAGATGTACTGAAGATTTCTTTTCAGACTTGACTTAAACAATGTGAGATTTTAATAACACCGTTGGGATTACCAATCACTTAGTCACCATATAAATTTAATAGTTAGGATTTGCTAGCTGTATGTTATAATTGATATTCAAGTTATGCGAGTATTGAAATGGAACATGATCAGCATAGGAAAACAATGTTGTAGATCTTACGAGAGAAATAATTATAGGAGAATGTCAGTAAATGTGAATTCTAGTTTCGAGAAGTAAGTTTTCTAAACCTTTTATTAATAGCTATAGATATCTGAGTTATTCTGAAGAAACTCCTGATAATTTTGAATTAGGAATTTTTTGGGAAATATTATAGAAATGCGTAGTTTTCTAGTATTTACTTTATATTACAAATGATTTGTACAAGTTTTTCGATGATAGCTCTATCATTGACGAAGTTGTTATATCTAGGTGATAACAAAATGTATGACTTGAAATACAGATGTTGATAGTCAGGAATGAAACAATAAATATTTGATTTTATATCGAGATGTTTTGTAAATCAAGAAGTAAAAGTAAATTGTTAGGTTCCATCCAATTAGCTATAGCCTATTGAGTTTTCCCAAGTGAAAATGGAAATATGTTCTAATGGATTGCAAATCGGGACTATCGTTATCTCCGAAAAAGAAAAAGAAACTCTATTTAGATAAATGTTGTATATTCAGAAGAGCCTGTCAAAATTTTAGCTTTGGAAATAGTAGAACTACCGAATTAGTGAGTATTGTTAGTGAAAGTTCTGTGACACCAATATGGTACTGAAGAAGCTATGTGGAAAAAATGGAAGATTTATGATATCATAGCATCTGAATCTATTCGTAGGTAAAAATTTTCAGGACGAAATTTCTTAATGGGGGAGAGTTGTAATAACCCATTTTTCAGTGGTGTCAGAAACAGTGGTTTCAGTGCCACGAATCTGATGAGAGAGTCCATAAATATTATTTAATAATATTTATGAGTTTATTTTAGTATTTTTATTTATTTTTAATTTGATCATTTTTATTTAACTGGATAATTAGTTAAATACAAGTGGTTTGATCCAAAAGTCAAGTGGTTTTAGAAAATGAGCTATCAGGACCTCGTTTCCATAAACTGAGCACATAAATATTTTTATTAAATATTTATGGAGTTGTTATATAGATGTATTTAATTTTGGTCCGAAATTTTAATGATTGGATGATCATTTAAGGACTAAATTGTGAATATGTTAAAAGTGACATTAATTTACGTAAAATTGAATTTTTGGGGTTGTAGAAAGGTATAAGTGAAATTGGAATGAAAACGAAGCTCAATTGTGAAATTATACTTGTTTTGGTTTTATGGACTAAATTGAATAAAATATGAAAGTTCGGAAATTGTGTAAAATGAAATTAAAAGATTATAAGCATGAATTTGAGTATTATTATGAGAATTGGTATTGATATTTTTAATCTTAACTACTATATAGATCAGGTTGTTGACTTAGGCGAAAAAGAAAAAACTACCGAATAGTCCCTAGTATCTAAAGAATTGTCGTTTTATCGGATAAGTTCATACGATTTAAGTTATTTCAAATTGCTATCAAGTTATGTTTAAATATTTATTTATGTTCTATTGAAAGTTTGAACGGTTAATGAATTAGTATACAATTTGGAATTTGACTTAATGGTAATGAAATTGTATTGAATTGAAATATGGAGATATTTCCGATGAACATAGTAAAAGTCTTGTACACGAGGTTTCAAGTTCATTTCCGATGTTACTGAGCTCTAGCATTTTTTGTAGACTCGAAGATACATGTGACACAGATTTAGCCTGGACTAGTGATCTGTTGTCATTTTAAAGGTTTAGCTATATATAGCCCTGGCCAAGCTATTTACTCTGTCGTTAGAGGTTTAGCCCGGACAAGTAACCTGATACTTATGTATATGATTAGTTTGGACAAGCATCAGACGTTATTTTACTCGTGTATCGAGTTTCTTTTACAAAGTTTCATCGGTAAAACAATTTATGAGAAATGTGGAATTGTGAATTTCTCAATTAACTTCCGATTGATTTAAATCCCAATTTATAATAATTATTTTCAAATTATCAATGCCAATTACCTTATAACATACTATTCAAGGCATATGACAACTTAATTTCATTTTACACAATTTTCAATTTTTTTCATTTTATTCAATTTAATCCCTAAAATCAAAACTATCATAATTTTCACATTTACGCCCCGTTTTTCATTCCGATTTTAATTTCATCCCTATATAGCCCTCTAAATTCAATAGTTACAAAATTTTCATGTCAATTTTGAAATATTTTATTTTAGTTCCTAAACTCAAAACTAATAAATTTCACTTTGCAAATTAGCCCTATTACATTTCTAAGCTTCAAATCCTACCATTAAACATCCAAAACCTCAAAAATCATCACAGGGAACTTTTCAAAACTTAAATAATTTTATGATTTAATACCTAGGTTAGCTAGATTAAGCAACAAAGATCTCAAAAATATAAAAATTACGAAAAATTAACTTTGATTCACTACCATGGAAGGACCAATTGAAGAAAGCTTGAAAAGAGTTTCTCTTTTATGTGTCTTTGTTGTTGCTGTTACGAAGAAGAAGGATGAACCATTAAAAATGTCTTTATTTATTTTATTTTATCAACAGACATATTAATTTTTAATTTTGTTACCATTATTTTAATTAAAACTCCACCCAAACTTTCCACTACCTAAATTAAATGGCATATTTCCATAGACCTTAGTTGACTTGCCATTTGAATCCATTAAAAATCTCTAGCAACCAATTTTTGTAAGTTTTATGATCTAATCCTTATACCTTAATTAATCATTAAATCGACAAAATTACAAATCCAAAATTCAATTCATCTATACAATAACTCTGTAAATATTTAATAGAAATATTTATGAGTTTGGTTTACAGAATTAAGGTCCCGATACCTCATTTTCTGACACCACTAACTTCAGGGTCAGTACACTTGTACTTTAACTAATTAGTCAATTGACAAATTTTACCGGACCATAATTCAATATAGTATTATAATTAACTCATAAATTTTAATTAATAATATTTACATGCTCAATCATCAGAGAATGAAGTTTCGAAACCACCGTTTTCGATATCATTAAAAATCGAGCTATTACAATCAAAACATCAACAAAGTAACAATCAAGATCATGTAGTCCTACAAGCACTTAACATGCCAATTCATGTCACTTTTAAGTAACTTATCTCATAATCACATTCAGTTAAGGAATAACACATTTACTTACATACCAAAAGCATGATTTCAATCATTTTTTCATGATCAATTCATTCAATGATTTTCAATTTGGATGTCAAGTTTATATATACAAATCAAATGCATAACAACCTAAGTAAATAAATATCATATGGACTTACCCGATCAAAACACCAAATAAATTGATTCTTCAAGGACTAATCAACAATTTTAGTTTTTCCTCGATTACTTTCTCTTTGATTCAATTATTGATCTATACAATTATTTCATACAATCTATTAATACCACACATTTTCACATTATTCCATGACATAAATGAACCTATATAACTTAATTTTCTAATGCCCTTTAAATTTTACATTTTATTCAATTTAGTACCGAAGTTGAAATAGCCATAGCTTCTAATTTTAAACCTCAGTTTAAAATTTGATTTGACAAAACTTCATTAAAAACCTTATACTTTTTATTCCTACCAAAATTTCATAATAGTTTTGCATTTTATACATTTAAGTCCTTACGTACAAAACTAACAATTAAAATCTATCAATTTCAAGCGTAATTCTTCAAGAAATCAACAATGACAACTTTCTAATTGGTACATGGGCTAGCTAAAATCAAGCTCCCATGACCTCGAAAACATAAAAATTGCAAGAAAATTACTTAAATTTTCTTACCAATTATAGATCAAATGTCAAAAGAATGCTTAGGTTTTTCTCAACTAATTTAATTAATTTTAAACAAGGTTTAATGAATTTAATCTAACATTAATCACATTTAGTGGATTTTGACTTCACCATCCACCAATCTCAACTATAAAATGGTTTGATAACCATTTTGGACATTTTACTAATTGCTATATAACTCCCTAAGTCTTTAACCAATTAAAATTTTATAGCAATTGGATTTTTTTCAATTTAGTCCTTGTACTTAAATTAACTATTCAATTGAAAAAATTGATCGACAAACATTAATATTCTTTTATACCAACATCAAAAATATTCATATTTAATATTTATAGACTCGATTTACTGAAATGGAATTCAAAACCACCTTTTCGATACCACTAAAAATCAAATTGTTACACTATACATGTTTAAAGTAAGTTATATATTTATAAGGATGCTTTTTTTCTTTTTCATTTTCATATAACTAGTACAAAATTTTCATATGTTGAAATTTGAACTCATGTCAACAACATTTATAAAATATTTCTTTTACCACTTGAACCAAAGCTTTATATCATTATTTTTATACATTTCAAAATTATTGCACAAATTATTTCACTCATATTATTTGTATATCTATACAATTATTTAAACCCTTGACTGAGTTGGTGTCCCGAGTCAACAAGCACAAACTTAATTGGGAAAATTATTAAACTACCCTTACATATTTGAAATATGTTATATTCTTACTAAGGTACGTTTGTCTTTTACATTTTAAATAAAATCAATAAATCATTACTAGCGACAAGATTTGATTCCATGCGATCAACATACATAAAACCTCAACTTTACCATTACAACCAATGTTTTATTTTATATTTCTTTGTACATTTTAATATTATTACACAAGTTTTCACTGTACATATTGCATATTTAATTTTGTACACAGGTGTTATTATTACTTTCAAACCATAAATATTTTTTTAATTCATTATGTTATTTTAAATGCATACTTGTATTCTAAATACAGGGTTTTCCACTAGAGTGGGCAAAACAAACTCAAGCTTTTAGCCCACCCATGTTTCATGTCAATCAGAGCCCATAACATTCCAAGTCTGAGAAAGCTTGAGCCCGAGAAAATCTGAACCCGAAAAAACCCAAGTCCAAGAAAGTCCAAACTGTAACATACTCGAGCCCGAGATAAATTTGACTCAAAGTTCGAAAAAGCTTGACTTTATTACTGAATTGCCAAGATAGACATTAATAATTAATATAATTTTATTATATTACTTAAAATATAAATAAACAAGAATTCTTTTTTAATGTTAGATTAAAATTTTATTAATAGGAAAAGTAATTAATAATAAATTTTTATGTTGGATTATAAAGTGAAGTAAATTTGTAGAAACATTAAATTAAAGTAAAATATTTTAATACTATAATTATATATGTATAATAAATATATAAAATTAATAATTATCAAACTCTATAAAATTAAACTTTAATGATAATATAATAATATATTATATAACTATTATCGAAATTGATTATCTTACGACCTTAAATTGATATACTAAATTGGATACATAAAATAATATTTTAATATATAACTATTATTATAATATAGATTATAATAAAAGATTCAAGATTACATGATATTATAATGTTTAATCATAATATATGATATGATATAGCATTATATAATATAATAGGAAGGCTAACTTTCAAATGTACGAAAAATATAAGAATTTTTAGTGCATATTTCAATTAGTATAATAATAAATAATAATATATAAAATATAAATATATAATGTACTAATATTATATTATAATAAAAGATATAGCATTACAAGATATTGTAATATTTAATCATTGATGTATATATATAAACTATTAATATATTATATACTATATGATATGATATGATATGATATAGCATTATATAATATAGTAGGAGAGGTAACTTTCAAATGTAGGAAAAGTATAAGGACTTCATATTTCAACCAAAGATAATAAACAATAATATATGATAATAATTACTATATTAAGTATTACTCTACTTTTATAGTATGTGATATAGCATTATATAATGAAGTAATATATTTTATAAATATTAATATAATAAGTATTATTATATTATAGATTCTAATAAAAGATATTGTATCAATAGTTATATGTAATTTAGTATATTAAAATATATGTTTATAATTATAACTAAACATACATAAAATTTTACTAAAATTTTAATATCTTAAAATATATTATTTTTAAATTAAATATTGAATTGGTCTTTAACTTTACAAATTTTATGTGTATTAGATTTAAATATCTTTTATTTTGGACTTCAAATTTAAGCTATCATTAATTTATTTTGAGTTCATGTGTAATAAGTATATTATTTGGGTTTGAGTTTAATCTAATATATTTAGATTTTAGAATAAATATTTTAGGATGAGTATTAAGTCTATAAATTTTATAAGAAAGATAAAAAAACTTATTTAATTGTCAATATCATATAATTATTCAAAAGATATTTTCATTAATTTTGTAATATTATAAAATAATATAAAATATATTTTACATACAATAAGCACTCTAATTATTTTATATGTAATAACTTTGTTAAATATATATAATTTATACTTTTTATAAAGCAAATTTGAGTTGCGTTGTCATCGCATAAATGTAAAATATATTATTCCATTTAAATTTTTTTTTAAAAAAACTATAACTTATAAATTTCATAGTTATTTAAATTTGCTAGAGCCCGTCTAATTCAATTCGAGCCCGAAATAGTCTGAATCCAAAAGGTCCCGAGCCCAAATTAATCCAAACTCTAAAAAGTCAGACCTCTGAAAAAATTTAAATCCAAAATAAACCTAAATTTAAATCCAAAGTAAGCCTAATCAGAACCTGCTCGTTTGCTAACTCTAGTTTTCACGTGTTATAAAATCTCTAATATTTATAAAATTACTCATACTTAGATATTACTTCCATGGGGTTCTTCATACTTGTGTACATCTACTTCAACTGAACCCACAAATATTGAAAACTGTAAGTTAATGCACAGTCATCTCCGGATCTGTCTTCAACAGGATTGTACAAAGATTGTATCCACTTTTCAATTTTCTTGAATTTTCTCCGAGTATTTGTAAGCATATTCGAACATGAATATGTATATGGAATATAACCATGTAAACATCACCCAAATAAGAAAAAAAAAAAATTAAATATACCCGTATCCATCATATCTGAGTCCATGTACCATAGTTCAAGTCTACCGAACTACCAACATTAAGATATCGCAAATCTAACTATGATCGACAAAGTAGGATCAAGAGCTGTTATTGTTTCAAAGCATGCATCGAGTAAATCCTCCAATTAGCTATGTGTCACTTTTGTTTTTCTATTTCAATCAAATTACCAAAGTGACTGTACATCTGGTTGTGAAATAAACCGCCAACATGGGGCCTTGAAATAGATGACTTCCCAACTGGTTGTTCTGAATCTTGCATAACCCATTCATTCCTGCCAAAAGAAAACAGTACCCCCCAAATGTTAGATAACCATTATAAGTTCAAATGCATTAAACAAACATGGGCACACAAGACCATTTTTCCAGATGGATTAAGTGAATGGCTACCAACACCAAAATTATACCGTCAACAGTTCAATAATGATAAAAGACATATTAATACGAGGAATAACTCCAAAGATGCCATCAACATCAGTTTCACTACAAGCAATAACGAGAACACTGTAACTGGAATGATAGTCAACTGCTGCACCATTTAGCCTCAATTGGTCACATACTAAGATTCAAGCCACAGCATTTATTTCCCAGTGACCAAAGAAGCATGCAATATAAACCAAAAGGTAGAAATGAAATTTGGAAACCTTTGATCGACCCCATTTCTACTGCTGAGATTCAACAATAATCTGACTTTTATGGAACCGATTTAATATGCAAACTCAACAACATTTGAAGTTCTTTCTTTTCCATCTACAAATATGTGAAATATTAGCATTTAAGGGTAGGATTTAAGTTTGATTGACTCACTTGGGCCAACAGTTTGCAGCAGAAGGCTCGAATGGATGGGTGCCTGCAGATCTGTTGAGACTTCCATAACTCATTTCGTCCAGAGACTTGTTAGGAAAATGGTTATTACCGCCACATAATGGTGGAAAGGAAGTATCCTGTAACCATGGATCATGATCACTCAGGCTGGTTACAGGACTGAATGTTCCACCATTCTGGCCATTACCAAGAAAAACCTTCTGAGGAGATAGTTTTCCCGCAAGTATAGGGTCCTCTTTTGCGAACAATGATGCCATAGTTTTCTGAGAAGAAGGGTGCAAAAAGTCATCCTTGTTTGATCTATTATGTTCCAGGGGTAGGAGCCAGCTTGCTGGATCACCCATCAAGCCCAGACCATCCTGACCAAGGGGAGAACTGCTCCACATCTGCCATGTCCTTTTCTCATTTGCATTAGTATCATCCACAGGAGAAGTCTGAAGATCTTGGGCCTTTGGGGTAGCAGAACGTGATCTTGACAATGGAGATTCAATAGGTGAGGGCTTGTTAATTTCAGAAGAAGCAGATATATTCTTCAAACCACGAGGCCTTTCCATTCCCACATCTGTCCCAAACCCAGCACCCAAGTCCAACTGAAAATTATCAAGCGACTCAGAAACAGGCCCAAGCAAGGATACAGGATCAGGAACATAACAGGGGTCTTCAAAAAGCTCTGGTTCTTCTGGTATAATTTCACTTAGCCCTTCAGCAGCACGACGGAAAATGGGTTCAATAGCTGGTGAGAAACCTAAACTACTGCTGGGGACTCCATTTCTGTACATAGATATAAATGGCGATGGTAGTCCAAAATTTATAGGATTATCAAATGTTTGTATTGTTGAATGACTAGGAAATTGTGAGCCCTCAGCTTCTGGTTTATTCTTCGAAGTCGGTCTACTAATAACATTTGCATTTGAGACGGGAGGAAGAGAAGGTGAACGAGTAAATAACTGTTGCCAAGACTTTTTAGGTGCTGCCCACAGTTGGGGTTCTGAAAGCACCTGCATTGAACAACTCCATATTTTAGCATCGTTTATTTCTACATAAAGTTCTATAATGCATACCGAAGACCACATAATCTTCAAGAAAACATCAGATTCTACATAAATAAAACATGCTGATTCCAGGGAAAATATGAGATATGCCCAACAAAACCAACAAGCCATGAACCCAATAACTTCGGGGCTCGCATTTAGAACCAAGACATGAAAATATGTGCTGGACCACACATGGGAAAAAATGACAACAATAATACAATTATATTACTAACAAGGAAAGCTTGAAAATTTCATTTAGCACTGGAACCAGCTGGCTGATGGTTGCTCTTAATACAGCCATAGTGGTATTCTACTTTGTAGTAACTTAGCATTTGGGATCATTTCAAAAGAAAATGCCCGTATTTTCATTATCATACAGAAAGGTAAGAATTTTACTAATTTACTAAATAATGAACTCAAAAAACAGGGCCAAATAACTTACAGAGTGGTTGTTTTTAACATTCTTATCATCTCCATCCATACTCAACTTCCCAGCTACTCGTTCAGATGGACAGAAATCTCTCCTATCGGCTGAAGTATGGGCATGGTCTACAGGATTATTAGTTTTGTTTTCTTTTGCAATAGCAGGAATATTAGTATTCTTTCCAAAGAAACTACTTCCTGTAAAAGCTTTAGAGGATGACAAAAATGTACCCCTCATACGGTCAAGGTATCTAGTTCCACCATTTGCCCGGCTAAAATTAATTGCAGGAGTACTTTTAATTACATGTCCTGTTTCTAGAGCATTGCCCTTTAGATTATCAGACCCAGACCTCAGATGTTCCCGGAAATCAATCTCACACTTCTTATCAAAGTCATGCTTCAGTTCAGCTTCCTTAACAGCTCTCTTTTCAAGCTCTTCCGCATCAGTGTGGCTCTTACTAAATGCTTTATCTTTCTCTTTCCTTCTCTCTTTAGACTTATTTTCAGCTTCCCTTTTTATCTCTTTCTCCTTTGCAGATGGTGATAATTTGCTGCGATCTCTTTCAGCCTCCAATTTTTCATCCCTCAGTCTCCTCCTTTCTTCCACCAATCTTGCAACCTCCTCTCTTTGCTTTCTCTCTTCTTGCTCCAAAAGCTCTTTTTCTAACCTAGCCTGTCTCTTTTCTTCAGCTTTTCTGCGTGTTTTTTCTCCTCTGCTCTCATGAAAGCTTGTCCCACTCTCACCCCTCTTAGTCAACATGCCCCTGTGGTCTGCATCAGATGAAGCATCATAATTCGATGAACTAACCCCAAAAATCCTTCTCAAAAGCCACCTAATGCTCCAGAAGGACGTTAACAGTCTGCATGCAAAAATAACAATTCCTGAATAAGATTTCTTCGCCAAACAATCTTCATCTCCTCCAAAGTCACCAGTGCCATTCTTCCACCAATAGCTAGGCTTCCCTCCAACGGACCCAGAGACCCAGTTGCCATTCTCTAACCAATCCTGCCCACACATCCACCCATTCTCCGACCATCCTTTTCCATTCAAGATTTTACCACTTTTTCCAACAAGATCCTTAATGATCCCAGAATTTGAAATACCCAGACCAGGTGGACCTGGCAAGTCCAAAACAGGTCTCTTTGAAATATGGCCACAATAAGAGCACATAAACCGACCACCACCAGGTTTCTGATCCCTATATGGAGTCAGGCAGTTCCGGCACCTTCGTGTCGCAGTTTTACGAAGCTTCTGCAGTTCTATAGCCTGAAACCTCTTCCTCTCCCTGAGGCGTGCATTCCTTCTAACCCTCCAAGCAGATAGCCGGGGAATTAAAATCTCATACCAAAACAGAGTTGCCAAAAGCACAAAAACGCAAGCCAGCCTTGGGGACGTGATCTCAAATCGAAAATCAGGTGGCAATAGCTGAGAAAGAGCCCATAAACCAATGAGAGGTATAACTAACCAAGGCAGCATCGTAGCAACCCGGCGAGACCACTTCTGAATCACACACAGTATACACATTATCCTCTAACCCAAACCTATCTTTCCCGTTTTGCAAATCAATGGCTAAAAACCCTAAAATCAACCCCCCCAATCAAGCTACCTCCTCCAAAAAGAAAAGGTTCCAACATTAAAAAACCAACCCAGGAAAACCCGTTCCAAATCGAAATATATATATTTCAAAGCAGCAATTCTTCAAGAACCCTAAGCAGCATTTACAATCGCGAATCCTTCAAAACTAGATATGAAAAACAAAAAGAAAAAGAAAAAAATAACGTCCAATTAATATTTAAATTTTAAATATATAGATGAATACATTCAATTAAAGCCCTAGAAATGGATGGATTCAGTTTTTTTTTGTTTTCTCTTATGTTATTTTCCCGAAAAGTTTCTAAACGCTCAGAGGCAAGCGTGAGGGATTCGCGGAACTTACAGACTCAGAGTCCATTTCGGAGCCGAATCGGGTTGGAGCGGTATGTGAAAATAGATAAGAGAGATATGTAGAAGAAAATAAGGGAACCGTATTACTGCGAACGATAATTAATTTTTAATATGCAACCTCTCTTAACCGGTTTTCTTGGGTCGCCTCTTTCTTAGACCGCTTCGTTGAAATGGCCATTTAATTTAATAAGATAAAAATTAACTGTTAGATATTTTGATAATAGAGTTGGGTACTTTAATAAGTTTTTAAATTATATTATTCTGTTATGTTTTGTGTTTAATGTTCTACATAGTGTTTTTGGGGAAAAGGGGTTTTAATGAAATGAATAGTTTTGATTCGTCTTTGTACATAGTGTTTTGGGGAAAAGGGGTTTTAATGAAATGAATAGTTTTGATTCGTCTTTGTTAAACGATGTGTTTTGTTTCAATTGTAATTGCCTTTGTTTTCTTTCCATGTTGCAATCCTTCTTCTTCGTTATAATCGAATCGGGGAAAGAAGGAAGGGATGTTTTTGGCTATTGAATAAATTAATGAAAATTTTATTTTTTTCTCTGCTCTTTCTTTATGTTTTCTGTTCTCTTGGTTTTCCTAGAAACAATCTCCTAATAAAAGTATCAGAGCAAGTCAATTCTCATGGTCGGAGATGGAATTTCCACTTGTCTGCAAAAGGAGGTTACTTATCTGCAACAAGAAGTCATTAAGCTTCAATCCGAACCCTCTCAACTGGATAGTCGTATTGGAGACAAATTGGATAGTCGTATTAGGGATAGGTTCAAAGAACTAAAGGAGGATTTTCGGGGTGAGTTGAAGGCTGAGCTTCAAGGTCAAGTTCATGGTATATTTGAGCAATATTTGGGAAAACTTTTACTGTCTAACAAGGGGATAGGAGTGTTGAGCGAGCCTCCACCAAGATTCCCTCCTAAGGATTCCTTGTTTCCAATCCAAAAGTCTGGTGTTGTCAAGGTCAATACTAAACCCCCTAAATTGGATTACCCTCATTTTGACGGTACAAATTTTAGAGGTTGGTAGGCAAAACTAGAATAGTACTTTTTGGCTGAGAAGATTCTTGTGAATGCTAGAGTAAGGATGGTCATGTTGTATTTAGAGGGAAGGGCTCTCGATTGACATCATTTTTATGCTCAAAGGCAAGGGGGTTCCACATGTTGAATTGGAGTCATATACGCAGAGTCCCAAGGACAAGTTTGGATCTCAAACTTTCTAGGATCCTATGAAAGAATAACTCTCCCTTAAACATGTAGGTTCAGTCGATCAATACTATAATTCTTTCATTAGTTTGTTAAATTAGTTGCAGTTACCTAAACAATACGTTGTTAGTATATTCATCACTAATTTGAAGGCTGATGTGGGGCAATGCCTAGAGCTTTTAAAACCTACCACCTTGATGGAAAGGTTTTTGACTGCTAGATAGGTGGAAGCCATCCTCAATGGCTCATCCAAACGAAGGTTGGTGGTGGGATGGGGTGCTCATTTCAAGCCTACACCCCAATCTGTTTTGAATTTCACTAGTTAGAAAGGGCCTAAATACCCTTAACCATCGAATGGGGGGCTACACTAGCGGGTTCACCCAATATTAGAGGATAGCCTCGTGGAATACCTAAGTCCTTATCTTCTGCTGAGATTGAAGACATAATAAAGAAATGACTTCGCTATTGGTGCGGGGCCAAATACCGGGTTGGTCACAAGTGCATGAAGTCCAAGTTATATCAACTAATATTGGAACCGGGTATAGAGGGCGATAATGATAAGTTTCAAGAATGTAGTAAGCAGTTGGAAGATTTGAAGTTGGGGGAGGAGTGTTTCTGTAACGACTTAATAGTCAGGGGTGTCGAAAAACCTATTTTTGGGACTCTATTTTCGTAAACCAAACCCATAAATATTTTTATTAAATATTTACGAGGCTAACTTAATAAATAATTGATTTTTGGATTAGTAAATTTCGTGAAATTAGGAGTTATTAAGGTACAAGGACTAAATCATGTAAGGGTTAAAAGTTGAATTATAGATTGAAAGAAATAGAAGGGACTAAATTAGCAAATTTACCATTTATTAAAATGGTGGGCGGTTATGGTTTAATGAATTTGCATGTGTATATGTTATATATTAAAGTAACTTTAATAATAATGATAATAATAAAGATAATAAAATGAAAACATAATAAAGAAATGAAAGAAAGTGGAAAGAAAGATGAAACAATTGTATGCAAATTAAAGAAAAAAATAAAAAAAAAGAAAGAAACAAAGTGGCTGACGACACCAAGGGCTCCAAACTTTCAAATTTCAATTGGTTAGTCAATTTAGTCCTCTTTTCTTGTAATTTTTATATTTTCGGAATCTCGATACTTAGGGCTACCCGACCCATATTGTAATTTTTAGTATTGTTCAAGATTTTAGATGTTTACATTGTTAAATAGTTTAAGTATTAGGGATTAAATAGATAGGTTTTGAATAAAAAGAACTAAATTGTAAAAATTTAAAATTAAGGGGTCGAATTGGAAAAGAGGAAGCTAAATGTGGTCTAAAGTGAAATTAGTATAAAAATATGAATTTAAATGTGAAGGCTAAAACTAGTCTCGATTTAGGGACTAAATTGAAAAATAAGCAAAATATAGTGTGAAAATTGAAATTTAATGTGAACTTGAAATGTGTAATATTAATGTGATTTAATTGTTTTATTTCGTAGCTAACGTCGTACCAGAATCCTTGAGTAAAAAGGGGAAGGACAAAATCGATGTCAAATAGCTTAGAAATTACTATTTTTGTTTCTATAATCTGAATTAAATAGTAGATTATTGCATATATAATTGTTTGCATATGGTGAGCAATTGAGATGAGTACTTGGGTACTTGGGTACTTGGGAATTGAATTAAATCCATAATTGAAATGAAATGAATGATTTTGTATATTATGAAATATACTGATTATGAATATATGTGTATTGAGAAAAACCTGATTATTATCGAATTGAATATATGCTTATATGTGATGATATATATTCATGAAATTGAGACATTGGTTGTATTGAAAAGTGAAATGAATCCCTATTAACTATATCGGGCTGAGTTAGATATAGATGGCATGCCACATGATAAGAAGAGTTTAGGGATTACTTCGACCTTAAGTCGATGAGGCACTGGTGCCAATTTGCTTCGGTTTAACCGATGAGACACTAGGTGTCAATTTATATAGCGCTACGTGCAATTATTACTTTGGATTTATCTGATGAGGCACTGGGTGCCAAACTGGTGTATTGGTTGGATCCGTGTATCCGTCCGAGTCTGTGTCGTGTTAATAGAGGAAAGTAAAATAATAATTTATGTGATTAATATTGAAATGAAAAATATGATAAATGAATATGAGATGAGAAAATATTGAAATGGCAAATATGAGAAATGATTATGATATGAGAAATGAGATATGAATTGATGAATTGAGATGTGAAACTTGAATAAATTCAAGTATTGATCAAAGATATGAATCATGCCATTGCATGAGATGATGTATTCAAATGTTAAATGAAATGCCATTGATATATACTTATCTATTTGAACATGTGAAAATCTTAGTAGATGTGAATAAGGAATGAACAAAAATTATACTATTGAATTGAAACACATGAACATAGTTACACGGCCTAAGACATAGGCGTGTGTCTCAACCGTGTAAAGCACACGGCCTGGCCACATAGGTGTGTGAGGCACACTGCCTGGCCACACGTGTGTGTGATCCCTATAATCAAATTTTTTGTAATTATTTCCTAAACTTCTAGAATTGTTTCAAATTATTCCCTGCCTAATTTTAAACTACTTTTAGGGTCCCGTAGACTCGTAATAGGGGCTATAAAAGTAACTTTTACTTTGGATTGGGGTGGGTTAGTAAACCTAAATTAAGTGCATTCCACTAACATCATCAAAGATAATTTAAAAAGATAATCGTAGATGGAGTATGAACCAATGTTCTGATGCTAATAATTGGAATACCCTTGTATGTATCTGAATTCTGACATTCAAGAAAGGATAAATGGTGATAAGAGCGTAGACAGTGGAATACTAAGTTAGCAATGTATAAATTGTGATAAGAGTGTAGACAATGGAAGACCAAGTTTAACATTGCATAGCATGAATCATTATTCGATTGTATAATATTCTAAAATGATATAATTTGATTGTTTGTGACCAGCCCCTGTACATTATATTGTTAATGGCTAGTATGTATATGTGTAATTATGATTGATTAATAGTTTGAAATGCTAGTAATGCTCGTGACCATAATTTGACGATGAAGAGGGGTTAGGCGTATTACAATTTCTGGTATAGTCTTATCTTTGCATGCTATCCAAGGATCTCAAGACATTCACACCATGTGAGTGGCAGCCAACATTGGCCAAACCAGGGTCATTCTTCTAATCGATTTTGGTAGTACTTATAATTTTATAAGTGTCAAGTTAGTCAAAGAGTTAGGCTTACCAGTGAGTCCTATGAACAAGTTGAAGGTTACTATAGCCAATAGAGCTATCTTAGTACCTGGGGGGCATTTGTCGAGTTGTCTAATGAGAGGTGGAATCTACTCACTTTTACACTGAATTTTATGTTTTTCCCCTGAAGGAATATGACTTAGTCTTGGGAGTGCAATGGTTATTGTCCTTGGGAACCATTAGTTGCCAATTTAGTTCATTAACCATCAAGTTTATGTATGTAGGACAGATTTGTGTCTTGAAGGGTATTCAACTTGGTAATGTTCAGTTGGTAGAGGGGTTTTAGAGAATGTTTTTCCTTGGCAGGAAGCCTTCTGTGTCCTTATATTATTATGGTGCCTACTCCAACATAGGCTACTTTGAGAGCCATGACATCATCAACTCTAGGGCAATTACAACAATTATTAGAGGAATTTTATGACATTTTTAAGGAACCTAAAGGGTTACCTCTACCTAGATTACAAGATCATAAAATCCCTCTAAAATATGAGACTATTGTGGTAAAATTGAGGCCATATTGATATCCTGCCATACAAAAGATTGAAATGGAAAGAATGGTACAAGAGATGTTGCAAACTGGGGTAATTCAGGACAACAATAGTTCTTTTGCTTCTCCTATATGGTAAAAAAGAAAGATGGTACAAGGAGGTTATGTGTGGACTATAAACACTTGAACCATTTGATAATCAATGATAGATTTCAAATTCCAATTATTGAAGAGTTGCTAGATGAATTGGGGAAAGCAGTGGTATTTTCTAAGTTGGATCTACGGTCAGGTTACCATAAGGTCAGGATGTGGGAACCTAACATTCACAATACTACTTTTAAGACACATGAAGGGCACTACGAGTTCCTTGTGATGCCCTTTGGGCTTACTAATGCTCCATCCACGTTTCAAGCTCTTACGAATTCCATTTTTAAGCCATTTGTTGAGGAAGTTTGTGTTAGTTTTTTTATGACATACTTGTTTACTCGTTGTCTTGGTAGGATCAACTTGACTATTTGAGGGAGGTGTTTTCTATTTTGAGAGCTCGTTAATTATATGCAAAAAAAAAAAAGAAAAGCAAATGCCATTTTGGTGCTGAACAAATTGATTATTTGGGACATGTATTTCACATGGAAGAGTCAGTATGGATAGAACCAAGATTGACAATATCATGGCCTAGAAGATTCTTCAATTTTTAAAGGAATCAAGGGGGGTTTTGGGTCTGTTTGGTTAGTATAGATGATTTATCAAAGGGTATGGTTCAATAGCTAAACCTCAGACTAAACTATTGAGAAAAGGGAACTAAAGTTGGTCACCTCAAGTTGATTAGGTTTTCTTGGCATGAAAAGTTGCCCTGAGTTCAACACCTATCCTTACCTTACCAGATTTCAATGAGGCATTTTGTATTGACATAGATAGTAGTACTGGTGTTGGGGCCATTTTGCAACAGAATAGACAACCAATTGCCTATTTTAGTAAGGCTTTGGGCATCAAATATCAATCTTTTTTGATATATGAAAAGGAAATGCTAGTTGCTTTGCTATCTGTTAAAAAATGGCATCCATACTTGGTAGGGTGATTTGCCGTAATTCAGTGTAGCAGGTTAAACTAATTTTTTCACTTTAGGAGCTTGAAGACAAGTGTTTTATTATGTTTTAATTATGTTTTCTTAAAGTTTCCATTTAGTTAATAAAATGTGCAAATTGAGTGTTTTATTGGTCCTAGGGGCCGAATAAGGCCTAAGGGTGAGCTGATGAACTGTATAAGTGTGCAAGAGACCATTAGAAGGTGTAATAGATAAATACTGTTCACTATTTCGAAACATGGGATGCTCAATGTCGTAACATAAGGAGCAAAATGGAGAAATCATGAAATTTCCTTCGGTGTCGCGATACATACTAGTGGTGTAGCAACATACCCTGAAAGATATCTCAGGAGGAGTATACTGACTGCTATGTCTTGACATAGGTCTTGGTGTACCTGACAGTGACTCTGGACAGGAGATAAACACAAATGGGGATGTTTTGGTCTGTACAATCAAAATTAAAGCTCGAGAATGACAGCTAACCTAGGGTTAAGATGAAGGTCACCGAGAATCTATAAATACGCTCCTTTGGCACATGTTATGACACCATTCATTCAATTTAGAACTATTCTTTTAATTTTAGTTTAGCTTTCCTTCTTTTTTAGGTTTTTAGAATTTTTTTTAGTTGTTCTTTGTTTTCAAGAGATCTGATTTGGGGAGATCATCAAACTTTTTGGATTCACAATCATTTATTAATACTATCAAACTCTTTAGTAAACTCTATACTGGCAATTTATTTAGCATGTTTGCTCTTTATATTGATTTGATATTGTTTATGGATGCTACGAGAAACTAGTCCCTCTATGAGGGATTAGCTAGTAGAGGTATGATCTATTAACTATTTTGTAGTGCTACTTAACGGATCAGCTATTTAGGAAAGGAAGAATGTGAAACAAACCCTTGGTCTGACAACCCCGGGAAGTTATTAAGGTGGGAATTAACCCAAAAATGGTATGGCCCATCCGCGAACACCTTCACCCCAAACCAGTTTAGACTATGAGGTCAAAAGATAAGTAGTCATTGCTGACTCATTATGTTAGTGGAAGATTGGAAGGTCCTGCTAGAGTAATGACTAGTTGATTGATGAGGAACTCGAAGAGACAGTTGATGGGGATTACTGATACGAGCTAATAAACCATAATCAAGATTTTCTTTACTCTAGTCTTTAGTTTCTTGAATTTTTATCTTTTTATGTTATGTTATTTTTATTTTTTATGTTTTTGTACTATAACTAATTTAAAGTACTAATTATATATTTTAGTGTTTAGGTTGAAATTGATTTAGCACTTGCCTCCTTTGGGTACAATCTTCAGAGTACTCAACTATTTCGTTGTAAAAACTATATTACAACTCAACTCATATACTTATGGATACCGCCTCGTATTTATATATTTTATAGCAGCAGTCACACTCTGGATGTTTGTACATCTGGAGGTAGTCAAGTTGTTGGCATCGTTGCCGAGGAGGCAACGTTTCTAGATTAATTTTAATTTTTGTATTCAGAAAGACTAATTAGGAAATTTTTAGGTTATAGATACGAATTTTATTTTATTTAACTAACTTTACTATTACTTAATTTTTTTAAGGAAGACCCTAGTGCATATTTAGAAGCAAAATTACAGCTACCATAATTAAAGAAAGTCGGTTAAAAGGATAATGGATTATATGTGGTCAGACGAGGAATTAGATTACGATGCTAATATTTACGAAGAAGGAGTTTATGAAGACTAGGAGATATAGGAGAACCAACGATTACTAGTGCTTGAATTAAGTTAACTCCGAGGAGAAACCCCAGTACTTTCCAAAGACAATAACGACCGTATTAATATACCATCAGAAAGGTACCAAGAGGTGTTACGTCCAAAGTTGAGTGAAGAAGAGAATATCACTGTAGACGCTTGTGAAAAAGGAGAACTCCCAAACTACTATATATCTCAGCAGACAGAAGAATATTCAGACAAATTAAACACAACTGTTGAAAGAAAATATATAGAGCTAGCATGGAACTCATTGTCCCAAAAACCTTGGGTTCTACCAATAATTCCGAAACACAAGAGCAGTATAACACAGACAAACCAATAGAAACAATGGTAATGGCTGATCTAGTGGAAGAGTGACTGTCGATTCAGAAATTACCATAGCAAAATAAAAAGATACTGGTAGTCCCATCTGATGAACCTGAATTGACTATAATTTGCATGACCTTATCCCTAAATCTGGCGCCCCAAAGATTAGACGATCTAGGAATTTTTTGGACGCTGAACAAAATTGGAAAAATATATATAAACAAGACCTATGATCACTTAGGAGGAGTCAACCAAGTGAGACAACTGATGAGCATAGGCCTTAAGCTACGTGCATCTCAGAATGAGTAGTTATTACAGGAACCCTGCAAGAAATTTATTTGTAAACAAATGGGGGAATTCAAAATACCATAAACTCAGAATTCAAGTGAGGTAGTTCAAAATTCTATGCCAATCATTACCTTAAGTACTCTTGAAAAACTATTCCTGATCGGTGAGATGGGTAGAACACAATGAGCGACGAGTATGAGCCGCAATTCTTAACCTTTTTACAAAGCAAGAATGTTAAGCGAAAATTAAAATGGTTGCCTGGTTACGTGATACTACAAATAATTAATAGTTATGATATGTGGAAAGAGTTGTCAGCTGTTAAGGCAGGCTGAAAATGAAAGTTTAGAGAGAGAGAGACAATCAAAGGTGAATATAATGACATGATGAGTGTTGGACCAATACAAATAGAGACAATTTACAAGGATCACCCTAGTGTACACTAACAGAGTTGACGGACGAGTCTGGCATCAAAAACTAACATTCTTTATGTAAAAGCTCTAACTAACTGTACAAAATTGTATATTTTACTAACTAATTTGATTAAAATATTATAGGCAGATTGAAGACAGGGTTAACAAGCACTTGAAGCACTCTGAAGACCAGAAATATAGGAAACTTATGGCACATCGCGACACAACCACCCCGTGTCGCAACATCGAGGGTAGAGGCGAGGAATTTAAAAAATAATCTCGATGTTGTGACACCATTAACTTATGTCGTGACATAGCTAACAGTCTCCCAATTTTTCAAAATAGCAGGGTGTGTCGCGACATGAGTAATCAGATAGGGATGTTTTCAGGGTCAACCAGACCGAATTGCGCAGCCTAACTTTTTAACCTTAGAAATACTCAGTTGTTTACTTCAAAAACTCCCATTTTAAGCATAAAAAGACGATATTAACACAACCTAATCTAATTTTAACATCCAACCCTCTCTTTAAACCCTCTAAAACCTCTAATTTCCAAACCCATTTTTCCTCTAAAAACTTAGGTTTTCAATCCTTCACCCTCATTCCTAAAGGCCACATTGGAGGAGAACATCATCAATCAATCAAAGTAGAGGCACATACAGATTCAAAAGATTAAGGTTAATGTATTCTCAACTCTCTTTTACTGTTCCATTAATTAGTGTTCATATTTTTTCTAGAAACTTTATTTTTAGAGAATGCCTCCTAGAAAAAGCAAGAAAACTATGGTACAAAATACTTCGGTAGTTTCGAATCCTGAAAATTTTGAGACTCTAGAAACGGAAAAATATTTTCTTCAGTTATAGGGTAGGCCTTTAATCAGGAACAAGGGTTCGAAATTTCAATGATTTTGTGCAATAAAATTTGGACTTTGGTTAGATATCATAGTTGGGAGCGATTCTGTATCGCTCCCAAGGAAACTGTTGTGGACTTAGTAGTGCTAGAATTTTATTCTTCTTTTAGACACCAAGAAATATGAAAAATAATAAATTGGGACACTATGACAGTTAGGGGTTAAGAGGTGTCGGTCACTCCTAGGGAGATATGTGAGTTCTACGATGCACCTTTCTAAGACAAAGACTTCCTTAATATCATCTATTTAGATAAACTTGAGAATATAGACATAGAAGATGTTATCAAGTACTTGGCTCAAGGAAGAGGTACATGGAACTATAGGCCCGATACAGAGTTGCCCACAATTTCAATCAAGCGATAATGTTCCCCATTGCGAAAATGTGGATGCAGCTTGTCAACACTAGAATTGTGCCTGCTCTAAATGTTTCTAACGTGAATACTTTTTGAGCTATTTTGTTATATGGCATTTTACAGTGCAAGCAGGTTTGTGTGGGCAAATAGATTTAGCCAAAAAGCTGGAATCTTCTTTCCTCACTTGGTGACTGCATTGTGTCAACGGGTAGGAGTTCCAATGGGATAGAATGAACAGTTCATGAAACCCAAAAAAAGCATAATTGGAGATTTACTGTACACCCAATATGTTGAGCTTCAAATAAAACAAATCATGGATTGGAATCAGAGGAGGGAGGAAAAGATTGATGTCCTAGTCTCACTTAAGCGAAAGGAGAAGACAGTGGTTCGAAGAGGAACCAACGGAAGTGTAGAGGAAAAGTTTGATAGGATGGTTCAGTGGATGCAGGAAACAAGCCCATTAATCCAAGAATTTGAAAAAATGAATAGGTTACGTGCTCTGAATTATCCCCTAGACATGTTTAGCTCGACACCGACTCATCAGGATAAGGGGGTTAATTTCGAAAAGGAAGGTGTGTCTCAAGAGTACCTTGGAACGGAGGACGTATATGAAGAGACTTTCCAGCTGTAATTTTCTACACCAAAGGGGCTTATCATCCGAAGCCCAACTGGCCATGTGCCTTTAATGGGTGGGAGCTCTCACCAAACATATGTCAAAAGAAAGGGAAAAGCTCCAATGGAAATGAGGCAGGCACCACATTGGGATGAGGAGGAGGAGGCTTGAACATTTTTAGTTTTATTTTCAAAGACTTGTATTAATTTTTGATTTTGACTTTATAGGAGTAAGATTAATAGTAGATTTTTAGTTATCATGCATTTTGTTTAAAATTTCTATGTAGGAAACCAACACGAAGGAGACACAAACAATTCGAGCATACATGACCAAAAGAGAAAGCACCCACCATTAGCAGTTGGAGTGAAAACGATCAATCGAGTAACTTTTTTCCTTATCTTTATATGAGCTACACATTGAGGACAATGTGTCAACTAAAGTGAGGGGGGTAACATAGAAAGTTTGTTTATTCGTTTTCAATTTCTATACTTTTCTTTCATTTTTTGTATCTTTGGTGTGCTTGAGCTTGTAGAAATACAAGTGATGGGTTAAGAGCATGTACATAGGTTGCTTGTGTTTGCAAATAAATTTGGCATAATGATAGGTGATTTTAATTTTTTATTATTAGACTACTAATTTCTAGATGTTACACTGTAAATAGGGATTGAGCAATCAATTGTACCAAAGGATATAGAAAATACAAGGAAACGAGCATGCTAGTATGAATGATAAATGGTTGAATTTGAGTTTGTTTGGTTGATTAAATTTCTGCATATTGAGATATTCAAGGATGACCTAAAGGCATTGTTTGGAACACATCTAGAGCCAAAAAACTGACCTATTTTTATTTCACCTTTAGTACTGATTTTTGAGCCTATTGACATTTCTTGATGAACTTCATTACAAACCTTGAGCTTAAAAATGTTAATTTCTATTTACCCTTTTCTTTGGTCCTACACTGCATGACTATAGATGTTTGGCCAAACATATTGAGGGTTAAGTAGATACATCACGATGGTGTTTGTAAAAATAAGAGTGGAATAGGAAAGATTGGTGTCATATGGGAACTATAGGTTAGCCTGAAAGTGTAAAACAAAATAAAAATTCAAAAAAGTAAAAGTTATACAAATAGAAAAAGTTCTCAAAAAATAAAAAGCATTCTTGAGTGAGATGAACTAAAAAAATAAAGTGACAAAGTCACAAAAGAAAGAGAAACTCGTTCATTAGTGCATAGAAACTCGTAGGCTAGTTGTAGTTACTATATCATGCTATGATTTCTTATATATGGAGAGACAAGGAAAGTGAGAGAAGGAGAAATAAGGTGGTGAGCAGGTAAGGGTCACTAAGGGGAAAGAATAGGGATCGATATGATGTGCCAAACTATTTTCATGTTTGTAACCCTTATTGATGCTTACTGTTTTTGAATTCCATACCTGTTCTAAGCCTCAGAATGTTACAAGCCGAAAAGTCCTATGTGACCAAAGTATCCTTATGTATGAATGGACATTGCATTAAACAAGCATATAAATGACTATTTGTATTCTGCTAGGATAATCAAATTACTTGTATGATTTGTTGATGGATTCCTATAGGTGATACCCTTAATACTTGTATACTTTGTAACATACTAAACTTAGATGTTTGTGGTCAAAAGTGGTAAATCAGTTATTCATCATGTTAAAGTTGTTAGTGAATGTGAAATGTCTAAGTCATGTGCCCTGAAGTCAATACTTGTATCATATTGTCGCCACTTTTATTTCTTGCTTATGTCTATGTTGCTTGAGGACAAGCAATGACTTAAGTGTGGGGGAGTTTGATCTACCGTAACTTGGTGTTGTAGATTAAACTAATTTTCGTAGTTTAGGAGCTTGAAGACAAGTGTTTTGTTAAGTTTTAATTATGTTTTCTTAAAGTTTCCATCTAGTTAATAAAATGTGCAAATTGAATCTTTTATTGACCCTATGGGCTGAATGAGATCTAAAGGTGAGCTGATGAGTTGTATAAGTGTGTAGGAGACCACTAGAAAGTATAATAGATAAATACTAGTCGCTATGTCACAACACGGAATGCTCGATGTAGTAGCAAAGGGACCAAAATGGAGAAATCACAAAATTACCTCCGATGTTGCAATATAGACTAGTGGTGTCACGACATACCCCGGAAGATATCCTGGGAGGAATACACTAACTGCTATGTCACGACATAGGTCCTGGTGTGTCTGACATCAACTTCAGACGAGAGATACACACGAAATGAGGGTGTTTTGGTCTGCACAATCAAAATTAAGGATCGAGAACGTTAGTTAACCTAGGGTTAAGGATGATGACCACTAAGAATCTATAAATAGGACCTTTGGTACATGTTATGGACACCATTCATTCAATTTAGAACTAGTCTTTTAATTTTAGCTTAGCTTTCTTTTTTCTTAGGTTATTATAATTTATTTTCAATTGTTCTTTGTTTTCAAGATATTTGATTTGGGGAGATCATGAAACTTTATGGATTCATAATCAATTCTTAATACAACCAGTCTCTTTTGTAAACTCTATACTGGTAATTTTTTTAACATGTTTGCTCTTTATATTGGTATGATATTATCTATAGAAGCTATGAGGAACTAATCCCTCTATGGGGGATTAGCGAGTGGAGGTATAATCTATTAAATGTTTTGTAGGGTTACTCAGCATATCAACTATTTGGGAAAGGAAGAACATGAAACAAACCTTAGGCTTGACAACCTCGGGTAGTTATTAAGGTGGTAATTGGTATGGCCAATTTGTGAACACCTTTACCCCAAACCAGTCTGGACTATGAGGTTGGAAGAAGAGTAGTCCTTGCTGACTCATTATGTTAGTGGAAGATCGAAAGATCCTGCCAAGGTAATGACTAGTTGATTGACAGGGAACCCAAAGGAAAAGTTGATGGGCATTACCGAAGCAAGCTAATCACCCATAATCAAGATTTGTTTCACTCTACTCTTTAGTCTCTCAAATTTTTATCTTTTATGTTATTTTATTTTTATTATAAAACCCTAAAAATCCTTTATTTTATGTTTTCCTAATATAACTAATTTAAATTACTAATTATATCTTTTAGTGTTTAGGTTGAAATTGATTTAGCACTTGTCTCCCTTAGGTATGATCCTCGGAGTACTCACCTACTCCGTTGTAAAAACTATATTACAACTCGACCCATACACTTGCGAATATCGCCTCGTATTTATATATTTTATTACAGTAGTCGCATTCAGGACGTTAGTACATCTGGAGGCAGTCATGGGGCGCCACTTTTGCGTTAGAATTTATTACCGGAGTTTGAAATTTCTTTCAGACCAGCAGGCTATTACACCCTTCCTGTAACAACCCGTTCTTAGTGGTGTCGAAAACAAGGGTCTCTGGACCACAATTTCAACGAGTGAGCCAATATTTTAATGACTATATGGTTATATTAAATTTTGGTTAAGAAATTGTAATGTTTAGATAGTTAAATAATTAAAACGAACTAAATCATAAAAAATTGCAAAAGTTAATCACAATTAGCTTTTATGTGTTAAATGGTTATAAAACCATGATTTGAGGGCTTTAAAAGGTAAATAAACCTTAAATGGTTATAGTGGATGGTTAAATGGTTAATATTGTGTATTATATATGGTATAATTTTATTATTATTAGTAAAATAAGAAAGTTAAGGTAAAAAAGAAAAGAAAACAAAGCACTTTACCTTATTTTTGATATTTTTATTGTTTGTTTCATCTTCTCCATGCCGCAAACCTTCATGAAAACTTAAAGAACATTCGACCAAGCATATTTGGGTTGCATGGTAGGTATTTGGAGGCTGATTCTTTTGATTTTCATATTTTTGGAGTCTTGGGAGCTTCATCTAGTTAGTTTATGGATTTATTTGTAGAATTATCAAGTTTTAAAAATTTTCTATTGATGAAAATTTTATGTTTTGATGTTAATAGATGTTTTTTTTAATCTTATTGATAAATCTAGACTATTTAGCAAGGTATCTTCGAATGGTCTTGTAGCTAGGGATTTAATTGTGACAATGTAGTAAAACCAAGTACTAAAAACTAATATTTTAACTATATAGGGATTGTTACAAAATCATCATAATTTCCTTTAGCTTGGTTTGCTTAAATGGAGAAGCCTAAGATAGATGGGTAAATGGAGTAAAAGCAAAAGTTTAGGTTAAATGTGTGTACTTTCATTGAAGGTTAGCTATGTGAATTATTTGAGATTTTTGAGATGGTTGAGTTTATTAATTGAATTAATGATTTTATTTAGATTAAGAATCAACTCCATCAATCGTTAGTCGGGGAAAAGAGAAGGTGATTTAGTAGACTTAGTCGCATTTCCACATCTATCGAATTCTTGGAAGTTAGTACTATACAGTTTATGTTTACAACTAATTATCTCTATTAGTTGCACTATAAATTAGTATGGTATTATAAATTGTTGTTTGGAGAAGTAATTCAGGCTTAGTGCCTAGTAGGCTTCGTGCTGGTGTGTTATTCAGGCTTAGTGCCTAGCAGGCTTCGTACTTGTGTATTATTTAGGCTTAGTGCCTAGCAGGCTTCGTGCTGATGTGTTATTCAAGCTTAGTGCCTAGTAGGCTTTGTGCCGGTGTGTTATTCAAGCTTAGTGCTTAGCAGGCTTCGTGCTGGTGTGTTATTCAAGCTTAGTGCCTAGTAGGCTTCGTGCCGGTGTGTTATTTAGGCTTAGCGCCTAGCAGGCTTCGTGTTGGTGGTACTCAGGCTTAGTTCTTAGCAGGAGTTGTGCTAGTGAATCAAGTTGTTTAGGTTATTGATGTTTTATTAAATTTTGAATTGAGCTGAAAAACAATTAGGTTAACTTCCCAAACATACCAAACTATGTTGAGCTTACTAGGTTGATTTCATTTTGTAGGTATCTTGGAATCTTGGATCGGTTCAAGAGCTCACACACTATCATCTATACCTTGGTAGTCATTTTGTATTTTGTTTTGATGTTGGTTAAAAGTGCCATGTAACTAAGAAAAGTATTGTGGTACTATGATATAATGTAGTAGAACAAGTGAGTTGAAATGGTCATTTTGATGTTTGTATGGTATGTTTGGTATTTTGGTGTTTATGCTTGTATATATGATATATTATGCATATATAATATTTGAAATAGTTGAGATATTGAATGTGATGATGTTTGGGTTGATTGAATATTTACTTGTGGTATCAATGAGGGTACATTGCTTAGTTGGTGGAATTAGGTTGTATATGTGTGATTTTGATACGTCTTGGTCTTGTTTAAGTATTGAATAGGTTTATAGGTTTGCTAGTGGTATGCTTGTGGCACAGGATAATATAATTGGTAAACTTAATTTTTAAGGTACATTTTGGTACACATGGCCTGAGACACAAGCTGTCACATGGCCGTAGGCCACACACAGTTTGTTCGCATGGCAACGTGTCTTTTAAGTTTCAAGTGCAAGTTTCACACGGTCGGGCACATGGCTTACGACACAAATGTGTGTCCCAAAGTAGTGAGTTACATGGGCGGACACACGGGTTGGGACATGACCGTATGGTCCTAGTCAGTGAGTTACACGGGATGGGGACACAGGTGTGTCAATTTACCACAAGGGCGTGTTGGATAGACAGACGTCCATGTTTTGGCCACATGGGCCGGCCTGTGGCACACGACCTGGTCACACGACT
The DNA here is from genome assembly GCF_025698545.1 of Gossypium raimondii. NCBI lineage: Eukaryota > Viridiplantae > Streptophyta > Magnoliopsida > Malvales > Malvaceae > Gossypium > Gossypium raimondii. Next base: position 26,411,247 of record NC_068567.1, on the reverse strand, counting down.
GTGTGACCCATGTTTCCAAAATTTTCAAATTATTCCTATCTTTTTTGGGTTGTTTCAGATTAACCCTAGAATGTTTCCAATTTATGGTTTGGGCCTAGTAAGCTCCGTTTAAGACTTGCAAAAGCATGTTTAACTTAAATTGAATGTGTTTTTGTTATTAGTATTTACTTAGAAATATATAGAATTTATGTAATTTTAAATGTTGTTAAGTTTTTTCATTACTCGGTAATCTAATCCGGTGTCGTAAATGAGTTAGGGGTGTTATATTTAGTGATATCAGAGCTACGATTTAGCCGGTCCTCAAACTAAACGTAGCATGTATTGAGTCTAGAAATACATTCCACTTATTAACTGGAGATAGTGTGATGACTCTTGATTATTTTGAAATTTCTTCATATAGATAAAAGATATCATCTTGATCCAATCGAGCAGATTCCAACGAGGTAGAAAGTTTCATTCCAGCTATAGATAAAGGTAGTACTAAGAATGAGCTTGGATTACAAGGGCCTAGAGATATGCACCGAATGCTTTTCTCTGTATGATGCATGATATGTATGAGACATATTTAAAGATCAATTCAACAGCTCAGCAAACTTATCCCCTTCATTCTCAAAGTTCAACTCAGCAAATTGTTTCGAAAATTACTATTGATAAAGTTAGAAAATGTGGTGCCATGGAATTTTGTGGTAATGTGGGTGATGACTCAACCAAGGCCGAGTATTGGTTAGAACATACTCAGAGGGTGTTTGATGAAATGTTGTGTTCTTCAGAGTATTGTTTGCGTTGCGCGGAGTCGTTGCTAAAAGAAGAGGCATTTCAGTGGTGGTCCACGTTAACGTTAGTGGTACCGAAAGAAAGAGTCAACTGGGATTTCTTTAAATCTGAGTTTCGTAAGAAGTATATTAGTAAGCGATATCTGGAGTGAAAGAAGAAAGAATTTCTTGAACTAAAACAAGGAAATAGAACTGTGGCCGAGTACGAGAGACAATTTGTGCAACTTAGGAAATATGCTCGTGAGGTTGTACCTACGAAAGAGGACATGTGTGTACGTTTTGAAGATGGACTGAATGATGAAATAAATATTTTAGTTGGAGCCATAAAGATCAGTGAGTTTGTGATTCTATTTGATCGAGCTCAAAAGATGAAAGAAATTTGTGCTAGCAAAAGATAAAATAAGGCGAAAACACACGACTTCAGCAAACGCATTGGACCTAAAACTTTATTTGGTTCTCCACAAAAAAAGCTGAGGGAATCTAAGGATAAATTCTTAGCACCATCAAAGTTCTCGGGTAGGGATCATTTCAAACAGAGTGGCAAGAATACTCCAACTCCTTCAGTGGCTAGTACAGGCAACGTGCGAAATTCCAACAGGACAGAGTGCAAACAATGCAATTAATATCATTTTAAAGTATGTAGGGTTAACGACGGGACATGCTTTATATGTGGATCCCCTGATCACTTTAAAAGGGATTGTTCGGATAGAATTGAGCCTAGTAATGCAAAGTCTATGACTACTCCTACCCGAGGTCGACATCTTGGGAATAACATTTCAGTTGGAGTTAATCGGAGTGGAGCTAAAGATATCTTGAATAGACCTGAAGTTAGAGCTCCTGCTAGAACCTATGCTATCCGTGCACGAGAGGAGGTGTAATACCCTTAACCCATATCCGTTGCCGGAATAGGATTACAGAATATTACCGTAAAATCGTAATATAAATACATACATTTCCTAACATATTAAACATAGCATAATCAATTCATATTCGTCCATGTTGTCCCTTATTCAAGCCCTCGAGGCCTTATAATCTATTTAGAAATGATTCGGGACTAAATCAGAAACATTTGAAACATTGAAGAAAAAGGTTAGAAAAATTCAAATTGCAGGGGTCACACGGCTGTGTGGCCAGGCCATGTGACTCACACGGCTAAGACACTCGCCTGTGTCTTAGGTTGTGTAACATTCGAAATAGGGACACACGGCCGTGTCCCAGCCTGTGTAACTCTCTGACTTCGGTCACACAGCCAAGCCACATACTCATGTGCTAGGCTGTGTAACTCTCGAAATAGCCTTACATGCCCGAATGTCAGGCTGTGTAACTACCTCACTTGTAACCTTTGAAACCTACAGGGGACACACGACCATGTGTCACACATGGCTGAGACACACGCCTGTGTCTTAAGCCGTGTGGACAACAAATTGGCCCAAAACAAGCCATTTCCATCACTCATTTCAACCATGCACCTAAACACAAATTGCACATATGATCAATGCATAAAAACCTACCCAAAAAATACATAATAAGACCAATTCAATTAGCCATCATCGATCCAAAAAATATGCCACAATCACAAAGCATCAAACATATCTAAACATATGTCTAATTGGTCATATTTCATACAAACACATTTAACTAAATTCCATATTTAAGCATATCATAATTAACCATATTGCAAACATGCCAAAGTTACCACTTTGGTCAGAAAACCATGCATCACCTTGACCATATTAACACCAACAATCAAGGAATCAAATACCATAAGTACATCAACCATAATGACACTTATTCATACCAAAACAACAACTAGATCATTTATACACAAGTCCACCAATACATGCCATTATAACCTTGACCAAAACATCAAAATCTACTGATATAATTGTTGGATAGTGTGATAGGTCTCCGACAAGCTTCCAAACGAATCGAGCTTTCGATAATCTATAAAACATAGGAAAGAAAACTACCTAAGCATATAATGCGTAGTAAATTCATAAATCGTGAACATAGTTTACCATTTCAATGCAAAACCTTATAAACTAAAAATGAAAACATAAGCTTGGCACAAGCCTAAGCATTATCAACAAAACAAGTTAGTGCTTTAACACATAACTTAATAAAATCATCACATGGTAAGATAAATTTCATGAATATAGTATCTTTGAAATCATACTTTCCATAATCATGAATATACATACATTGGTCATTGAAATTTCATACCTTTCCATAGGTTCATAATATAGTGGATCAGAACAGTTACCGTTCCTTTCTTTTTCATGCCCGTTGAACCACTTAGAATAATATCTGATACGCAGGAAGCTCACACAAAGTGTGCTATACATATGGTCGACACCATTCCTTTTCTTTTTCCTTTACACCATTACTCACTCGTGCCATAAATGGGTCTGCTCACACAAGCTGACGGTCAGAATGTAGCTACATGATGTTGCTCACACAAGCTAACGAATATCAACAACAAATGCCAAAACTCAGCCATCGGTAGGATATTCAAGATATTCCTAAGGTTCAATCAAGGCTCGATAGTCATCGTACATCGTTGGATTTCCATTGTTTCATGATATGATAAATAACATTATAGCCTGCATATATTAAATAACATTAAAACGTTATTTAAACATACAAACTTACCTCGATTTTAAGAATGTTGAAATAGAATCACTAACCTGAGACTTTTATCTTTTCCTTGATCTACATATCCGTACGAGGCTTACCGTGATCCAAATAAGCAAATTCAATCTATTTCATTCACATACTATTCAATTTAATAGAAAATTCACATTTTTACCCTTAATATTTCAACTTCTTTACAATTTAGTCTTTAAGCTCGTAAATGGAAATTTATGCAATTTCATCCATATACCATGCTATCTGATTTAGTTAGGAACTCATATCAACCCACACAAATCATCAATTCACAATTTTACCATGACATTTTACTACTTTTACTGATAAGTCCCTAATTGATAATTTCATGAAAAAATCTCTTTACAAAAGTTGTTTATTTAACAACAAAGATTCATTTTCTTCCATCCAACTTCAAAAATTTACAAAAACATTCATGGAAAAACCCTAATCCTTTAACATTTTTGGAAATTAGTCCCTGGGTTAGCTAGATTAAACTACAACGACTTCAAAAACATAGAAATAATTAAAACCGGGACAAAAACCACTTACATGCAATTGAATGTAGCTTGACCGAACCCTGGAAATGGCTTCCCTCGATAATTTCGGTTGAGGATGTTAAAATGAAGAAGATGGACATATTTTGTTTAAGTTAATTTAACTGTAATTACTTATTTACCATTTTGTCCTTTAAAGCTATGCATAATTTCAATAAAACCAATCTCATAAATGTCCACTACCACAAAAATGGTCTAATTACCAGCTAAGTACTCTTACATTAAATTTCTATAGCCATTTGATACCTTTAGCTAAAAGAATATACTTTTGCATCTTGTACGATTTACTCCTTTTTACTTAATTAAGCAAGCAAACGTCAAAATTTCTTAACGAAAATTTTATACGACCTTGCTAATATTTCGTAGACACTAAATAATAATAAAATAAATATTTTCACATCAGAGTTTTGGTCCCAAAACCACTATATTGATTTCACTAAAAACGCTCTATTAAAACTCGCCCTCTAAAGAAATTTTCATCCTCGAAAATCTTAACAAAGAAGAGGTTCGGGTATTGCACTTTCATAGCTTCTTCCGGTTTCTAGGTAGCCTCTTCTATACCATGTCATTGCCAAAGGACTTTCACTAAAGCTATGCTTTTATTTCTCAATCTTTAATCTCTTGAGCTAGAAATCTAATCGGTTTCTCACAGTACTTCATATCAGGCTAAATCTCAACTTTAATAGGTGAAAAAACACGTGATGGATTTGATCGATACCGTCGTAACATCAACACGTGAAAAAGATTGTGGACCTTTTCCAATTTTGATGGTAAAGCTAATGTGTAAGCTACCAGCCCGATTCTCCCAATTATCTCATACGACCCAATAAATAGTGAACTTAACTTTCCTTTACGATCGAACCAAAGAACTTTCTTCCAAGGCGATACTTTCAAGAATACTTTGTCGTCGACTTGAAATTCTATATCTTTTCTTTTCAAACCCACATAGGATTTCTATCGATCTGAATCTATTTTTAAACTGTGTTGAATCACTTTAACCTTTTCCTCAGTTTCTCGTATTAAATCAACCCCGTGAAGCTTTTTCTCGCTGAGCTCAGTCCAATAAAATAGAGTTCGACATTTTCGACCATATAAAGCTTCGTACGGTGCCATTTTTATGCTCAACTAATAACTGTTATTGTACGCAAATTCAACCAACTGTGGAAATCTTTCCCAGTTACCTTTAAACTCTAAAACAAAACATTGAAGCATATCTTCGAGTATCTAAATCACTCACTCAGACTAACCATCGGTTTGGGGATGAAACGTGATACTAAAATGGAAATGAGTACCTAAAGCATCATGTAACTTGCTTCAGAGTTGTGATGTAAATCGCGGATCCCTATTAGAAATAATAGAAAATGGCACCCCATGCAATCTGACAATCTCAGCAACATATAACTCTGCTAATCTCTCGCGTGAATAATTTGTACGCACTGGAATGAAATGCGCGGATTTCGTCAAACGATTAACAATGACCTAAAAAACATCTTTCTTTATTGGAGATAGTCCCAATACAAAATCTATCGTAACACGTTCCCATTTCCACTCTGGAATCATCACTAGTTGTAACAATCTAAAAGGTACCTGATGTTCGGCTTTAACTTGCTGACAAACTAAACATCTGGATACAAACTCTGAGATCTCTCATTTCATACTTGGGGACCAGTACGTTTGTTTGAAATCACCATACATTTTATTAGTACTAGGATGAACAAACAAGTTACTATTATGAGCTTCTTGTAAAATTTTCTGAACGAGATCAGAATTTCTCGGAACACAAATTTTTCCTTTAAAATACAAACTATCATCAGACCCAATCTGAAAGTCTGAATTAGGAGTCGTCTCAATCTATTTTTGTTTAGCTATCAACATATCATCCCATTTCCGAGCTTCGCAATTCTGTTGCAAAAACATCGGTCTAGCTTTTAACTCAGCTAAAATAGAACCATCATCAATCAATGTCAACCACGTGTTCAAAGCTCGTAAAGCAAACAAAGATTTTCTACTTAAAGCATCAACAACAATGTTAGCCTTTCCTAGATGATAATCAATGATCAATTCGTAGTCTTTCAATAACTCGAGCCATCTGCGCTGTCTCATATTCAAATCTTTCTGTGAAATCAAGTAGTTCAGACTTTAATGATCTGTGAAGATATGACATTTTTCTCCTTACAAATGGCGTCACCAAATCTTTAAAGCAAATACAATCGCTACAAGCTCTAAATCATATGTCGGATAATTATTTTTGTGCGGTTTTAACTGTCTAGAGGCATACGCTATCACCTTGCGCTCTTGCATCAAAACACAACCTAAACCGTTTAATGATGTATTGCTATAAATCACAAATTATTTACTCGACTCTAGCTGAATTAACACAGGTGCCTCAGTTAACAATGCTTTCAATTGATTGAAGCTTTGCTGACACTTCTCAGACCACTTAAACTTCACATCTTTTTGCAACAGTCTCGTTAACTGTGTAGCAATCATCGAGAATCCCTTGACAAATCTTCTGTAATATTCGGCTAAACCTAGAAACTTTAAACTCAGATACATTTCTCAGAGGCTTCCAATCTACCACAATTGAAATTTTTCTCGGATCAACTCTAATGCCCTCGGCTGATACAACATGTCTAGAATCTCAACTTTCGAAGCCAGAACTCACACTTGCTAAACTTAGCGAATAATTGGCTTTTGCACAAGGTTTGCAAACTATTCTCAAATTCTCGGCATGTTCAGTATTATCTCATAAATAGATTAAAATATCATCAATGAATACCATCACGAATCTGTCTAAATACGGTCTGATAATTCTATTCATCAAATTCATAAATACCGTAGGTGCATTAGTCAAACCAAATAGTATCACAAGAAATTCATAATGTCCGTACCTAGTTATAAACGTAGTTTTCGGCACATCTGAGTCTTTAACTTGCAACTGATAATAACCAGAATGAAGATCAATCTTTGAAAACACTGTCGCACCTTTCAACTGATCAAATAGATTGTCAATACGCGGCAATGGATACTTATTCTTGATTGTAACTTTGTTGAGCTATCAATAGTCAATACATAATCGCATGGATCCGTCCTTTTTCTTAACAAATAGAATAGGTGCGCCTCAAGGAGAAAAGCTAGGTCAAGCAAAACCCCTATCTGCCAATTCTTGCAGCTGTGCTTTCAACTCTTTCAACTCTTTCAACTCTATAGGTGCAATTCTGTAAGGAGCTATCGATATCAGAGATGTTCCCGACATTAATTCAATAGAAAACTCAACCTCTTGAATTGGCGGTAACCTGAGTAACTCTTATGGAAACACATCTTAATATTCACATACCACTAGAACTGATTCTAGCTTTAACTCAGAAACTCTAGAATGAAATATGTAAGCAAGATACGCGTCATAGTGTTTTCTAACATATTTCTGTGCTGATATAGCTGAAACAACATTTGACATATTATCCATTCTATCTGATTCAATTTGAAGCTTTTCACCGTTCTAGCACTTTAACACAATAAAATTTCATCTACAGTTCACAACGACATCATGCAAAGTCAACCAATTCAAACCCAAAATCACGTCAAACTCATCAAAGGGTAGTAGAATCAAATCAGTCGGAAGTTGCAACCCCAAATCATCAGAGGATAGTTTTTACAGGCTTTATCCACTAACACATACTGACAGAGGGGGTTCGTTACTTTAACCACAAATTTAGTGGACTCAACAGGCAATTTCTTACATGACACTAGATTTGTGTGTACATATGAATGTGTTCCAATCAACCAAAGCAGTAATATCTGTAGCAAAGATAGAAAATGTACCAGTGATAACATCTAGCACTGACACTTCCTCTCGTGCATGGACCGCGTGAGCTCTAGCTGGTGCTCGTGCCTCAGATATCACAATAGAGTCTTTTGTCCTACTACGACTATTTCTCGCATTTCTAGGGTTCCGAGGTGGTCTACCTCTCACAGCAGTGTTGCTCGGTCTAACAGTCTGAGCCTTTTCTTTTTTGGACCTCTCCAGGCAATCTCGAATAAAATGTTCATACGAACCACATTTAAAACATGCCCATCTTTCATCTTGCACTCACTAAAGTGTTGACGTCCACATTGTTGACAATCAGGCTTGTTACTCTTAACACTGCCTACGATCACTATAGATATAGCTTGAGGTTTTAAACTCGCATGTTATTTTCCTCGATCTCTATTAGAATGACCCACTGAAGCTGACGAGCGGTTATGATATTCCTTTGGCTTCTTTGATGGCGATTGGTAAGATGTTCCTGCTGATCTCTTACCCGAATCATGAGCCTCATAATCAATTTTTCTTTTACCTTTACTCAATTCTTCAACTTTGTGTGCTTGATCAACTAGTACCACAAATTCTTTCAATTCTAGAATCCCTACTAACAACTTTATGTCTTCATTCAGCCCATCTTCAAACTGTTTACACATGGCAATCTCGGTCGGTATACATTATCGGGCATACTTTCTCAATTGAAAAAAATTCTCGCTTGTACTCAGATACTGTCATCCGACCCTATTTAAGCTCGGGAAACTCTTTGCATTTCTTGTCAAGGAACCTTTCGCTCAAATATTTCTTTCGGAACTTGGTTTGGAAGAATTCCTAGTCTACTCGCTCTCTCGGCACAACTGAAATCAAGATATTCCACCACTGATAAGTTGAGTCCTTTAGTAAGGAAGCAACATATTTCATGCACTTTGCTAGTGTACAAGATAACTCATAAAAAACCTTGATCGTATTTTCCAACCAAAACATGGCTCTTTTCGGATCATCTTTAGAAGTAGCTCTAAATTCTTCAGCCCCATATTTACGAATTTATCAATTGGAGGTTTGCTAGCTCATATTGGTTCCAAACCCTGAGGAACTACGGGGCCTGGTTGGGGAACAGGAGGGGGTAGAGGTTGTTGAGCCATCGGGTTCGTTCGTACGAACTCGGTAAACCACTTATTCATCATTTGGAAGAAGGATTCCTTAGCCTCTCCTCCCTAGCCCTCAGATACGGGCCTACTACCACTCCACACTGCTCCATGAACGGAGGCTTGCGTGTTACTTTCAGCCTCATCGGAATTGGCTCGATTGGATGATATTATCTATATGAAAGCATAATTGAAATCGAGTCAGGAGTTATCACAATATCACAGGTTATATAATGGCTTGTATTTCTAGACTCGTACTCGTTACGTTTAGTCTGAGAATTGACTAAACCGTAGCTTTGGTACCACTAAATGTAACACCCCTAACCCGTATCCATCGCCGAAATAGGGTTACGGAGCATTACCATAAAATCGTAACATAAAACATACATTTCCAAACATTTCATTAAACATAGCCTAATCAATTCATATTCATGCATGTCATCCCTTATTCGATCCCTCGAGGCATTAGAATCACTTTAGAAACGATTTAGGACTAAATCAGAAACATTTGAAACATTGAAGGAAAAATTAGAAAAAATCAAACTGCAGAGGTCACACGGTCATGTGGCCAAGCCTTATGACTCACACGACTGAGACACACGCCCGTGTCTCAGGCCGTGTAACATTTGAAATAGGGACACACGGTCATGTCCTTGCCTGTGTAACTTTCTAGCTTGGGTCACACAACCAAGCCACACGCCCGTGTGCCAGGCCGTGTTACTTTCGAAATGGCCTCACACGCCCGTGTGCTAGGCCGTGTGCTAGGCAGTGTAACTGCCTGACTTGTAACCTTTGAAACTTATAGGGGACAAACGGCTGAGACACATGCCCATGTCTTAGGCCGTGTGGACAAGAAATTGGAAAAAAAATAAGCCATTTCTATCACCCATTTCAACCATGCACCTAAACACAAATTGCACATATGATCAAGGCATGAACACCTACCCAAAACATACATAATAAGACCAATTCAATTAGCCGTCATCCATCCAACAAATATGCCATTAAGGCACCTCAATCACAAAGCATCAACCATATCTAAACATATGTCTAATTGGTCATATTTCATACAAACACATTGAACTAAATTTCATATTCAAGCATACCATAATTAACCATATTGCAAATATGCCAAACTTACCATTTTGGTCATAAAACCATGCATCAAAGTGACCATATTAACACAAATCATCAGGGCATCAAATACTATAAGTACATAAACCATAATGACACATATATATACCAAAACACCAACTAGATCATTTATACACAAGTCCACCTATACATGCCATTATAACCTTGACCAAAATATCAAAATCTTCTGATATAATCACTGGATAGTGTGATAGGTCTCCAACGAGATTCCAAACTGTCGAGCTTCCTATAATCTATAAAACATAGGAAAGAAAACTATGTAATCTAATAATGCTTAGTAATTTTGTAAATCAAGAACATAGCTTACCATTTCAATGCAAAACCTTATAAACTAAACATGAATCAATCCAACATAAGCTTGGCACAAGCCTATGCATCATCAACAACACAAGTTAGTGCTTTAACACATAACTTAATAAAATCATCACATGGTAAGATAAATTTCATGAACATAGTATCTTTGAATTCATATTTTCCGTAATCATGAATATAAATGCATTGATCATTGACATTTAATACCTTTTCATAGGTTCATAAAATAGACGATCGAAACACTTACCGTTCCTTCTCTTTTCATGCTCATTGAACCACTTAAAATAATATCGGATATGTGAGAAGCTCACACAAAGTGTTCTATACATATGGTCGAAACCATTCCTTTTCCTTTTCCTTTACATCATTGCTCACTTGAGCCATAAATGGGTCTACTCACACAAGCTAAAGGTCGGAATGTAGCTACACAATGTCGCTTACACAAGTTGACCACAATGTAGCTACACAAATGCTGGAACTCAACCATGGGTAGGACATTCAGGATAAGCACCCAAAACATGGTAACCATAATGACATCGTACGCTGTTGGATTTCCCTCATTTCATGATTTGATAAATAATAAAATAGCATACATATATCAAATAACATTAAAACATTATTTAAACATATGAACTTACCTCGATTTTAAGGATGTCGAAATAGAATCACTAATCTGAGACTTTTATCTTTTCCTCAATCTAGATCCGTACGAGGCTTACCTTGATCTAAATAAGCAAATTCAATCTATTTAATACACATACTATTCAATTTAATGCAAAATTCACATATTTGCAATTTTAAATATTTGCCCCTAATATTTCAACTTCTTTACAATTTAGTCGTTAAGCTCGTAAATGAAAATTTATGCAATTTCATCCACATACCATGCTAGCTGATTTAGTTAGGGACTCATATCAACCCACACAAGTCATCAGTTCATAATTTTACCATGACACTTTACTACTTTTACTGATAAGTCCTTAATTGATAATTTCATCAAAAATCTCTTTACAAAAGTTGCTTATTTAACAAAAAATATTGATTCTTCCATAAAACTTAAAAAATCATACAAAACAATTTATGGAAAAAACCTAATCCTTTAAAATTTTTGCAAATTAGTCCCTGGGCTAGCTAGATTAAGATACAACGTCTTCAACAACATAAAAATCATTAAAAATGAGACAAAAACCACTTACATGCAATTGAATGTAGCTTGACCGAACCCTAACAATGGCTTCCCTTGATAATTTCGGTTGAGGATGTTAAAATGAAGAAGATGGACATATTTTGTTTAAGTTATTTTAACTATAAGTACTTATTTACCATTTTGTCCTTTAAAACTCTGTATAATTTCAATAAAACCAATCTCATAAATGTTCGCTACCACAAAAATGATCTAATTACCACCTAAGTACTCTTACATTAAGTTTCTATAGCCATTTGCTAACTTTAGCTAATAGAATTATACTTTTGCACCTTTTATGATTTAGTCCTTTTTACTTAATTAAGCAAGGAAATGTCAAAATTTTTAATGAAAATTTTATACGACCTTACTAATATTTCATAGACACTAAAATAATAGTAAAATAAATATTTTCACGTCAAATTTGTAGTCCCAAAACCACTATTTTGATTTCACTAAAAACGGCCTGTTACAGGAGGCCTCGACTTCTGATGTCATTACTGGTACCTTTTCTCTCTTTAATGTTAGTGTATATGCATTAATTGACCCGGGGTCAACAGATTTGTATATATGCACTACGTTAGTGACAGAAAAGAATTTACTTGTCGAATCCACTGATTGTGTTGTCAAAGTCACGAATCCTTTAGGTCACAGTGTTATAGTTGACTTGGTATGCAAACAATGTCCATTGAAATTCAAGGTCACAACTTTCCTGTCGTTTTAATGCTTTTAACTTTTAATGAGTTTGACGTCATTTTGAGAATGGACTGGTTGAATCTACATGATGCTTTGACTAATTGTCGACAAAAAAGAGTTGATTTGAGATGTCCCGATGGTGAGATAATTTATGCTAGATCTGATAAAGCTGATGGTATTTCGAGTATGATCTTAGCTGTAAAGGTGCATAAACTAGTTCGGAAAGGTTGTGATGCATTTTTAGCTTACATTCTAGACTCCAGAGTGCCAGAGAAGAAGGTGGTAGTCTTTATTGATGATATTCTGATTTAGTCTCAAGATGAAGTGGAACACGCTCATCATTTGAGATTAATACTGCAAACTCTATGCGAGAAATAGTTGTATACAAAATTCAGTAAATGTGAGTTATGGCTTCGAGATGTTGGATTTTTGGGTCTCGTAGTATCGGTTAACGACATTAGAGTGGATCCAAGTAAAATATTTGCCATTTTGGATTAGAAGCCCCCGAAAAACATCACAGATTAGAAGTTTCCTGGGACTGGCTAGATACTATCAAAGGTTTGTGAAAGGGTTTTTAATGATTGTTTACCTTTAATGAGTTTACTATAGAAAGATGTTAAGTTTGAATGGACAAAAAGGTGCCAACAAAGTTTTGATCAGTTGAAAGCGATGTCAACCAGTGTCAGGTAAGGAATTTGTAATTTTTAATGATGCTTCACTTAATGGTTTGGGTTGTGTGTTGATACAAGAAGGTAAAGTTGTAGCTTATGCTTCCATTAATTGAAGCCTCATGAGAAATATCACCCAACACACGATTTAGAGCTTGCCGCTATTATGTTTGCTCTAAATATTTGGTGACATTATTTATTTGGGGAAAATGACACATTTTCACAGATCACAAAAGTTTGAAATACTTGATGTCACAAAAAGAATTAAACTTACGTCAGCATAGATGGTCAGAACTACTAAAAGACTACAATCTGGTCATCGATTATCACCCGGGTAAAGCTAATTTTGTTGCTGATGCTTTGAGTAGAAAATCTTTATTTGCTTTACGAGCTTTGAATTCTTAGTTGATGTTGATGGAAAATGATTCTATTTTAGCTAAATTAAAAGCTAAATCGATGTTTCTGCTATAGATTTGTGAAGCTCAGAAGAATGATTCCAAACCGATTAGTAAGCGGGAAAAAATGTAAAATACATTTGATTCAGAATATCATATTGGTTCTGATGGTAGCTTGTGTTTCTGAAATAGAATTTATGTACTAAGAAACTCTGAAATTAAACATATGATTTTGCAAGAAGACCACAATAGTAGTTACTCGATACATCCTGGCAGTAACAAAATGTATAGTGATTTGAAGCAAATGTATTGGTGGCTAGATATGAAATGTGAAATTTCTGAATTTGTATCTAAATGTTTGATTTGTATTAGGTACCTTCAAGATTGCTTCAGCTTGTTATGATTCGAGAATGAAAATAGGAACGAGTTACTATGGATTTTGTTTCAGGACTTCCATTATCTTTGAAGAAGAAAGATGCCATCTAGGTTATTGTTGATCGCTTAACTAAGTTAACACACTTTTTACCTATTCGGATAGATTTTTCACTCGAAAAGTTGGCAAAACTGTACGTTGCTGAGATTGTTAGACTTCACGGGGTACCACTATCTATATCTCTGATCGAGATCCATGATTTACTTCTAGATTTTGGAATAAATTTCACGTAGCCTTAGGCACTAGATTACATTTTAGCATGGTATTTCATCCACAAATTAACGGTCAGTTTGAACGAGTAATTCAGGTACTCGAAGATATGCTTCACTGTTGCATTCTAGAATCTAAAGGTAGCTGGGAAAATTTCTTCCTTTAGTTGAATTTACGTATAACAATAGTTATCATTCGAGCATCAAGATGGCATCGTACGGAGCTCTTTATGGTCGAAAATGTAGAACTCCTTTATATTGGACTGAATTGAGAGAGAAAAAACTTTTCGGTACTGATTTAATTAGAGAAACTAAAGAAAAGGTCAAGGTTATTCGAAATAGTTTGAAAGCTCTATCGATCGACAGAAAGCATACGTTGATTTGAAAAGAAAAGACATTGAATTACAGGTCCATGACAAAGTATTTTTAAAAGTATCGCCCTAGAAGAAAGTTCTTTGTTTTGGCTGAAATGGGAAGCTTAGTTCACGATTTATCAGACCGTACGAGATCATCGAGAGAATCGGACCGACAACTTATCGTTTGGCCTTACCATTTGAATTAGAGAAAATTCAAAACATATTTCATGTATTGATGTTATGGCGATATCGATCCGACCCTTCACATGTAATTTCGCCTATTGATGTGCAAATTCAATTAGATATGTCGTATAATGAGGAACTAGTTAGAATTATGGCTCAGGAAGTTAAAGAATTGATAAATAAAAGCATAGCTTTAGTTAAAGTTCTTTGGCATCATAACGGGGTTAAGGTAGCTACTTGCGAACCAGATGAGGCTATGAAAGTGCACTATCCGATCCTATTTTCTTGTAAAATTTCTTAAGAAAGGGAGAGTTGTAACAACCAATTCTCAGTGGTGTCAAAAAAAAGGGTATCAAGACCATGATTTCGATAAGTGAGTTAATATTTTAATGATTATAGGGTTGTATTAAAGTTGAATTAAATTTTGGTTAAGAAATTTTAATGTTTAGATAGTTAAATAATTGAAACGGACTAAATCGTAAAAAACTGCAAAAGTTAATCACTATTAGCTTTTATGTGTTAAATGGTTATAAAACCATGATTTGCGGGCTTTAAAAGGTAAATAAACCTTAAATGGTTATAGTGGACGGTTAAATGGTTAATATTGTTTATTATATGTGTTATAATTATATTATTATTAATAAAATAAGAAAGTTAAGATAAAAAAGAAAAGAAAACAAAGCACTTTACCTTTTTTTTATATTTTTATTGTTTGTTTCATCTTCTCCATGCTGCAAACCTTCATAAAAACTTAAACAACATTCGGTGAAGCATATTTGGGGTCGTGTGGTAGGTATTTGGAGGCTCATTTCTTTTGATTTTTGTATTTTTGGAGTCTTGGGAGCTTCATCTAGTTAGTTTATGGATTTACTTTTAAAATTATCAAATGTTTAAAAATTTGCTATTGATGGAAATTTTATCTTTTGATGTTAATAAATGTATTTCGAATCTTATTGATAAATCTAGACTATTTAGCAAGGTACTTTTGAATGGTCTTGTAGCTAGGGTTGTAATTGTGACAATGTAGTAAAGTCAAGGACTAAAAACTAATTTTTTAACTGCATAGGGATTGTTACAAAATCAACATATTTTCTTTTAACTTAGTTTGTTTAAATGGAGAAGTCTAAGATAGATAGGTAAATGGAGTAATAGCAAAAGTTTAGGTTAAATGTGTATACCTTCATTGAAGGTTAGCTATGTGAATTATTTGAGTTTTTTGATATGGTTGAGTTCATTAATTGAATTAATGATTTTATCTAAATCAAGAATCAACTCCGTCGATCATTAGTCAGGGAAAAGAAAAGCTCGTTGAGTAGACTTAGTCGCATTTCCACATCTATCGAATTCCTGTAAGTTAGTATTATACATTTTATGTTTACAATTAATTATCACTATTAGTTTCACTATAAATTAGTATGTTATTATAAATTGTTAATTGGAGAAGTAATTCACAATAATGATTAGTTGTACCTTAAAATTATTCAGGCCTAGTGCCTAGCAGGCTTCGTGCCGTTGTGTTATTCAGGCTTAATGCCTAACACGCTTAGTGCCGGTGTGATATTCACGCTTAGTGCCTAGCAGGCTTTGTGCCAGTGTGTTATTCAGGCTTAGCGCCTAGTAGGCTTCTTACCGGTGGTACTCAGGCTTAGTGCCTAGAAGGCTTTATGCCAATGAATCAAGTTCTTTAGGTTATTGATGTTTTATTAAATTTCGAATTGAGCTAAAAAAAATTAGGTTAACTTCTCGAACTTACTAAGCTATGTTGATATTACTAGGTTGATTTCATTTTGTAGGTCTCTTAGAATCGTGTCGTCGGTTGGATCAATTCCAAAGCTCATACACTATCATCCATACCTTGGTAGTCATTTTTTACTTCGTTTTGATGTTGGTTAAAAGTGGCATGTAATTAAGAAGGTACTATGATATAATGTAGTAGAACTAGTGAGTTGAAATGGTCATTTTGATGTTTGAATTGTATGTTTGATATTTTGGTGTTTATGCTTTAAATATGATATGTTATGCATATATAATATTTGAAATAGTTGAGATATTGAATGTGATGATGTTTGGGTTGATTGAATATTTACATGTGGTACTAATGAGGGTACATTGCTTAGCTAGTGGAATTAGGTTGTATATGTGTGATTTTGATATGTCTTGGTCATGTTTAAGTAAGTATTGAATAGTTTTATATGTTGGTTAATTGTATGCTTGTGGCACAAGAAAATATAATTGGTAAACTTGATTTTTAAGGTACATTTTGGTACACACGGCCTGAGACACATGCAATCACACGGTCGTGTACCACACACGGTCTGTTCGTACAACTATGTGTTTTTTAAGTTTCAAGTGCAGGTTTGACATGGTCAGGCACACGACCTATGGCACAACCATGTGTCCCGAAGTAGTGAGTTACACGGGCAGACACATGGGTTGGGGCATGACCGTGTGGTCCTAGTCAATGAGTTACAGAGGATGGGGATACAGGTATATGGGATAGACACATGGCCATGTTTTAGCTACACGGGTTATCCTATGTCACATGGTCTGGCCACACAGCCGTGTGACCCCTGTTTCCAAAATTTTTAACTTTTTCCTAACTTTTTTTAGTTGTTTTAGATGAACCCCAAAATGTTTCCAATTTATGGTTTGGGCCTAGTAAGCTCAGTTAATACCCGTAAAAGCATGTTTGACTGAAATTGAATGTGTTTTGTTATTCATATTTACTTAGAAATATATAGAATTTATGTAAGGTTAAATGTTGTTAAGTTTTTTGCATTACTCAATAATCCAATCCGATGTCATAAGTGAGTTAGGGGTGTTACACTTCTAGCAAATGTGGGTGGCAAAGATAGTCGACTATGATTTTTAGGTGATTTATAGAAGGGGCAACACCAGTGTGGTGGCTGATGGGTTGTCTAGACAATAGTTCATTGAGGAAGGTTAGTATTGGCAAATGGGGTGTACTTCCATTGTTTCTAAATTGTTGGGAAAGGTATAACAATCTCGGAGACAAATTTTGAAGCTTAAGAAACTTTGTGCATCTTTGCAACTGTAGTCTTCCTCTCATCCAAAATATACATGGGATGGTCAACTTTTGAATAGGAAAGAGAATTTCGTAGTTGGTTCTAATTTTTTGTTGAGAAGGGAATTATTCAATTACTTCGATGAAGGGCCACTGGTGGACATTCAAGCACTAACGCTACTAGGCATAGAATGGATAGCATACTTTATTGGAAGGGAATGAATGAAGAGGGATTATGCCCAACCAAAAGCGTTAATCGAGGAGCCTCCTAAATTAGAATTGAAGGCACTTCCCTCATATTTAAAATATGTTTATTTAGATAATGCTTCTACTTTGCCTGTGATTGTTTCAGCAAAATTGACCGAAGAGAAAGAAGAGAAACTCATCCTATTGTTGAAAAAATTCAAGAAGGCTATTGGATGGACCATAGCCAATATTCGTGGCATTAGTCCATTTATATGCATGTCTAAGATCATCCTGGAAGATGGCGAGAAATGGGCAATTGATGGATAATAAAGACTGGACCCCAACATGAAGGATGTGGTAAAGAAAGAAATCATTAAGTGGTTAGATACGAGTATAATTTACCCCGTCTTAGACAGTTCATGGGTAAGTCCGGTCTAGTGCATGCCAAAGAAAGGAGGTATCACAGTCATTGAGAACAAGAATAGCAAGTTCATACCAACTAGAATGGTTACGGGATGGAGAATTTGCACCGATTACCAAAAGTTGAACAAGGCAACTAGGAAAGATCACTGTCCTTTACCGTTCTTGGACTAGATGCTGGATAGACTCGCGGGGTGAGCTATTACTATTTTCTTGATGGATACTCTGGGTATAATAAGATTACAGTAGTGCTAGAAGATTAACAAAAGATAACATTCGCATGCCCATACGGTACATTTGCATTTAGACGCATGTCATTTGGTTTATGTAATCCACCTGCAACATTTTAAAGATGTATGATGTCTATTTATTAACATGGTTGAGAAGTATTTGGAAGTGTTTGTAGATGATTTTTCAATATTCAGAGATACATATGATGATTACTTAGCCAATCTAGCCAAGGTACTAAGGCGATGCAAAGAAACAAACCTCGTACTTAACTACGAAAAGTGTCATTTTATGGTACAAGAAGGTATTGTTCTAGTGCACCGGATAACGAGACATAGGATTGAGGTAGATAAAGCAAAGGTAGATGTTATTGAGAAACTCCCACCTCCAACATCTATAAAGGGTGTTAGGAGCTTTTTGGGCCACGTCGGTTTCTATCAGATATTTATCAAGGACTTCTCCAAAATTGCTAAAACCTTATGCAAATTATTGGAGAAGGACACGATGTTCAAATTTGATGAGGAGTGCTTAAAAGCTTTCAATGATTTGAAGAGTCGGTTAGTTTTGGCACCCATAATCGTCACACCGGACTAGGATTTGCCATTTGAATTGATGTGTGATGCAAGTGACTTCGTGATAGGAGTTGTCATGGGCCAGTAAAGGAACAAAATTTTTTATCCCATCTACTATGTAAGTCGGACTCTGACAGGAGCTCAATTGAATTATACAGTAATAGAGAAAGAGTTACTTGCCATTGTGTTTTCTTTTGACAAGTGTCGATCTTATCTTGGAGGTACCAATGTGTCTGCCTATACGAATCATTTGACAATTAAGTATTTACTTGCCAAGAAAGAAGCTAAGTCGAGATTGATCTAGTGGGTACTACTACTCCAAGAGTTCGATCTGGAAATTCAAGATCAAGAAGGGGTAGAAAACCAAGTAGCAGACCACTTGTCCAAATTAGAGCCACAAGAAGGGAATTCTCCACTTATAGCCATTCAAGAGACATTCCTAAGTAAACACATACTGAAGGTAAATCATGTCCATAATACCCCTTGTTTTGCTGATATTTCTAACTATTTAGCTTGTAGATTGATGTTAGTTGATAAGATCTATCACCAAAAGAAAAACTTTCTTCACGATGTGAAGTACTATTTCTAGGAAGAGCTATATTTGTTGCAAAGGTGTGCAGATCAAATGATCAGGAGATGCATAGCAGAAGATGAAGTACATAAGATTTTATATCATTTTCACACAGCTTCAAGTGGGGGATACTTTGGAGGTACATGTATTGCAGCCTACGTATTGCAAGCTGGATTCTTTTGGCCAACGCTATTCAAAGATGCATATGCTTATGTAAAAAGTTGTGATCGATGCCAAGGGTTGGAAACGTCACCGACAGAAATGAGATGCCCTGAGCAAACATCATTGAGGTAGAATTATTTGGTGCTTAGGGTATTGACTTCCTTGGTCCTTTCCGTCCATCTTTTGGTCACAAGTACATATTGGTAGTAGTACATTAGGCAGAAGCATGTTTTCACAAGGTTTGGAACCCCAAGAGCTATCATCAGTGATGAAGGGTCCGATTTTGTGAACAAATGGTTGAAATGGTTACTCGACAAACATGGAGTGAAGCACAAGGTTGCCACAGCTTACCATCTGCAAACGAATAGACAAGCTAAACTGGAGAACAAAGAAATAAAAGGCATACTCAAGATGGTAGTTTGCCCGAATCGATGAGACTGGTCCAAAAGTCTGGATGATGCTTTATGAGCCTACAGGACAGCATACAAGACACCTTTAGGGATGTCACCTTATAGGTTGGTCTTTGGGAAAGCTTGTCATCTGCCCTTGGAGTTAGAACACAAATCTTACTGGGCTTTCTAACAACACAACTTGGATCTTAAGCTTGCTAAAGAGAAATAGATGCTTTAACTCAATGAGTTAGAAGAGTTCGGGATGTTCTCATACGAGAATGCCAAACTATTTAAGGAAAGACTTAAAAGATGGCATGACAAGCACATTCGAGTTCAAGAATTTGAAGAAAGTCAACAAGTCTTATTATTCAATTCCAAATTAAGGTTCTTTCCACGTAAGTTAAAATCACATTGGTCTGGTCCATTTAAGATTCATCAAGTCTTTCCATATGGAGTTGTTGAACTTCAAGATAAATGAGGTAATTTTCGAGTCAATGCTCAGCGTTTAAAACATTATTGGGGGGATAAAATTGAGCAGGATACAGTCTCATTCATTTTATCAAATATTTAATTTTTCTCATTTTTCATTTTAAATAAATGATTTAAGGTATATTTTCGGGATTAGCATGTTTAAAAAAATTCTATCTAGGAGATTGGAACTTAAGCGGGACCGCTTGTGACCCCTCTAATCTTTCCTAGGAATTGATTTTAACATAATCTTCCGAGAAATTATTCATTAAATGACAAAATAATATTTTACTTTTTCAAATAAAAGGGTCAATTTTTATCCAAGTTTTAATTGCAACTCAATTTTGAATTTTCTTTAAGTTTACGTACTTAATTGAATTATTTTCAAATTTCAGTTACTCTTTTGAAAATATTAAAAATTAGATGTCTCTTTTGTAAATATCTTCAAAGGGATCTAAAATAAATGTTTTTAATTTAATTTTAATAAATAAGATGGTAATAACGGTATATAATTATATTTATATTAATTATTATCAACTTTGCATAGAATTAGAATTTGTTTAAATTTGATCATATTTTAATTAATAATTTTTTCAATAAATTAATAGAAAATAATAATTTAATATGCATTATATTAATTATTAAGTGTTATTAACTTTTTGTAGAATTAGAACTTAGAATATTTTAATTATTAATTTGTTCGAAGAATTCTAATGGAACTCGTACCCTCTTCACTATAAATTCCAATCACCTTCTACACTTTTTCACATCACCTTAAACAAACCACACCAATAATCACCTAGTGCTGCAGCTCTCGAACCTCTAGCCACAACATCTCCCAGCTCCACACGGCACACTTGCACCCAGCAACTGATCACCCTACATTGCTATTGTCGCTCACGCCAGGCCTACTCCCACGCACCTGCCTTTATCACACCACGCTGCCGCTAGTTGCTGCCCAGATGACGCAACAACTCATGCTAAGGAGGTGCACTACTGCTGTGCGTTACTTCAAACCTGTGCACACCTTTGCTAGCCGCACACCCCTACCTAACGCACCACACCATCAAGACACCCTCCAACCATCCCTAAACCGACCTCTTTTTCTTTATATTTATTTTCTTTGAGTTCTTAATTTTTATATAAATGTGGCAAGACAAATTTTTCTCCTAAATTTCAAATTTATTTAATATTTCAATTTATTGAATTGTTAATATTTTATACTAATTGAATTTTTGAGAAAATATTTGTTTCCATCTTATATTCAGGTTGATCATGCCTCGCAAAAGAACTTGTGCCTCTGTCCAAATTGACGAATTATAAAACAAATTCCACTGTGAAGAAGCCAAAGCGAGATACGAAAACGTTTTCAAGAATCAACAAATGCACCTTGAAAAAGGCTTTATACTGAAAGAATGCAACTATATCGATTTCATGTCGCGCATTCGACAAATTGCTGAAGCTCTCAATTGAGAGTTGTTTTGTGAGAAAAGACTTAGTGCAAATGAGGAATTAGTTCGTGAATTTTATGACAAATTTGACCTCAAACGAATTGACGGAAGTTTCTGTGCGAGGAATTAAGGTACTAATAAACTCAAACGCTATTAATGAATTCTTTGAATTACCTGATTTTGAAGACGAAGAATATTCTTCCTTGATGATAAATATTGAGGCTAAAATTTTACAAGAAATTCTTAAGGAACTTACAGTTCCAGGTTCTAAGTGGACTGTGTCAAAGCAAGGAATTCACACTTGTCGTAGAGAATATTTGACACCACTAGCGAATGTATGGTTCTATTTCATTTGATTCAACCTTATGCCTATTTCGCATGGAACTACAATTTAGAGTGAATGGTCTTATTATACTTGATTTTAACTGGAAAGACCATTGATGTGGGAAATTCATTCTGATAGAAATGCAGAATTGTGCCGCTAGACATTCTCGCCCAACTTACTTTCCCTTTATGATAATAATTTTGTGCTTGAAAGCTAAAATTCTTGCAAACAAACAAAAGACAGGTTATAGCCAAGACACAATCACAGATTGAGACTTCTACCGAATAGCTGGAGACTTTGTTCTCCAGTGAGGAGTTGAAGAGAACGAGGATCTCGAAGAAGAAGAAGAAGAAGATCCTAAAGAGATTGAACCAATGCAGTCAGCTGAAATCCCTGATAAGGAAGAACCAATAGAACTAGTAACCGAACTTGACATGACAACCTCAATGTTCAGAATTTAATCGCCTCTCCCAGATCTTTGAGATGAGTTGTCAAAGTTGATGGACATAATGCAACATATGCAGTGGCAGCAACAAGCTTACTGGAGATATTCAAAAATACGGGATGACTCAATGAGAAGCACTCTTACGAAAATATTCAATGACCCGTTTATTTTTGTGCCTGAGTTTCTAGATTTTAATTTGAACCATGGAGTCCACTATCAAAGAGGGAATGAAGCGATTCATGCAAGAACAAAGATGATGGGGCTCTGTAAATAAATAAGAAAGGAGGGATCTTTACCTTATATTATTTTCTTTCTTAGGTTATTTTAGGATTAGGATCTATTATAATTTTTAATTTTTCGCATAATAAAAGAAGAGATTGAAATCATAATAATGAATTTTTTTTATAATGAGAAGTGTGGCAATAGATATATACATGTCTAGGATTGGATCTAGAAAGAGCTTGGTACTTAAGTAGTCAAATTGACTCACCTTCTATTTTCTAGAATCTTACCTAGTGTATAGTATCTATTCACTGTTAACAATGAGGACATTGTTCATCTTAAGTAGGGGGACCGAAAAATTGAAATCATTTCCTTTCAGAATAAAATTTTCTTTTAATTATGATTAAGTTATATTTTGTTCAAAAATTTGAAAATTTTCTAAGTATGCTAAACTTCAGTATGAATAAAGTTCTATTATTTCAATAATTGTTATGCTAGCTGAATTATGACATAAATGTACTTTTAATAAGTATGTAAATCATACCATAAAATTTTTAGTTCCTTAGAAAAGCTAGGAATGCATGAAAGTTTATGTCTCTAGAATTGACTTAGTAATTTCTTGAGACGAAATCCTAGGAAGCATGGAATGTTGAAAATGATTTAGGAAACTTTTGTTTGGACCGCTTGAGCCTTTAAAGCCAACCTTGACGAATTGTTATCCCTTGCAACCCAACTTTGAAGCTACATGGCCTAATTTTATTTGAACCTTGCAATATTTAGCCATCACTTTTCTCTTAATTATCTTTAAATTGTCTCAAACACTAGACTCAGTACTATTCAAAATATTCTTTGAAAATAAGTTTGGGAGAGTTGAAAAGAGGTATCAAGTGCTCAAAAAATTATAGTACATAAATAAAAATGCTCGTGAAAAAAAAGAAGAGAAAGAGCATATGTATTTGAAAGAAAATAGATGTACAAAAGAGCACGTGAAAGTAAAATAAGTTGGTGTATTGAAGGTAAATATTTTGAAGGTCTAACTGAAGCTAAGTCTAGGGTTTTTAGCCTAAATTTATCTATCTTTCACCTACCCCTAGCCTAGTCACGTTACAACCTATTTAAAAGACATATTGATTCAAGTTTCTATGCTACCTACATTAGTGGAGAAAAATTTCTATATTCAACATATGGAGGCATAAGTTAAACTTAATTATTGTAGCTTAATCTTAAACAAGGGAATAAAATCAAATTGGTAGGGATTTAACATGTCATTATTGAGTAAGCATTTAGTCTATTTTTGCTATCATAATAGTAATTGATATTAATTTGAATGATATGTACACTTAAGTAGCATAAATATCAAATTTCTTGTTTTTGAGCATAAGTATACTAAATTCATAATTTTGGGAAGAGTGTTAATTTTAAGGAATTTTTCAAAGGTGTTTTCGAGAAATTCCTTTCAATTTGTGTTTTACTCGGGACGAACAATGATTAGGTTTGGGGGTGTGGAAACACGAAAATATACACACTTTTTCATGCCCTTATTAACTCAAATTCACGTAATTTCGTGGTAATTCTTGTCAAAAAACATATAATAATTATAAAGTAATTAAATTGTACTTATATTATTAACATGTTGAATTTTAATTAATTTTATAATAAAATTTGATTTATTTTGATTTATTTTCGATAGATTCGCACAAAGGGGAAAAATTGGCTTGGTAGACACTATTGGAAGCACAAAATCGAGAAGCGATTTTGAATCATCGAGACGAATTAATTTTTCAGCCTAAGACGGTCCAAATTATGAATATTAATTCATAATATATTTAATTTTAATTTTAATCTAATTTATTTTGGGTTAAATAATTATTAATTAATTATGAAAAGAAGCTCAATTAGGCTAAACCAAGCAGACCGATCCAATCGAGCAATGGGCTGCCCAAACCTGTAACACCCTTAACCTGTATTTGTCACTAGAATAGGGTTACAGAGCATTACCAAATTTTATGTTTCAAAACTATCAAAATTTCATTTTAATTCATATCATTAATCACAGTAAACCAAACAATAAAATGCATATCATGCCTTATACGAGCCCTCAAGGCCCTAAAAACACATTAGAAACAAGTCGGGACTAAATCAGAAACATATAGAATTTTTCAGAAAAATATGAAAGTTCGCAAATTGCAGGGGTCACATGGTCATGTGGACATTCGAAGTAAGGATACACGACCGTGTCCTATCTTGTGTAACTCTCTGACTTGGGTCACACGGCCAAGCCACACACTCATGTGTCAGGCCGTGTAAATTTCAAAATGCAACCTTTAAAAAACCTACAGGGGACACACGACCATGTCGCTTGGCCGTGTGTCACACACGGCTGAGACACATGCCTGTGTCTCTGACTGTGTGGACGAAAAATAGGTCATTTCCAAGCCATTTTTCTCACCCATTCATGCACACACCTAGAACCAATTTACCACATGTAATCAAGCATCCCAAAGTACACCAAACCATACAACAACAAGCTACCCAAACAGGTACATATTCATACAACCAATATGCCCAAAGGCACCTCAATCACAACAATTAAACATGTATAACTAAATACTTAGTTTAGCCAAAACCTACCATTTAACATTTAGTATCATAAGCCATAAATACCAACTACATTTTTAATACCAAAATGACCATGTTCAACTTCCATTGTCTAAGCATCATAAAGACTATAAATTCATCCATCAAAAGGCTACATACATATATCCACATATCAACCATTTCAATCATTCAAAATACAAAATTTACAAGCCAAAACATAATGGCTAAAACATCAACCAAAAACACCTATAAATATGCATATTTATCCAATTATCAATTAACTTGTTTCCATGCCAAAACATGACATAATTACTACATAATCTCCACACCATATTAGATTCATGCCATATCTAGTTCAAAACCTTTCCAAAGCATACCACATCTTGACCATGTTGAGGCCAGTTAATCATATATCACTTTGGCCATTCAAACATGCTTTAACACATTATCAAATTAGCACATATCAACAAGGCTACATCACCCAAAATAACATATACATGCTAAATACATCAACTAACATTCAACTAATCATCAACCATAAGTTCAACTATTCATGCCATTATAACCTTAACCAAGACATCAAAATCTACCGATATAATCGTTGGATACTGTGATGGATCTCCAACTAGCTTCCAACTCGATCAAGCTTCCTATAATCTGAAAAGTAAAGGAAAAACAATCGCGTCAGCAATGAATGCCTAGTAAGCTCGTATAAACTTTAGTCATATCAATTCATTTCAAATATGAAATTTATACATATCAAGAATAGTCCTATACCGATACCGCAAGATTCATGAAACCATATTCAACAACTCACAAAGTGAATAATTCCACCGCATCACATATACATATCATCCCTAGCATAGTAGGATTTTATAAAACTTTAAACCCTTTCAAATTTTCTTATTTTCATTTGGATTTCATTACTTTCCATAGCATTTACTTTCTTTAGCTTAAATAACAACATCAATTCAACTCATCATTCTCTTTCTCATCATTTTACACTTTAAGTATGAACTTACCATTTCATTCTCTTTCCACACTCGTTTCATATGCATAACATACAAGACATAAAGATGTCCTTAACCATAGCCACAAACTTGTGCATTTAAACATATCTCTTTTGGAATTAACCACATGTTAAACCATTTCAAAAGAAATTACATAATTTAAAACTTACAACTCTTTCATGATCACAAGCATATTTCCATTTAGGCACTTACGATTTCAATGCATAACTTATAGTTTAACATGGCATAATCCAACCACAACTTGGCCAAAGCTTAAGCATTTACACCAAACATGTTAGCATACAAGATATAAATCGTAGGCACATTAACATAAATAGCCATTTAGCCAATACATGTATCTCATGAGTTTATAACTCATCTCAACCTATATAATTTTCATGTATCATCATATCAAGGATGTTCATATATGTGCATGTCATAAAACATATCGTTCTCTTACCGTTTCTTATCCGAATAATGCCCGTTGAACCATTTAGAATACCGTTGGATACTTGGGATAGCCACAAATAATGTGCCAACTCATATAACTGTAATCTATCAATTTATGTATATGTATGCTCACAATAGTTGTGAATCAGAATGCTCACACGAGCTATGAAAATGGGCCTGCTCACACGAGCTCTGGGTTGGAACGTCGATACACGATGCTACTCACACAAGATGTGGAGTATCCGTAACACATGCCAGACCTCAGCCATCGGTAGGACGTTCAGGACTAGCACCCAAATCATGTAAACTCTAATGATATGTCATTTGTATCCTACAAATTCTTAAGGTTCAAACGGGGCTCGATAATCGTCGTACGTCGTTGAATTTACGTCGTTTCATAACACGGTAAATTGCATACTAACATATATATTGATTTAATCACAGCATAATCACAAATTAACAATCAATTTTATCAAAATTATACAGAATACAGTTCATACGAACTTACCTGGCTAAATTACAGAAATACCAAAGTTTAAGGGTATTTTGGTAATTTTCCATTTTCCTCAATTTTCCACCCGATCTTGATCTAAATTAATGATTTCAGTTAATTTATCAAATTAGATAGTAAAACAATATATTTCATGCAATTTGATCATTTTGATACTTTTACAAAATTACCCTTAAATTTTTACTTTTATTCAATTTAGTCCCTAAGCCTAAAACATGCAAATTAACCATTTTAATGACAAATTATAATAGCCAAAATTCATGGCACCCATATCAGCCAATATTTGTTATAATTTCACATCAAATCCTTATACTTTTATTATTTTAACAATTTAGTCCCTAATCGGTAAATTCATCAAAAATCACTTAATAAAATGCTTTTAATTATGAATCAACATTCCAAATTCATCATCTAACATAAAAAATACAAGAATCATCAATGGAAACATTCAAAATTACTAACAACGAGGCTAAAACGAACTTACATGCAACCTATGAAGCTTGGCCGAAGCTTGAAGGTCCAACAATGGCTTTCTCCTTCCTCAAATTCAACAACACATAAAAAGAAAAAAGATGATATCTTTTACTTTAATTATTTACCTTTTAATTTGTTTTATTTTTAATTAATAAAACACACATATATATTCATAATAAAACAAAACCAACCGCCCACTCAAATGTAATATGGTATATTTACCATATTAGTCCATATACTTTCATTCATTAAGCCATTAAATCACTCACATTAAATAGCGATTGACTTTTTCAACTTTTACAATTTAGTCCATTTTAATTAATTAACTATCGAAACATTAAAATTTTTCAATGGAACTTTAATACCACCTTAATGACATTCCGTAAATATTTATAAAAATATTTACAGCTCAGTTTGTATAAACGAGGTCCCGATACCTCATTTTCTAGAACCACTTGACCTCAGGGTTTTAGCACTTGAACTTAAAAAAGCGCTTATATAACATAAATTATCAAATCAAAAATATTTTTAAAACCATATTTGACTTGTAAATATTAAATAATATTATTTACGAACATACTCGTCAGATTTGGTGGCCCCGAAACCACTGTTTCTGACACCACTGAAAAATAGAATGTTACAAAAACTGTCCAACATGCTGACCCAATCAGCTTATTTACCTAATTATTTGGCTTGCAAAACAACCCTTGAAGCTTTCTTGAAATTGCATTCAAACCCCTCTACTATTCAAGCCTTTGTAGATTTGGCCCTAGCTAAATTTAGCAAGTCTGAAAGCTTCAAACTTGCCACATGTGTGGTCGGCCACCGGGGAAGTCTATGGCTACTAATTTTTTCTATTTTTAGTAGCCTACTCAACCTATAAGTACCCCCCTTAGCTGTTCATTTCAAACTCACCTCTTATCTTTTCATTCTTCACTTCTCTCTCACTTTCTCTCTTCAAAACCGTTCCTTTGTTCTTCTTTTTCCCTTCCATTCCTTTGTCGATTTCCCCTCCTGGAAAAGAGCCCTTCAACCACTATTCGACGTAGCATTCAAGTGCTCATAGAAGCCTTGGTTCAATAAGAACAAGCGGAGAAGGAGGAGCAGAGCAAACTAGTCAAGCTTTAGAGAAACACTGGATTTGATTCTAGTTCCCTATCCTTTAATTTTTATTGTTGTTGTTATGAACAAGTGGCGTGTTGAGCTATTGAGGGGGGCTTGGGTTCGAATCTCATTGCAAGCAAAAAGGATATTTATTTTGCTAGCATGAGGTGATAGGAGTTTGAGGTGGTTTCGAACTCTGTTGGGTGAGAGTTTGAATGGGTCTTGGAGGTTGTTATGGAGGATAATATTGGGATTTGGGGAGGTTGTTGTTGTAGAGAGCTATATATAATCTCATTTGTTCCTTGTTCTAAATGGGGGAGATCAGCGAGGCTTTCAAGGTATTCGTCACTTTCTCCAACCTGTATTGCTTCCATTCCTAACTGGAGGTAGTCGAGGTTGATTGGCACATTTCCTGGGAACCAAGGGTGCGATGATCATTGATTTGCAGAATAAGAGTGTTCGGATCGAAGGGAATCTGCAAATTGCATTAGGTGTGTAAACTCCCCACTGTAACTGTAGAATGGCAAAAGCCAAAAGGTTGAAATACGATGTTTGAGACCACACGAGCGTGTGATCGCTCGTGTGGAAAGCTGAACCTGCGAATCATTGGCAATAAACTGTGGAGGCCTCCATGAGCATTTTCATGGGCTTAGGCCGTAATGGCCCACGTTGGGTCATGTGGGCTCAATGGGCTTGTGGGCCCCACACAGATGAAACCCACTATTTGTGGCAAATACTAGACTGGGCTATGTAGATCTCATAGCCGTGGTGAAATTTGGGCTGAACAGGTGATAGAGGGTCACGTGCGGACCGAGATCGAGTTGCCAAGTCACAGGAAAATCCTACAAAAACTATCGACACTTAGATCTAAAACGGAAACAGAAAACAGAAAATTAAACTTAAAAGACCAAGAAAACAAAATTGAAATAGAATCATACTTGGGCGGCAAGAAATGATGAATAAAGAATGTTTCTTGATGCCAAAGAATGTTGCAAAACAAATCCTTGAAGCTTGGAATGGCTGGAAACGCAACAAGAACAATTAAACCAAGTTAATCAACAATTCGACACAAACAAAAATAATTAAAAAAGAACAAACAGCAAAAAGGATGGATAAAGTCCTAAGAAGCCTTGAAATCAAGAAAGATTTCACAACTCCCTTCAAACGGCCCTAATCTTCCCTCCAATGTAAAAACACGGCAAGAAGAAGGTTGAAGATGGCTCCCACAATCAAAAAGATTTTTAAAACTACTTCTAAAGTAAACTCAAGAGAGAATTCTTGGAGAAACTCAAAGAGAGTTTTCACTCCCCAAAAAAAATCTGAATTCAATATATCCTGTATAAGGGTGGCCGGCCAAGCCATATATATAGGCCTCCTAACTACTTTCCTATCCCTACTAGGAAAACTAAAAAAAACCCTAATTGTTGCCTTTCAAGGGAATTTCATCCAAGGCCTTTAAATGGGCCTCTTGGACTGAATTCTTACATAGAAATTTATTCATAAAGTCTAAAAATTAAAACTAAGTATTTAAAGAATTAAAATTTTACAAATTGGGTCACTTTGACAATTTGGTCTAATTTTCAACTAAGTCTAATTTAAACTTCTTGGTTGGGCTTGGAACATCTTATTGGGTCGTATCTTCAAGAACTTGGGCTTGTAATCCGTTCTCTCCCGAAATTGGTTCGTTGATACTCATAATTGAGATGCAATGCGCCTTAGCTGTAAGATTCATTTCTTGGACCAAGATTTCCAAGATTTGAAATCTTGATTTTCTTGATTCTTGAAATCGCTCAAAACAACAAAATTGGACCATGATTCGGTTTCTTGATTTTCTTGAAAACAAGAAAGTGAATCTTGATTTTCTTTTTCCTTTGTATACGCATCTAGGGCCTTGCTAATGAAGTCTTGAACGGTTCCATTTAGTTTCATACACATTTGCCTGGCCTTTGACCTCATTATTGGGCCTTGTGGTAATTTGAGCCCATCACGTTCTTGAGCTTGAGTTGGGCCTTTGGGACTCGTATCATTCCCCTTTCCTCAAAAAGATTCGTCCTCGAATCTAAAAAATCAACGACTTGACCAATTCTAGACATCTTATTTTTATTTTTTATTTTTTTTGGAATACCTGCAAAACAAAGACTCAACACTCAAAAATTAACAAACCTCACCGTTAATCACTCAAAAAGGAAAATCAAATTCACAAAGAGGTAGAATTCAGTCTTGTGAGTACTTTAGTAGAGTCTATATCAATCAATTAGAAAGTGTATGAACCGTAACTACCAAAGAATCTTAATTGCACTAGGAGTCCAAAAAGTGACGAGGCACCAATTTATTTGTGTCGCACCGAGGAAGAATTGTGCACACTTTTAAATCCTACTAACACAAGAAACAAGAAGGTGTTAGATACTGTAAAGGAAGAATAAAAGAAAAACAAATGAAAACCTACAGCTAAGAATCAATAAAAATTGCTGACACCCGAAAACTCGAAAAAACTGCGGAGTAACTTCACAACTTCGTTCGAGGTGTTCTCGATCTCCAAAAATCACAAAATTTAAACTGGAATGTCCTTAATATTGTATATTTGATCTGGAAAGTTTCGGCACTAAACTCAACTCGCTGAATATTTTTTTAAATTTTTATTTGATTTCGTATTTTTCTATTTTTTTGACTTTTTCTACTGATTTTTTTTGCGGGAGATGTTTTTTAATATTCTATCACAATGCCACAAATATGCATATAAAATTTCAGACCAATCGGACAATATTTTCCACTTAAATGAATTTTTTTCAAAAATTTTTCTTGGTAAAAACTGCTATATGCTGTTTTTTAAAGGAAATCAGTTTAGAAATCAACCAAGAACACCCAAAACGCCCAAAATCTGATACCAAATGATAGGAGGTTGCGCATGGACCAAGATCGAGTTGCCAAGTCAGGGGAAAATCCTACGAAAACTATCGACACTTAGATCTAAAACATAAACAGAAAATAGAAAATTAAACTTAAAAGGCTAAGAAAACCAAATTGAAATAGAATGATACTTGGGCGGCAAGAAAGGATGAATAAAGAACGTTTCTTGATGCCAAAGAATGTTACAAAACAGATCCTTGAAGCTTGGAATGGCTGCAAACGCAACAAGAATAATTAAACCAAGTTAATCAACAATTCGACACAAACAAAAATAATTAAAAAAGAAAAAATAGCAAAAAGGATGGATAAAGTCCTAAGAAGCCTTGAAATCAAGAAAGATTTCACAACTCCCTTCAAACGGCTCTAATCTTCCCTCCAATGTAAAAACACAGCAAGAAGAAGGTTGAAGATGGCTCCCACAATCAAAAAGATTTTTAAAACTACTTCTAAAGAAAACTCAAGAGAGAATTCTTGGAGAAACTCAAAGAGAGTTTTCACTCCACAAAAAAAATCTGAATTCAATATATCCTGTAAAAGGGTGGTCGGCCAAGCCATATATATAGGCCTCCTAACTACTTTCCTATCCCTACTAGGAAAAAAAAAACCCTAATTGTTGCCTTTCAAGGGAATTTCGTCCAAGGCCTTTAAATGGGCCTCTTGGACTGAATTCTTACATAGAAATTTATTCATAAAGTCTAAAAATTAAAACTAAGTATTTAAAGAATTAAAATTTCACAAATTAGGTCACTTTGACAATTTGGCCTGATTTTCAACTAAGTCTAATTTAAACTTCTTGGTTGGGCTTGGAACATCTTATTGGGTCGTATCTTCAAGAACTTGAGCTTGTAATCCGTTCTCTCCCGAAATTGGTTCGTTGATGCTAGTTACTGAGATCCAATGCGCCTTAGCTGCAAGATTTAGTTTCTTGGACCAAGATTTCCAAGATTTGAAATCTTGATTTTCTTGATTCTTGAAATCGCTCAAAACAGCAAAATTGGACCAAGATTCGGTTTCTTGATTTTCTTGAAAACAAGAAAGTGAATCTTGATTTTCTTTTTCCTTTGTATATGCATCTAGGGCCTTGCTAATGAAGCCTTGAATGGTTCCATTTAGTTTCATACGCATTTGCTTGGCCTTTGACCTCATTATTGGGCCTTTGTGGTAATTTGAGCCCATCATGTTCTTGAGCTTGAGTTGGGCTTTGTGACTCGTACAACATGCCACATGAGCGTGTGGGCCCACTTGGGCCGAGTAATAGGCCTTGGGCCCATTTACACTATTGTGACCAATTAGGTTACCTGAGTCGCTGAGGTGATTGTGGACTTTTCAAGAGGTCGATATCTGGCCCAAAATACCCTCGATGGGTAAAATGAGTAAAATTCCCCTATAAGGTAAAATGACCGAAATACCCTCATAGGGTAGAATATCGAAATACCCCTATAGGATAAAATGACCGTAATACCTCTGTAGGGTAAAATGACTGTAATACCCTTGTAGGGTAAAATGACCGTAATGACCCTATAGGGTAAAATGACCGTAATACCATTGTAGGGTAAAATGATCGTAATACCCTTGTAGGGTAAAATGACCGTAATGCCCCTATAGGGTAAAATGACCGTAATATCCCTGTATGGTAAAATGATCGTATTACCTCTGTAGGGTAAAATGACCGTAATGCCCTTGTGGGTAAATGACAATTTTTCCCCCTCGAGGTCAAATGATTATTTTGTCTGTGGTTAAATTACTGGTTTGTCTGTGTTTGGTATGAATAATTTGCCTGTGATTTGAATGATTGATTCTAAGCATAGCATTCTGCATACACGACATACTATATGGGGTTAGGATACTGTTATGGAGGAAGTACTATACTAGTGGTTTTGCCATAATCACTGCTACTGGTGGCTTGGCCACATATACTATTACTGGCAACTTTGGTGCAATACTGTTGCTGGCAACTTTACTGCGGTGCTGTTGATGGCTTTGAACCGATCATAGTACCATTACTGATGGCTTTGTACCGATCATAGTACTGTTACTAATGGCTTTGTGTCGATCATAGTACTGTTACTGATGGCTTTGTGCGAATCATAGTACCGTTACTGATGGCTTTGTACTGATCATTTCACTGTTACTAATGGCTGTGTGCCGGTCATATCACTGCTGCTGCTAGCTTTGAGCTGATCATGTTACCGTTGCTGATGGCTGTGTGCCGGTCATATCACTGCTACTGATGGCTTTGAGCCAATCACATTACTGTCTTATGGCTTGTAGCCATTCTGTTTATAGCTTATAGCTATCCTGTTTACGGCTCTTAGCCATTCTAACTACTGGTAGCTCTGCTGCATTATTACTATTGGTAGCTATGTTGTGATATTGGTGTGAGGGTTGGGTGGGTCGACTCTGTCCCCACATGGTGTGTTGGGTTGGTACGGGTGGTATGTTGGCTGGATTAGGATGGGTTTGCATACTTGCACCACACTGTTTCTGTATCGGGCTTAGGCTCACACTGTTTCTGTTTTGGGATAAGGCCAACACTGTACTGTTACTGTTAAAGGGCTCTGGCCTAGACTGATTCTGTTCTATATGCCGACTGTTTGATAAGGGATTACACACTGAGTTTTCGTAAACTCATCCTCTCCTCTTAATTGTGCAGGTAACCATCAGATTTTGTTTTTAGCTTTTGATTTATAAGTAACTGAATTTGGGTATTTTTATGTAAAAAGGACTCTTTAAAGTTATGAAATTTGAATTGGGGGTTTTATTTATTTAGTTTGATATAAACAGATAGTTGTAAAATAAGACGAGTTTTCAAAGACACCACGTTTTCGCAATAAATGAGATTTTGGAAAATTTATAACATTTTAAAAGTGATTAGTTTCTAATGATGCACGCTTGGAAATGAACAACCCGTTTTGGAATCACCGTTTAATAACAAAATGATTAATTGATTTTAAAGATTTGAACAAAACAAGTTTTACGCTAAACACCTCAATGTGACACCGCCAGATTCGGCCATAACTCCTAGGCTGGGTTTGAGGTGTTGCAATTTTAATTTTTGCATTTTAATAGAATAATTAGGAAATTGATACATTAGAGATACAAATTTTAAACATCAGCTTTACTAACATATTTTTTTTCTTTTGGTTTCAAGATATAGGAACATACTTATAGAAGATACTTATGTACTCAAGAAAACTAACGACTAAAGTTCTTCTGGTGGTATAGAACACAATATGAGGGAATAACATTTGCCTGCTAATAAGTAATGTAACACCCCTAACCCATATCCATCGCCAGAATAGGGTTACGAAGAATTACCATAAAAACAAAACTTAAATCATTGATTTCCAATGTTTCATAATCATTGCAAAGTCCAAATCAAACACATGCATAACATCCCTAATTCGAGCCCTCGAGGCCTTAGAAACACTTTAGAAACAATTCGGGACTAAATCAAAAACATCTAAAACTTCATAGAAAAATATGGAAAAATTTACACTATAGGGGTAACAATATCGTGTGGGCATTTGAAGTAAGGACACACGCCCGTGTCCTAGCCCGTGTTTGTGCCCATGTAACTCTCTAACTTGGTTCACATGACCAAGCCACACGCCCGTGTGCTAGGCCATGTAACTCTTGAAATGCAACCTTTAAAAACCTACAGGGGACACATGGTTGTATCGCATGGCCGTGTGACTCACATGGCTAAGACACACTCTCGTGTCTCAGGCCGTGTGGACAAGAAATAGGCCATTTTCAAGGCATTTCTCGTACCCAAAACATGTTAATACATACAAGCCATTTGCACCTATTTCAAGCATTCAAAAATGTACCTAACACATGCATAATAAAACTAGATCAATATGACATTTTTGCATACAACTAGTATGCCCAAAAGGCACCTCAAACATAAATATTCAAATCAACCTAAACACTTACATGTTTTGGCATGAATCAATATACACAAACATAAATTATCATGCCAAGACATAGCACAATTGACCATATGTCAGACCTCAACAAAATATACCAAATTGATCATTAAAAACATACATCTACTTGGCCATTTCAACATTAACCATTTAAGAACCAAAATGTCAAAATGTCATCACTCATAAAACCAAAGATATATACATGCCAACACATAACACTTTGGTCATAAGACCATGCATCAATTTGATCATATTAACCACAACTAAGAAAACATCAATAGTACCTTAAGTACGTAAAATCCAAGGCAACATTTCATGCCAATATCATCAACCAAAATGACATATACATGCTGAACTCATTAATTAAATATTAGACATATTCCATCTATACATGCATTATAACCACGACTAAAACATCAAACTCTACAGATAAATTCGATGGATAGTGTGATGGATCTCTAGCTAGCTTCCAACCTGATCAAGCTTCCGATAATCTGTCAAGTAAAGGAAAATAACTACGTAAGCAATGTATGCTTAGTAAGTTGGTATAAACTTTAAACATAATATTTCATTTCAATAATAGACTTTCTAAAATAAACATAAATCTATGTAAATGCCATAAGATTCATAAAACGATATGATCATCAACCCATAAATGAGTAAGTTCATTAATGTCACATACATTTATCATTCATAATATGATAGGATTTTAAGGGACTTAATAGATAATCATCAAATTTTCTATAAGATTATACACTTTTCAATCTACTTTCTTTTCATTTCATTCCCAATGCCTATCATAAGCCTAAACCACATTCTCAATTCCCGACTTAGTGTATTTATCTATGATATAGTTATATTCATTCATAGCATACGTAAACTTCAAACATATAGTACATCATTGAAACTCATTACTCCATTTTCATCAAATTTAATTTCGACTATGAATTTACCATTTCATTACCTTTCATCACTCGTTTCATATATATAACACACAAGATATACGGATAATATTAACCATGACTACAAACTAGTGCATTTAAACATAGTTCGTTCAGAATCAACTCCATAATCAGCCATTGCAAAAGAAATTACATACTTTGATTTATTCCCCCTTTTCATGGACATAAGCACGTTACCCATTTGAGCACTTACCGTTTCAATGCATTTCATTAAGATTAAACATGATATAATTCAATCATAAACTTGGCACAAGCCCAAGCTCCAACAATAACACATGATACCATAATTGAATATAATTTATGTGAACTTAACATAGACAACCATTATACTTTAGCATGATCCAATTGGATCTATTATCCTTCATAACATATCATGTTTTCCCATGTATCATCATTTCAATAAGTTTCATACACACATGTCTTGGTTCATATTGAACACTTACCATTGTCACAGGCTAGTGATTGAAACATAACTTAGCAATATCATCACATGGTAAAATATTGTAATGCCCCAAAAATTTTAGTCTTTAATTTTTACATGATTTGACACAAACTGCTTGTTTGCTTTAATGGGTAAGTGATTTGGGTGTGTATGGGAGTGTTTGAGAAGCCTGGGTTCAAGTATTGGCTTTTGCAGAATTTTTAGTTTTGCTCTTAAATGAATTTGGACATTGGTATTTAGGCCTTATAAATATTAGTGTTTGTTTTATGACACAAAAAGAGCTTGTGGTCTGGTGGCAAGGTGGCATGTTGTGTGATTGTGAGGTCTGAGGTTCAAGCCGTAGGTTGTGCAATGGAGTGTTTATTTTGCTGCTTGAGATGTGTAGGTAGTGGAGCTGGACTGAAACATAGCTAAGGGGAGTTTGAATGGAATTTGAATGGAGTTGTTGGAGGGAGTTGAGGAGAATTTGGTGGAGTGATTCAATGAGGGATAAGGGGAGTGATTTTAGGAGAAAAACAATGGATGTGAGGGGAGAGGAGAGGTGTGCCGAATGGGGACTTTGGTACTCAGGGAATTCAGCCAGAGGGGATATGGCTCATTTTGGGTGTTTTTTCGCATTTCATTTTTGGGTAATGTTTCCCTTGTTTTGCTTTGTGGTACCGAATTATTGCTAAATTCTCGAGTATCTCCTTTTGATTACTTTTCTGCCTTCTTCTTTTACCTTTTTGGTTTCGGCCGAACAATATTTTGGTTCCTACTTTTGCCGAACTCGCCCTTTTTTCTTTCATTTTATTGGCTTTGATTCTCTATTCCTTTTTTCTTTTCTTCTTCTCTTCTCCTTCAATCTGTGCCCTCTTTGCCGAATAACCTCTCTTTTTTCATCGGTTTATCTCTGTCAGGCTTCTTTCCCTTTTACCTCCTAGTCGAATATCACCCATTCGTTGTATCGTTCTCTACGTTGATCTTTCTCTGCTGCTTCTTGCCGTTCTTATGCTGCAGGTTTCTGACTATCGATAAGTGGTTATACTCCTCACTTGAGTAAACCTGTTCTCTTCTTTTCTTTTTCTCAAAATCGAATACTCTTTTTCTTTATCCTTTAATTGCCTATGGTTGATTTCTTCCTCATATGGTGTTACTCGTTGCAGTCTTCGGGTTTCCTTCGAGGAGTGGTGGTTTGTAAGTGATTTGAAATAGTCGCAACCTTTGTGCTCAACGTTCAATCAAGGTAAGGAAAGTGTTTTGGATTAAGTGTAATAAGAGGGCGTTTTACCCTCGCAATTAATGGACTAACTTTGGGTCATGTTTGATTCTAGGTGGGCGTACGTGGAGATTTGCAATCTTCTCATAAACAGTTGTGTAATCACCCCACTGCAACCGTTGATTGGTGAATGGTCAAAAAGTCGTAAACACGATGTTTGAGACCACACGGGCATGTGATCGCTCTAGTGGTAAGCCTAACTTACAATTCGTGGCCAAATGATTGAAATACCCCCGTAGGGTAAAATGACCGAAATACCCCCAAAGGGTAAAATGATCAAAATACCCATGAAAGGTAAAATAACTTAAATACCCCCAAAGGGTAAAATGATCGAAATACCCTCGAAGGGTAAAATGACTGAAATACCCCCTAAAGGTAAAATGATCGAAATACCCTCGAAGGGTAAAATGACTGAAATACCCCTGAAAGGTAAAATGACTAAATTACCCCTAAAAGGTAAAATGATCAAAATACCCCCAAGGGTATAATGACCGAAATACCCCCATAGGATAAAATGACTGTTATACCTTTAAGAGTCGGAATGACTGTTATGACCTTATGTATGTATGATCGGTTTGCTCTATGATATGTATGACTATGATCAAATATGATATTTTGCATACACGTATGATTTATGACAGATATATTGTATGGAGTTGGGATACTGTTATAGAGGAAGTATATTGTTTCTGGCAGCTCTGCTGCGATACTGATACTGGCAGCTCTGCTGCGATGCTACTACTAGCAGCTTTACTTCGATATTGGTGTGTTGGCAAGATTGAGATGATTTGCATTATTAAACTGTACTGATATTGTATTGGGGTAAGGCCCACACTGTTACTGTATTGGGCTAAGGCCCACACTATACTATTACTGTTTAGGGCTCTGTCCCAGGCTAATACTACATGTCGTATATTCTTTGACTGAATGGAGATTACACACTGAGTTTCGTAAACTCACCCTCTCCTTTTAACTGTGCAGGTAATTCTCAGCCATAGATGATTCGGTGCTGCGAGGGACTCGGAGGTGGCCACACAACTACTGTTGTTTACATGTGCTTTTATTTTAACTTAATTTATATGTTGGCCTTTGTTTTTATCTAATAAGGCCTTTAAGTTGGTTATAATTTTGAATTGGGCTTTTCTTACTTATTTTAAGCTGCTAGTTTAGAAGAAGACGAATTTTTAAAATAATTACTGTTTTCAAATACACGAGTTTTAACAATAGAGTTTAAAAAGCTTTCGCGATTTTAGACCAACTTATATCAGATAACAAGATAAACGTTTTGACTAATCGATTTGTTAATTTAAAATAAATGATTTTTTATAAACTTAGAAATAAATTTTACCAACGAGTTTTATTTTTGGATGACACTTGAATGTGACAAGCCAGATTCGACTATAACGTCTAGGCCAGGTTTAGTGTGTTACATTTAGTGGTATCAAAGCAAGGTTGCAAACCTCGACTCTGGAATGGGTTTTGAAAGTATTTGGAAAACTGTTTTGAAGTATTTTGGAAGGCTTACAAGTGTGACACACCGAGTCTCCAGTGCCAAATCTGTAAGTTTCTTTATACTATAGACTGCCTGAACTAAAAAACATTGAGAGATTACTATAAATAGTAGGACTGTACTGAAACTCTTAAATTAGAGAAAACTGAGACTGTAAGAAAACTGGAAACTGTAGGGAACTCTTGAATTACGAAAACAAACTCTGATTATTGCTTCCCATAAGACTTCTGTTAATAAATACTGGAATTACTAACTAATACATAAAACTTCATAAACAGATTATACGTTATTCGATATGAGCACTAGAGGTACTTGCGGAAGGGGTACACGAGGTTGTGGTAGAGGCTGAGGAAGTGCTAGGGCTGGGTCTTCGGCGTCAGGCCACATGGCTAATGTTGGGGCTAGGGAAGCACCAGCTTCATCAGTGACTAAGACGGGATCATTCGATCGAGCGGCTAGGGATGATGCACTATCCCAAGCTATGCTTCGCATTCTGGAAAGGGTACCAGTACTAGTGCTGTGGGCTATGGTTCAATTTCAAAACGACTCCGGTCGAATGGAGCAAAAAATTTCAGGGGTATTTCTGGAGTAGCCCCTAATGTGGCTGAATACTGGTTGGAAGCCACAGAGAGAATAATGGAGGATCTCGACTGCAATTTTGAGCAAAAACTTAAAGAAGCAGTGTCTTTACTGCGAGATGAAGCCTCTCAGTGGTGGCTTACTGAGAGAGAAGGTACTCAGGCCGACCGGTTAACGTGGGATTTCTTTAAGGCGGCATTTCAAGGAAAGTATGTGGGCTCAAGTTATGTGGACGCCCGAAGAAGAGGATTTTTGAGTTTGATTCAGGGGAATAAAACTGTGGCGGAATATGAGGCAGAGTTTCTGCGTCTGATTCATTATGCTTGTGGGATAATGGCGACTGAATATGAATGCTGTGTGTGATTTGAGGACAGCCTCCGGGATGAGTTGTGAGTTTTGATAGCTCCGTAGAGGGATCGAGATTTTGCTACCTTAGTTGAGAAGGCGAAAATTGCCGAGGATGTGAAGTTCTTTGAGCGCCAGAACTGTGGAAAGGATAGGGGCAGATATAAGAGGGATTTAGAGCTCTCAAGTACTTCTAGAAGGTCTAAAAAGAAGGTTAGGTTTGATAGGCCAGTCCGAGCTAGGGTTTCTATTGCAAGACCACAGCCTTGTGTTGATTGTGGAAGAAATCACCTGGGTGAATGCTAGAAGAAGATTGAGGCTTGTTTCAGATGTGGGTCTATGGAGCATAAAGTTAAGAATTGTCCTCAGAGGCCTGTTTAGGTGCAAGCTACAGGTCAGGGTTTTGTTCAGCCAGTTAGAGGTGTTCAGCAGCCATAGAGAGGCCTTGGGCAGTTTAGAGGTGAAAATGGTGTGGGACGAGGTCGTGGAATGCCAGACAGAGGTGTTGGTAACATTGAGGTGAGACCGCTAGCATTGGTCTACGCTGCTCGTCGCTGAAAGGATGGTGACGCTCTAGATGTTATAACTGGTATGTTTCTGATTCACAATGTACCTTACATTGCTTTAATTGATTTAGGGTCTACACATTTATACATTGCATCCACTATGTCTGGCACCTTGGGTATCATGCGTGAGAGTACTGTTAATAAGATAACTGTGTTAAGTCCATTGGGATAATCAGTAAGGGTAGACAAGTTGTTCAGAGAAGTGCCCCTAGAGGTTCAAGGAGTGATATTTCTAGCGGATTTTATGGAGCTACCGTTCGGTGAATTCGATCTAATCTTGGGGATGGATTGGTTGGTAAAACACCATGCAAGTTTCGATTATGCTGCTAAACGAATGGTATTAAAGACTATAGAGGATGAGGAGGTGGCTGTGATTGAGGAGCAAAATGACTTTCTGTCTAATGCCATCTCTACATTAAGGGCCGAAAAACTGGTTCGCAAGGGTTGTAATACGTTTCTAGCCTATGTTGGTTTATCTGATTCTAAGGGTCTTTCTGTTGAAGATATTAGAATGGTTAAGGATTTTTCCGATGTTTTTTCTAATGAGCTCCTTGTGTTGCCTCCGAGCCACGAAGTTGAATTTGGAATTGAGCTCCTGCCTGGAATGACTCCAGTGTCCATCTCCCCTTATAGGATGGCACCGAAGGAGCTGGTGGAATTAAAAGCTCAAATCCAAGAACTGTTGGATCGAGGATTCATTTGACCTAGCGTGTCTCCGTGGGGAGCACCAGTGTTGTTAGTAAAGAAAAAGGATGGGACCATGCTCATGTGCATTGACTATTGACAATTGAATAAATTGACTATCAAGAATAAGTATCCTTTGCCGAGGATAGATGATTTATTTGATCAGTTGCAAGGAGCTTCGATATTCTCTAAAATAGATCTTCGTTCTAGGTATCATCAGCTGAGAGTTAAGGAGGTTGATGTGTATAAGATTGCTTTTAGGACTATTTATGGTCATTATGAGTTCCTAGTCATGCCGTTTGGGCTGACGAATGTACCAACAGCCTTCATGGACTTGATGAACCAAGTATTCCATCGCTACCTGGATCGGTTCGTAGTGGTATTTATAGATGATATCTTAGTGTATTCGAGAATCGAGGATGATCATGATGCACATCTTCGAATTGTTCTGCAGATTCTAAGGGAGAAACAACTATACGCTAAGTACTGCAAGTGTGAGTTCTGGCTGCGAGAAGTGACATTTCTAGGTCACGTGGTGTCTGCTGAGGGGATTAGGGTTGATCCTCAAAAAACTGAAGTTGTACTAGATTGGAAACCACCTAAGACCGTATCTGAGATTCAAAGTTTTCTGGGTTTGGCAGGGTATTACAGACGTTTTGTTGAGGGGTTTTCCTTAATTACTGCACCTCTAACTAAGTTGCTGCGTAAAGGGGTACCGTTTAACTGGACTGATAAGCAGCAAGAAAGTTTTGGGAAAATGAAGAAAGTTTTGACTGGGGCCCCTATCTTGATACAGCCAGAGTCTGGGAAGGAATTCACTGTCTACAGTGATGCATCACACGTTGGTTTGGGTTGTGTGCTGATGCAAGAGGGTAAGGTGGTTGCTTATGCATCTCGGCAGCTTAAGCCTCACGAGGCGAATTACCCTACTCATGACTTAGAGTTAGCCGCAGTGGTTTTCGCACTAAAAATTTGGAGGCACTGTTTATACAATGAGAGGTGTATTATCTATACAGATCACAAGAGCCTCAAGTACCTCCTCACTCAGAAGGAGTTGAATCTTAGGCAGCAAAGATGGATAGAGCTGCTTAAGGATTATGATTGCTTGATTGAATACCATCTTGGAAAGGTTAATGTGGTAGCTGACGCACTAAGTTGTAGGACTATGTCTGATTTAAGAGCGATGTTTGCTCGTCTCAGCTTGTTTGATGATGGTAACTTGTTAGCTGAGCTGCAAGTTAGACCAACGTGGACTGAACAAATTAAGGGTAAACAGTTGTTGGATGAATCACTGGTTCCTCATTTCTGACAAGTGAGGAGTGGGAAAACTTTAGATTTTGGGTTGAATAGTGAGGAGTACTGTGCTTCCGTGGGAGAGCCTGTGTGCCGAGGGATAATGATTTGAGGCAGGCTATACTGCGAGAGGCGCATAGTAGTCCTTATGCTATGCATCCCTGCGGGAATAAAATGTACCGTCACCTTCGTGAGTTATTTTGGTAGTTTGGTCTTAAGCGTGAAGTTACTAATTTTGTGGGTAAGTGTCTAACTTGTCAGTAAGTGAAGGCTGAACATCAATTACCTTCAGGGTTACTACAGCCAGTTAAAATACCACTTTGGAAGTGGGGGAGAATAACCATGGATTTTGTGAGTGGGCTACCCTTAACGCCTACCAAGAAGGATTCGGTATGGGTTAATGTAGATCAATTGACTAAATCTACCCATTTCATACCAGTCCGTACTGATTACTCTTTGCAGAAGTTGGCTAAACTATATGTGGCTGAGATTGTAAGACTACATGAGGTACTGGTTTCCATTATATTAGACAGAGATCCTTGCTTCACGTCACGATTTTAGAAGAAGTTCACGAGGCTTTGGGTTTAAGACTGGACTTTAGTACTGCGTTTCATCCTCAGACGGATGGTCAATCAAAAAGAGTGATTCAAGACTGGAGGATATGTTGA
Organism: Gossypium raimondii; assembly: GCF_025698545.1. Classification (NCBI taxonomy): domain Eukaryota; kingdom Viridiplantae; phylum Streptophyta; class Magnoliopsida; order Malvales; family Malvaceae; genus Gossypium; species Gossypium raimondii. The sequence continues at coordinate 26,366,977 of NC_068567.1, read as the reverse complement.
GGTGTTGTGTAATGGATTTCTGTGGTAGTTGGGAAGACTATTTTCCGTTAGCAAAGTTCACGTATAATAATAGCTATCAGTCCAGTATTCAAATGGCACCGTATGAGGCGTTATATGGTCGAAGGTATCATACTCCTACCAGTTGGACTGAGCTAGGGGAACGGTGAGTTTTAGGGCCTGAGTTAGTTTTTAATACCGAAGAAAATGTAAAACTGATTCGAGACCGGTTGAAGAAAGCATCTGATAGACAGAAGTCGTACGTGGATCTTAAACGCTGAGAGATTGAGTATTCTGTGGGGGACTTCTTATTTCTCAAGGTCTCCTCATGGAAAAAGATATTGAGGTTTGGGCGGAAGGGTAAACTTAGCCCTAGGTTCATTGGGCCTTACCGTATACTAAAGCGTGTGGGAGCGGTTGCATATCAACTTGCGTTGCCTTCAGAATTAAACCAGATTCATGATGTGTTCCACGTCTTCATGCTGAGGCGTTATCTTTCTGATCCCACCCACATTGTACCAGTCGAGGAGATTGAGGTTGGGTCAGATCTGTCTTTTGAGGAGGAGACAGTGCAAATACTAGATCGTGAGTTTAAAGTACTGAGGAAGAAGTCTATTCCTCTAGTCAAAGTTCTTTGGCGTAATCACAATTCAGAAGAAGCCACGTGGAAACCCGAAGAGGCGATGCGACAACAATAGCCTCATCTTTTCTGATCAGGTAAATTTCGAGGCCAAAATTTTGTTAAGGGGGTAGAGTTGTAACGCCCCAAAATTTGAAGTCTTTATTTTTTCCATGATTTGACACAAATTGCTTGTTTGCTTTAATGGCTAAATGATTTGGGTGTGTACGGGAGTGTTTGAGGAGCCTGGGTACAAGTCTTGGCTTTTGCAGAATTTTTAGTTTTGCTCTTAAATGAATTTGGACATTGGTATTTAGGCCTTATAAATATTAGTGTTTCTTTTATGACACAAAAAAAGCTTGTGGTCTAGTGGCAAGGTGGCGTGTTGTGTGATTGTGAGGTCTGAGGTTCAAGTCGTGGGTCGTTCAATGGAGTGTTTATTTTGATGCTTCAGTTGTGTAGGTAGTGGAGTTGGACTGGAACACAGCTAATGGGAGTTTGAATGGAATTTGAATGGAGTTGTTGGAGTGATTTTAGGAGAAAATCAAGGGATGTGAGGGGAGAGGAGAGGTGTGCCGAATGGAGACTTTGGTACTCAGGTAATTCGGCTAGAGGGAATATGGCTCATTTTGGATGTTTTTTCGCATTTCGTTTTTGGGTAATGTTTTCCTTGGTTTGCTTTGTGGTGCCGAAATTCTCGAGTATCTCCTTTTGATTACTTTTCTGCCTTCTTCTTTTACCTTTTTGGTTTCGGCCGAACAATATTTTGGTTCCTTCTTTTACCGAACTCCCCCTTTTCTGTCTTTCATTTTATCGGCTTTGATTCTCTATTCCTTTTTTCTTTTCTTCTTCTCTTCTCCTTCAATCTATGCCCTCTTGGCCGAATAACCTGTTTGTTTTCTTCGGTTTATCTCTGTTGGGCTTCTCTCCTTTTTACCTCCTAGCCGAATATCACCCATTCGTTGTATCGTTCTCTACATTGATCTTTCTCTGCTACTTCTTGCCATTCCTGTGCTGCAGGTTTCTGACTATCGGTAAGTGGTTATACTCCTCACTTGAGTAAACCTATTCTCTTCTTTTCTTTTTCTCAAAATCGAATACTCTTTTTCTTTACACTTTAATTCCCTATGGTTGATTTCTTCCTCATATGGTGTTACTCGTTGCGGTTTTAGGGTTTCCTTCGAGGAGTGGTGGTTTGTAAATGATTTGAAATAGTCGCAACCTTTGGGCTCAACGTTCAATCAAGTTAAGGAGGGTGTTTTGGATTAAGTGTAATAAGAGGGCGTTTTACCCTAGCAATTAATGGACTAACTTTGGGTCATGTTTGATTCTAGGTGGGTGTACGTGTAGATTTGCGCTCTTCTCGTAAACATGTGGGTAATCACCCCACTGCAACCGTAGATCGGCAAAAGGCCGAAAAGCCGTAAACACGGCGTTTGAGACCACAAGGGCATGCGATCGCTCGAGTGGTAAGCCCAAGTTGCGATTCGTGGGCAAATGACTGAAATACTCCTAAAGGATAAAATGACCGAAATAGCCCCGAAGGGTAAAATGACCGAAATACCACCAAAGGATAAAATGACCAAAATACCCCCAAAAGGTAAAATAACCGAAATACCCTCAAAAGGTAAAATGATCGAAATACCCTTGAAGGGTAAAATGATCGAAATACCCCCTAAAGGTAAAATGACTAAAATACGCCCAAAGGGTAAAATGATCGAAATACCCTTGAAGAGTAAAATGATCGAAATACCCCCAAAGGGTAAAATGATCGAAATACCCCCGAATGGTAAAATGACTAAATACCCCTTCAGGGCAAAATAACCGAAATACCCCTAAAGGGTAAAATGACTAAAATACCCCCGAAAGGTAAAATGATCGAAATACTCCCAAAGGGTAAAATGACTGAAATACCCCGTAGGGTAAAATGACTATTATACCCCTAAGAGTCGAAATGACTGTTACGACCTTATGTATGTATGACCGATTTGCTCTATGATATGTATGACTATGATCAAATATGATATTTTGCATAAAAGTATGATTTTTGACAAGACATATTGCATGGGGTTGGGATACTGTTATGGAGGAAGTATCTCGCTACGGCGACTTTCTTGCGATATCGACATCTTGGCACTCTGTTGTGATGCTACTCTTGGCGACTTTGTCATGGTATTGGTATGTTGGCTGGGTAGGTCGATTTTGTCCCCACATAGTGTGTTGGTGGTACAGAGTGGTGTGTTGGTTGGATTGGGATGATTTACATTATTGCACTGTACTGATATTGATTGGGCTAAAGTCCACACTGTTACTGTATTAGGCTAAGGCCCACATTATACTGTTACTGTTTAGGGCTTAGGCCTAGACTGATACTGCATGTCGTATATTGTTTGACTGAATGGAGCTTACACACTAAGTTTCGTAAACTCACCCTCTCCTTTTAACTGTGTAGGTAATCCTCAGTCGTAGATGATTCGGTGCTACGAGGGACTCGGAGGTGGCCACACAACTGCTGTTGTTTACATGTGCTTTTATTTTAACTTAATTTATATGTTGGGTTTTGTTTTTGTCTAATAAGGCCTTTATGTTGGTTATAATTTTGAATTGGGCTTCGCTTGCTTATTTTAAATTGCTAGTTTAGGAGAAGATAAAATTTTAAAATAATTACTGTTTTCAAAGACACGAGTTTTAACAATAGAGTTTAAAAGCTTTTGCGATTTTAGACCAACTTATTAAAACAATATCAGATAACAAGATAAACGTTTTGACTAGTTGATTTTTTAATTTAAAATAAATGGGGTTTTTTTATAAACTTAGAAACAAATTTTTACCAACGAGTTCAGTTTTCGAGAGACACTTCAATGTGACACGCCAGATTCGACCATAACGTCTAGGCCGGGTTTGGGGTGTTACAAATATAGTATATAAACATAGAATCACTTAAATCTTACCTTTCAAGTCATTAATATTCATACTTTGATCATTGATGCATTATACCTTTCCATAATTATCGTAGTGAAGTCAATCGAAACCAGTACCGGAACTCACACAAGTGTGCTAAATAAAAGTCGAAACCATCCATTTTCTTTAATCGATGGTCAAAACTATCCCTTTTCATATTTGATGAACACTGTAAAGACCTTTAAAACCCGGTACACGTTTCATATTGTGCCATAGTCCAACTATGGTCTTACATGTGCACTGCCATGGCCTTGCCATGGTCTTACACTCATAGTACCATAACCAAGTTATGGTCTTACCATTAGAATACCATAGCCCAACTATGGTCTTACATATATATATACACTGCTATGGTCCAACCATGGTCTTACGTCTGAAAATCTGCCATATCCTCGCTTTGGTCTTACGTAAACATTGCCATTGTCCAACCACGGTCTTGCATCTGAAAAATTGCCATAGTGTCTCATTCGTTTCCTTCAAGCTGAAAAATTTGATTCACATATATATATACAAATCGATAATAATTTATCGAAACAGTAATTAATTGAACTAAACAAGTTACGAATTTAGCTGGCAAAATTGCAGAAATGACAAAGTATAGGGGTATTTTGGTAATTTCCCATTCTCCTTGATTTTCCACTCGATCTTGATCTGAATTAATAATTTATTCAATCTATTAATTTATACAATAAAACAATGTATTTATGCAATTTAGTCATTTTGACATTTTTACAAAATTACCCCTAATATTTTACTTTTATTCAATTTAGTCCATGAGCCTAAAACATGCAAATTAACCATTTTTATTGAAATTTCATAACAGCCAAATATTTTTAGCTTCCAATATAGCCCATATTTGCAACAATTTCACATCAAATCCATGTACTTTTACGATTTCAACAATTTAGTCCCTAATCGAAAAATTCATCAAAATTACTTAACAAAATACTTTTAAATCCCAACCAACATTTCATATTCATCATTAAAAATCTAAAATCGTAAGGTTCATCAATGGAAACATTCAAAATCTTCAACAATTTCAAAATCGATGGTACTGGCTAGCTTGACCTAGTTGCAACGATCACAAAACATAAAAATTATTAAAAACGAGGCTAAAACAGACTTACATGCATAATCCAAAGCATGGCCGAATATTAAGCTCTAGCTATGGCTTCCTTCTTCAACAAGTTCAGTGGAACCAAAGTTAAAGAAGATGATGCCATTTTTTTATTTGTTTTAATTTTCTTTTAATAAATAAATTACTAAATTAACCTTTGTTATAATATCAAAATTTACCTATTTATTGTCCACCTTTGTCCATTATTTATAAAAATGGTCTAATTACCATCTAGGTCCCTTTTCCTTTATTCAATAAGCCATTTAATCACTCTGATTAAATAGTGATCACATTTTACACTTTTTAGGATTTAGTCCTTTTTGCTTAATTAACTATCAAAACGTTAAAAATATTCAATGAAACTTTAATGCCACCTTAATGACACTCCGTAAATATTTATAAAAATATTTACGGCTCGGTTTATAGAAACGAGGTCCCGATACCTCATTTTCTAAAACCACTTGACATTAGGGTCTTACCATTTAAACTTAATTAATCATTTGAATAGCATAAATTATCATATCAAAAGTATTTTTAAAACCATATTTGACTCGTAATATTTACGAACTTACTTGTCAAATTTGGTGGCCCCAAAGCCTCTATCTCTGACACCATTGAAAAACAGACTATTACAAGTAACCATTAGTAATATGATGCAAGCATTAGGAAGATTTTTTTTGATGTGGATTGGTTGCGATCTAGCATCACTTGTCCCATTATTCATAATCCATATTTTGAGTTAAATCCTTCCTGACTAACATGGATTTCTAATAATGTAAGATTTAATGATCATAAAATAGAGGACCCTATAACCTTCCTACGGTGGTTTTAACACATCTGCAGCACTGTCGCTTACGTTGGAGTTCCACTAGACACTATTAAATTATTGCTAATTCCATGTGCGTTAGATGGAAAAGCAAAAGTGTGGTTAGATGCACTTCCACCTGATACTATTTCTACATGGACGAATTTGTGTAGTTATTTCTTTATTGGGTCTTGCATATAACTAAGGTACTCAATATTTATAAGAAATTATTTCAATTCATAAAACACATCACTAAAACATTAAGGCAAGCATGGGAGAGGTTTAAAATAATCATCAAATTAGTTCAGGGTGGAGGCATACTTTTTGTGATTCAAATTCAACATTTCTATGATGGATTGGATAGTCAGAATAGGCGCAATTTGACATCATGACTGGGGGAAGTATTTGGGAGAAAACAAGAAAAGAGGTCATGAAAATATTGGAAAAATTCAACGAAAATGAATTTACCTATGGGACACATCGAGAACTAGAAACTAGAGGGCTAGAAAAGTCTAAACCAGAAGAGAAAAAGTTAAATAGATTGGAGTCAATGATAGTGAAGTCGATTGAGTAGGATGAATATGAATCGAAATAAGAGAAAGGGTACGATACCGAACAAGAGAATGACCAGATAGCTTTCCAACTTGATTGGTGGAGGCAAAGTAAGGGGAAACAAGACTAATTATCCTAAATTAAAAAAATATGGTACCTTCCATTGTTAAACCTCCTGAGTTGGAGTTAAAGTCATTACTAGAGTGTAACAGCCCGATTTTAGATCTAGTCGGAACAGTGGTTTCGGGACCAAAAATTTGATGAGGAAAAATTTATTTTTTATTATATTTTTATGGTCTACAATTTCATGGAATGATTTCGTAAAAATTTCGTTCAAAAATTTCGACGTTTAGGCACTCAATTTAGCCAAAAGGACTAAATTATAAAAAGTACAAAAGTTGAGTTCTAGCAGCTAGAGGTGTTAAATTGCTATGAAATTTTAAATTGGAGGTTCTTAAATGGTAATTATACCATTGGTTAACTTGTTGGACAAAAATGGACAAGAGATAAGTGAAAAAGGATTTTTTTTTAAGTTGGGGGCATTTTGGTTATTTAGTAATTAAAAGAATTAAAAAGGCCAAAATAGCCAAAATTTTGTCCATCTTCAAGCTAAGGCCGAATTTAGCAAGGGGAGAAGTCATAGTAAGGGTTTTCAAGCTTCCAAGCTCTATGGTAAGTGATTCTAAGCCTCGTTTTTAATGTTCTTTACGTTTTTAGAGTCTCGGTAACTTGTTTTAGCTATTTCTAACAATAATTTAACCTAGGGTTTATATTTGGGAAAATACCCATAGGTGAAATGTGTTTATTTTGATGTTTTATGGTAGAATATAAAGCTAGAAATTATGTTAAACAACTTTTGCTAAGCGATTTTAAGAGAAAACTAGTAAAATGACATAATCAGAAAAATACCTAATGTTCATAAGTGTTAGAGTGGGAATTTGATGTTGCCATAGAAGGGAAAAATGTTTAGTATGTCATAAAACATAAGAACAAGAGATGAAGTTTAATTTTCGAGCTTTGGGGCAAAAGTTTAGGGGCAAAATTGTAATTTTGCCAAAGTTTGAGTTAAGGACTGTTTTGATGAATGTGCATGTTAAATAAGTTAAATGTGTTATTATAGTTCAAGAAAGAAGTGGAATCGACCTTGATCAAAGAAAAGAAAAGATTAAAGACTAAATTACTAAATTTCTATATTGTTGCACCAAAGTAAGTTTGTATGTGAATTAATGCATTATTTTAATGTTATTCAATATATTGTTGAGATTTGAGTGAATATAGATTAAATATTTGATGTAGATTATAAAAAAAATGTGGTTAAGTTTGAGAAAGGTGGTAAAATTTTAAAAAAACAAGGTTTCCGGTTGAACACTCGGAATAGACCGGAATACATTGGATGAAAATGGGTCACTAAGTGTAGATTCTCTGAGGGGTTGCTAAGTGCTGATTCCTCGAATTATTGATTCTAAAGGTGGTTGCTAAGTGCTGATTCCACCGTATATTTGATTGTGAAAGGGGTTGCTATGTGCTGATTCCCCGTATCACTGAATGTAAAGGTGGTTGGTAAGTGCTGATTCCACCGTATCTTTGATTGTGAAAGGGGTTGCTATGTGCTGATTCCCCGTATCACTGAATTTAAGGTGGTTGCTAAGTGCTGAATCCACCAAGTAACGGATAATATTCCGAGTGTTCAATAGGGAAATTGGAAAAGTGAATGTACATATGAAATGGACAAGATTATGTGAGGAATATTGGGTTTGATACTTAATCGACCCATGTGTAAGATGGTATGAAATATCAAAACTATAAAAGAGTAAATTTAGAAATAAAATAGTTTTGAACAACAGCAGTTGTGCAACTTTGAAAAATCACAATAATTATGGCTTGTATTATACATGTTTGAACTTCTCAATGAGTCTATTTTCAAGAGAAACAAACAAGAACATATTTTGAATTCTGTACAAAGAGTTAAGTAAATTTTAGTGAAGAGGGATCAGAGCTATCTAACAGTGAAATAGGGGAAGTTTAAAGGATAAACTATACTAATTGGCTAAACAAAAAATTCTGAAAATTTTATGGTAAGGAGATATGTGAGTCTAGTTTCGGGAAAAATTAACAAAACTTAATTTGGAGCTCTGTAGCTCTAGATAAAAATAATTTAGTGACTATAACTCAACTAGACAACTTTAAATTTAAATATAAGTGGATAGTGAAATTATGTATAATGCTATTTAAGCATGTTATATACATAAAGGATGTGGGATGGAGAGGAGGAGGAGAATAAAATGTATGAATGAATTGTGTATAAATGGTCATATGCCCGATTATAATCGGTAAATGTTAAATTGAATGGTAAATACGTATTTGTACTGAAGGAGCTATTGCGGTATTGAAAAGCAAATGATCAAATGTTTAAGAAATTTAGTCATGATATATATATGTGTGATAATAATGATGTATGGATGATTATATTATTGAGTTGCATTGATTAATTCAGTTTAGGTGATGGAAATGTCAAGAACATTTGTCTTTGATAAGTGAAGATCATGTAATGCCATGAAAATTTGTTTAATTGTGTGGTTTAAAATGTATCTATATTTTGTTATATAACTTATTTTGTAATCTATTTGACAAATGATAAAAATTAATTCGGTTACTATGTGAGGTGAATTATGATTTGTGAAGCATATCTATATTCGGCAATAATGGATAAAATACATTTATGTCATGGGTGAATGGTTGAACACTTAGGTTAGTATAAAGTGTATATCTAGTAAGGTTTGTTGGAAAAGAAATAACAGGTTTTGGTTTATATCGAATAGAGAAAATTTGTACTATCTTTGTGGCTAATTTTCTTAGCTGTATGGGAGATGAATGGTTAATGTATGTATGTGACAATTAGCGTACTAGATAGTGAACTATTGTTATACTATAATAGTTAAAAAGGAAAATTTGACAATATGAGAATATGTAATGATACGGATCAATTCAGGTACTCAAGACGAATTCAACAAGTGAATATTTATAAATTCATACGATGAAGAAGTGAAAGATTGTGAGTATATTTAGCCAAGTAAACCCTAATTAACGACCCAGAATAACAATTGGAAAGTTTAATTTGGATAAAATTTTATAACTCGGATTAATATGTCTATAAGTGTATTTATTCTGGTAATGCCTCGTACCCTATTCCAGCGTTGATACGGGTAACAGGTGTTACAATGTGACATCACCAGATTCGGCCCTAATGTTTAGGACGGGTTTGGGGTGTTACATAGAGAATTTAAAGTATGGGTATTTGGGGGATCATAATATGTTACCTGTGATTATAGTTGTCAGGCTAAGTTCAGAGTAGGAAGAGGTTTTGTTGATTATTCTAAAAACACACAAAAAGGCCATAGGATGAACGATCACTGATATTAAAGGGATTAATCCTGCGTTATGTCAACACAAGAACATATCAGAAGAAGGAAAAAAACCTATGGTAGATGCACATCTTAGGCTCAATCCAACTATGAAAGAGGTGGTAAAGAAAGAACTGCTTAAATGGTTGGACGCAGGTATTGTTTATGCAAGTTCTTATAGTGAATGGGTTAGCCCTACGCAATGCATTCCAAAGAAAGTAGGACTAATGGTAGTTGAGAACAATAAGAATGAGTTAATTCCAACAAGAACAGTCACTGTTTGGAGGTTATGCATCGAATACTAAAAATCAAATGACGTTACAAAAAAGGATCATTTCTCACTACCTTTTATTAATCAAATGATTGATATATTGGTTGGAGAAGACTACTACTGTTTAATTGATGGGTATTCTAGATATCATCAAATTCTAATACATTTGAATGACCAAGAAAAAACTACCTTTACATGTCCTTTTTGCATGTACGCCTTTAAACGAATGCTATTTGGACCATGTAATGCTCCAGCAACCTTTATGAGATGTATGACTGCCATTTTTGCTAATATATTGGAAGAAGGCTTGGATGTATTCATGAATGATTTCTCAATATACGGAGACTCTTTTCAAGAGTGTCTAGGTAATCTTGAGAAAGTCTTACAGAGATGCAAAAAAACTAATCTAGTACTTAATTGGGAAAAATGTCATTTTATAATGAAATAGGGGTTAGTGCTAGGACATCAAATATCAAGGAAAGGTTTGGAAGTAGATAAAGCTAAAATTGAAGTTATAAACAATCTTCCTAACCTTACAACCGCTCCATGAGTGTGAAATTTTTTGGGTCATTCTGGATTCTACAAACGATTCATAAAAGAATGTACGCACATATCTAAGCCATTAAATCAACTTCTCCAAAAAGAGACACCTTTTATATTCGATCAAAAATGTAAAAAATCCTTCGAGGTAATAAAAGAAAAACTCATCTCTGCATCTATAATTATTACTCCTAATTGTTCAAACCCTTTTATTGTTATGTGTGACACTAGCGATTATGTTATGGGAGCATTTCTGTGACAAAAGAGAAATAACATATTTGGAGCTATTCACTATGCAAGTAAGACACTCAACTCAACGTAATGCAAAGAAAGAAATGTTTGCTATAGTGTTCGCTTATGAAAAATTTCGTCTTTATTTGATGACAAACAAAGTATATGTTTATACTGATCATTCGACATTGAAATATATTAAGAAAAAAAGAAAAAAAAAGTTATACTGATAAGATAGGTATTGCTGCTTCAAGAATTTGACTTATGTACAATGGATAGAAAAGGAACAAATTGCAGGTCATCTATCCAGAATAGAAAATGACTTAGAAAAGGGGACTTTTAAAGAAATTAAGGAAACTTTTATAGACGAATAGTTATTTACGGTAGACATCCATCAAACAAGGTCCAGGAATAACAACACACAATGGTATGCAGATTATGTCAATTACATTGCTAAAGGTGTCTTTCCACCACAAGTATCATGGAAACAAAAGAAGAGGACAATGCATCAATCGAAAAATTATATTTGGGAAGATGCATATGTATTTCGGCAATGTGCTGATCAGTTAGTATGAAGATGTGTAGCAGAGGGAAAGATAAATGATATTCTGCAAGGATATCATACATCACCATGCGAGGGGAATTTTATTGGTCAACCATGAACACAGATGCATACAAATTTGTACAAGGATGTGACAGATGTCAAAGAATTGAGAGCATATCGAAAAGAGATGAAATGCCACAAATAGGGATACTTGAGGTAGAGGTATTTGATGTTTGAGGGATTGACTTCATGGGGCCCTTCCCAAGTTATTTCGAGAACCAATACATCCTAATAGTTGTTGATTATGCCTCAAAATGGGTTGAGGTTGTGGCCTTACCTACCAACGATACCAAATCAATAGTTAGATTTTTGAGAAAAAAAACCTATTCACTAGATTTGGAATACCCCGTGTGTTGGTAAGTGATGAATGATCCCATTTTTACAATATTAGCTAAGTACAGTGTGAAGCATCGAATGGCAGTAGCATACCATCCCTAAGTTAATAGTCAAGCAGAAGTTCTAACCAAGAAATTAAACAAATTTTAGAGAAAATGGTGAATCCAAGCAGGAAAGATTGGGTAGCAAGATTGGACAATTCATGATGGGCTTAAAGAACAACATATAAAACTCCATTAGGCATGTCTCTCTACAAATTAGTTTATGGGAAAAATTGTCATTTACCGATTGAATGGGAAAACAAAGTATATTAGGCAATCAAGGAACTGAACTTAGATCCAAAGTTAGCTAAGAGAGAAAGATTATTCCAATTAAACAAATTGGAATAAGCTTGTTTTATGGCCTACGGAAGCACTAAGATGTACAAGGAAAGGAGCAGACTTCAGCATGATGCAAGGATCCAAAAATGAGAATTCTTACCTAGATAAAAAGTCCTATTCTTCAATTAGAGATTGAAATCATTTTTGTGCAAACTGAAATCGAAATGGACTAGCTCGTATTCTATAAACAAGGTGACACCTAACGGGGCAATAGAACTCATCGAAAAGGGAGGATAATTTTTTCTTGTAAATGGGCAAAGAATAAAACATTATTTTAGAGGGACAACAAAGGAAGTAATAGACACACAAGCCCTACAATGCAAAAATTTATGGAGCCTCAGCGAAAAAGAGGATATGAAAGAACATGAATGGGGAACCAATGAAAAAAGTGATGTAACAAAAGACCGTAAAACAAAAAAAGAGCACAACAGAAACTGGCATCAGTGTAGCGACATCAAGAGTGCATGTCGCGACATCAGACAAAATTCAAAATAGGTAAACTTTCCTCGACGTCACAACACCCATAGAGGTTGTCACAACACACCTGTGTAATCTTCCAACCGTATATATTCTAACTTCTTACGTCTCTACAACTGAATTTCATTAGATTTAGAACTCTTAACACCCTTTGTGATCAGGACTAACTTGTCTAACACAGCTATAATTCTTAATTTTATTATTATTTTCCTCAAGAATAAATAGGTCACATTACTCTTCTCATTACTTAAAAATATTGTGGAAAAAGTAAGATTTTTCTATCATTGTTCAAAATCTTGATAGTTTCAAAGGACACTACGATAGCCTATTCAGGTTTGGAAAAGTTATAAGTTTTGGTATAATATCATGAATCCGTCTGTTGAATTATAGGAAAATAACGTAGATAGATATCTACAACAACTGTAGCCTTACTCTTTCATTCCAGAACAAGGATTTGATCCATTGATGGGAAATTGCAAAGGGATATAGGAGATCGCAACAGAAAGGGAATGGACTAATTTTTGTTTACCATAAGAAGACCCCACAATAATTCCCATTGTGCAGGAATTTTATCTTGCATTAAAAGAGAGGAAGCAATAATACCATTCTATGAGTCGCATTTTTTTGTCAAAGTTAGAAGGGTTAATGTCAAAATAAGTATTTGTCAGCTTTATGATGCTTCATATTATTACCATGATTATTTGTACAAAGCGGATCTTAAAGAGTTTAGAAATGTAGGCTTGAATGGGATTTTGAGATTCTTGACAGAAGGAAAAGAGGTATGGACGTATAAAACTGGAACAACTATACCTAAGACATTTAACCAAGCATTAATGACGCTAAAAGAAAAATTATGGATAAAGTTGTATGTTCAAGAATTTGCCCTATAGCTGACATTTTTGACATTAGCCCAATACATGCCATTCTACTATATGGATTATTGAAAAATAAGCAAGTATGTATTGGTGCATGGATATATCAGAACATGATTGAATGCGTACGAAATTAGGAAAAGGGAACATTCTTCCTGCATCTGATAACGAAGCTGTGTAAAAGAGTAGGAGTGCCTATGAAGCAACTAGATACAGAGATGAATCCTCGAAGATGTATATAGGCAGTTTATAATAATATAAAGAAAGCAAAAGGAGGAAAGAAGAAAAAGAGGACACCAAGAGGAAGATGAATAATACAATAAGATGTTATATACATGTAGTAGGATAGTTTTTAAGTATAGCTTACATTAGGAATATTAAGTTTTTTTTAGTATAATGTAATAAGTTATATTTGAATTTTGCAGATATACATATTTATGAACTTTTAGCTAAATCCCCGCACAACAAATTCAAATGTCCAACGATAAAAGAAGATACCCACCAATAGCTTATGGAACAACCACAATCAATCGAGTAATTTCTTTCCTTATCTTGTCAGGGGCTACACATTGAGGACAATGTGTTATTTAAAGTGTTGGGGGGTAACACAGAAGATTTATTTTAACTTTTCTTTGATTTTTATTGTCAATTTTGTACTTAATCTTGTAGAAATACAAGTGACTGGTTAGGAGCATATGCATAGGTTGATTGTATCTACTATAATTTGGCGTGATGATAGGTGAATTTAATTTTTTTATTATTAGTCTACTAAGTTCTATATAGTACACTGTAAATAGGTATTTATCAAATGAATGTACCATATGATATAGGAAATATAGGGAAACAACCATGCTAGTATGTATGATAAATTGTTGAGATTGTGATTGTTTGCGCGATTAAATTTGTGAATATTGAGATAACTAGGGATGACCTGAGACATTGTTTGGTATACACCTCGAGCCAAAATGCTAACCCTATTTATTCTTCATTAGTACCTATATTTGAGCCAAAAAACGCTTCTTGATGAACCTTCACTCAAAACCCGAGCCAAAAACATTAATATGTCTTTACCCTTTTTCTTTGGTCTTGAACTGCACGAATATAGATGTCTGACCATATATATTGAAGGTTAAGTAGATACGTTATGGTAGAATTTTGTAAAAACAAAGTGAAATAGGAAAGATCATTATGATAGAGTAATTATAGGTTAGCCAATATGTGTAGCAAAAGAAAATTTCAAAAAGAAAATAATAATAAAAAGAGTAGAAAAAGCTCTTGAGAGTAAAAAGCAATCGTGAATGAGAAATGTTTTGAAAAATAAATAAAAGTGACAAAGTCACCGAAAATAGAAAGACTTGTTTAGTAGTACACAAAAACTTGTGAGCTAGTCATAGTTGATGTCTTACGTTATGATTTCCTATGTGGAGAAATAAGAAAGGTGAGAGAAGGAGAAATAAGGCGGTGAGCAGGTAAGGGTCGCTAAAGGGGGAGAATAGGGAATAATACAATTTGCCAAACTATTTTTGTGCTTGAAACTATTTGACACTTACTATTCTATAATTCCATACCTATCCTAAGCATCAGAAAGTTACAAGTCAAAAAGCCCTATGTGATTCTAAGTAGACTTATTTAATAATTAACATCATACTAAATAATTGCATTTACGATTGTTTGTTTTATGCTAGGATAATCAAATTACCTGTATAACTTATTAATGACTCCCTACAGTTAAAACCCTTAATGTTTGTATACTTTGTAATATAGTGAACTTAGGTGTTTGATTTCAAAATTTGTAAGTTAGCTACATATTATGCCAAAATCATGTCTAAATATGAACTGCCTAGTCATGTGCTCCAAAAATAACATTTGTACAATATTTGTTCAAGGGTCGTCTTTTAATTACTATTTTTTTTACTTTTTTTGAGGACAAGCAATGAATTAAGTGTAGGGGAATTTAATCTGTTGTAATTTGGTCTAGCAGATTAAACTAGTTTTCGCACTTGAAGAGCTTGAATACAAACATTTTTATTATGTTGTAATTAAGTTTTCTTAGTTTTGTTTACATTCAATAAAAAGTGTAATTTAAGTCTTTTATTGACCTTAGGAGCTGAATGAGGCCTAAGGGTGAGCTAATATACTTTGTGAGTGTGTAGGAGACAATTGAAAGGTGTACCAACTCAATACTAGTCACTATGTTGCAACATGGGGAGCCTAATGTAGTAACATAAGGAGCAGAGAGCAAGAATTTCAAGACTACCTTCAATGTCGCGACGCACCCCTGGAAGCTACCCTGAGTACGAGCATACTGCCTTCGATGTTGCTACACAGGCACTAGGGTATCACAAAGCCGATCCTGTGCGAGCAATACTAATGAGCGAGGGGCGTTTTGGTTTTCACAATCTAATATTATACATGAGAGCGTCAGTTGAACTAGGGTTGAGGACAACAACAACCTTAGGTCTATAAATAGGCTAATTTAACACTTCTCATGGACAACTTTCATATTATATAATTTTCTTCATGATTTCAATTTTTAAGTTTTTTCCTTTTCTTAGACTTTAGCTTATCTTTAGTTTTGTAATTGTCGGGAGACTTGATGTAACAACCCGTTTTTTAGTGGTGTCGGAAATAGTGACTTCGGGGCCACCAAATTTGATGAGTAAGTTTGTAAATATTATTGTTTAAGATTTAAGAGGCAAACATGGTTTTAAAAAGGTTTTTGATATAGTGATTTTTGTTATATTAGCGATTTATTAAGTTCAAGTGGTAAGACCCTAAGGTCAAGTGATTTTAAAAAATGAGGTATCGAGACCTCCTTTCTATAAACTGAGTATTAAATAGTTTTATAAATATTTATGGAGTGTCATTAAGGTGGTATTAAAGTTTCGTAGAAAAAAATTAACGTTTCGATAGTTAATTAAGCAAAAAGGACTAGATCGTAAAAGTTGAAAAGTGAATCACTATTAGTTTAAAGGTGTTAATTGATTAAAGAATTATAATTGGATGGCCTTATTGAGTAAATTATCCATCCTAAAGATAATGGGACAGTTGGATGCTTAAATTTTTTAATTATAATGTTTTTTATGTTATTATTATATGATAAAAAATAAAATAATGAATAATAAAAGGATAATAAAATTAAAACATAAGCCATCATCTTCTTTAACACCGAATGGCCATGGAAAGCAAGAAATGGAGAAGCTTCAAGCTTCGACTTAGCTTTGGACGATGAATGTAAGTCCATTTTAGCCCCGTTTTCAATATTTTTTATGTTTTTGAGATCGTTGCAACTAGATCCAGCTAGCTCGTACCTTCGATTTTGAAACTGTTAAAGATTTTGAATGTTTCCATTGATGAATATTGTTATATTTGTAGTTAAATAATGAATTTGGAATGTTGATTGACAATTAAAAGTTTTTTGTTCAGTGATTTTTGATGAATTTACCGATTAGGGACTAAATTATTAAATTAATAAAAGTACAAGGATTTAATGTGAAATTTTTCCATAAATGGGTTTTATGGATACCATGAACATTTGAATAATCTCAACTTTGGGTAAAAATGGTTAATTTACATGTTTTGGTCTCGGGACTAAATTGAATAAAAGTAAAACTTTAGGGGTAATTTTGTAAAAATTTAAAAATGACCAATTTTCATGAAATGAATTTTTTATTGTCTAAATTAATATATTTAATTAAATTAGTAATTTAGATAAAGATCGGGTTAAAATTGAGGAAAATTAAAATTACCAAAATGCCCTTAAACCTTGGTATTTTTACAATTTAGCCAGGTAAGCTCGTATGAACCATATTTTGTATAATTTTGATTAAATTGAATGTTAATATGTGATTAAATTAATATATATGTTAGTATGCAATTTACCGTGTTATGAAATGACGTAAATCCAACGATGTACAATGATTATTGAGCCCCATTTAAACCTTAGGAATTCGTAGGAAACAAATGAAATGTCATTAGGGTTACATGATTTGGGTGTTGGTCTTGAACGTCCTACCGATAGCTGAGGTCTAGCATTTGTTGCGAATACTCCATAGCTTGTGTGAGTAGCGTCGTGTAGCTACGTTCCGACCCACAGCTCATGTGAGCATACCGAATTAAAGCTCGTGTGAGCATACCGATTCACAGTTCGTGTGAGCATACATGTATAGGATTTGATGAATTACAATTATATGAGCTAGCGCACTATGTGATACCTATCTTCGGTATCCAACGGTATTCTAAATGGTTTAACGGGCATTATTTGGATATGAAGTGGTAAGAGTTCGATATAAACTAAGATATAGATACATGTGAATTTATTTGAAATGGTATTACATGGTATATTGAAAGTGGAAATGGATGATATATGTATATGATACATGAATAAATGTTGTGCTCATCCATGTTTATAATGCTTATGTTATATGTTTGTTTCGCTAACATGTTTGGTGTACATGCTTAGGATTTGGCCAAGTTGTGGTTGGATTATGTCACATTAAACTTATAAGTTATGTATTGAAATGGTAAGCGCCTAAATGGAAATATGCTTGTGATCATGAAAGGGTGGTAAGGTTTAAATTATGTAATTTCTATTGAAATGGTTTATCATGTGGTTAGTTCCAAAAAGAATTTCGTTTAAATGCACTAGCTTGTGGCTATGGTTCAATGACATGTTTATGTCTCGTGTGATATGCATATGAAACGAGTGTGGAAAGATAATAAAATAGTAAGTTCATACTTGAAGTGTAAAATGATGAAAAAGGGAATGATGAGTTGAATTGATGTTGTTATTTAAGCTAAAGATAATAAATGCAATGGAAAGTAATGAAATGCAAATGAAAATAAGAAAATTTTGAAAGGGTTTAAAGTTTTATAAAATCCTACTATGCTAGGGATGATATGTATATGTGATGCTCTGGATTCATTCACTTTGTGAGTTGTTGAATATGGTTTCATGAATCTTGCGGTATCGGTATAGGATTATTCTTGATATTTAAAAATTTCATATTTGAAATGGATTGATATGACTAAAGTTTATACGAGCTTACTAAGCATTCATTACTTACGCGATTGTTTTCCCTTTACTTTTCAAATTATTGAAAGCTTGATCGAGTTGGAAGCTAGTTGGAGATCCATCACACTATCCAACGATTATATCGGTAGATTTTGATGTCTTGGTTAAGGTTATAATGGCATGTTTAGGTGGACTATGTCTAATGTTTAATTGATGAGTTTGGTATATATATATATATATATGTCATTTTGGTTGATGTTTTAGCCATTATGTTTTGGCTTGTAGATTTGGTACTTTGGATGGTTGATATGTTGATATATGTGTGTAGTCATATGATGGGAGTTGAACATGTTCATATTGGTATGAAAAATGTAGTTGTCAAATATGATTATTGATGCTAATTGTTAAATGGTAATTGATGCGATCCCGATCGTATCATGTTTTGAAACAGTTTGACGATATCAAAATTGGCCCAAACTCGAGGGGCCCAAGTGCAAAATGAGCTTTTAATTCCAATTTGTTGATTTGGTTGCTAGAATAAGGACTTTGATTTATTTATTTTAGGTACTTCAGTTATTATAATATGAGCATTTAATTATGTCTTGTTTATTAAATGCATCTTTAATTAATGTCTTGCATTATTGATTTACATCTTTTAATTGTGTCATAGATTTTGTGTTCGCATTTAATAAAGTCATGCATTAAGTAATTCATTGTTCATTTAGTTTACATCTTAATTAACACTAAGCATTTAAGCAACTTAGTTATTAAATATGTTTGAGTTTGTTTATATAAGTATGTTATTTAATTTGGCTGTTATTTTTTTTAATGCTGAAGTTATAATGTGTTTAATTTTTCTTAAATAAATTGATTGTATGATTGTTGTAGGAAAGTCCAAAAGGCTGGTCACATAGATACAATAGGGTTGTTCGTTTGCCAAGAAGAATCAAATGCTGTCACATTCAATTGGTTGTCCAGTTTTGGTTTAAAAGAGTGTGCATTTGGTCACTTAATTGCTGGTGTATATTTGGAACGTTTTTGGGGGATATTAAAGCACTAAAAGCTCATTATGGTGACTTTTCAAATGGACCAACAGTGACTTTTCAAGTCTGATTGGTTTCATGCACTCAAAGCTAGTTATGGTGCCAATTAATAGATGAATACACAAGCATTAAGGCATTTGGTTAATAAGAAAATGAAGGGACATTAAGTAGCACATTTAATGAACCATTAAGCCTTCATCAAGTGAAGAGGCATGACTTTTCAGCTATGCATGAATCAAGTGAAAGACACGACTCTTTGGCTGCCCATTAAGAGTTATAACCGAATTTTAATATTTTGTTAATAGCTGGTATGAATGTTGAATTTGAATAGTCATAATAATGCCTATAAATAGTTTGTAAGAAACATTATTTGAAAACCTTTTGATAAATTTATGAAATATTTCAGACTTTGTGAGTTTTCACTCTCATTATTTTTGGTTATTTGATTTGACTTATCTAGCATTGCTAGTGGCGTAATCCTATCTCCGTCCTTGATCTTATCACTTTCGAGTGTGGCGTTCACCTATACCGTAGATTCCTATCTCCCTAGATAGCAGGTCTCGGTCCTATCTAGCTATCCATTCTCCACCTTAAGACTTATACAAATTGGGTCCTAATCACTATTACGGGTTCGTTCATGTTTTAAGATCATTATATCCATCTTTCATTATTTTCAACTTTGTTTATCGGCTGCCAAACAACTATCTTTTTATAACTTAGCCATTTTGTTCTGAAACGAAAACTACTTAATTTGACGATCGGGCAATCAATGACTCAATTACTCCCGTAAGCGAATTCTTATAATATGGTATCAGAGCTTTTCAAATTAGGTACGTTTTTTTATCATTTTGTGCTTCCAAAATTAACAAAAGGAAAAAAATTTGAAAAAAATTCTCGTAAAAAAAATTTGTGCATATAAGTTGAAAAATTACAAAAGTGGGAGTTTGGTTTTGAGTATTTCGAATCAAAGAAACGCTATTTGGAAAATTTTAATTCCCGATCTTTCGTGTTTCTTTCTGAAGAAACCGTTTTTTTTTGTAGCCACACTCTTTAAAATTTTTCTTTCAGCCTACCTAATTACCTTAACAACAAACTTTGTTTCTTAGCCTTTTGAAGCCAACCCACAAGTGTGTTAATAAGTCTAACGAAATTGCTAAGAACTTCGAGAGGTGAATTCGAGAGGTAAAAGGAACGAGTGAAAGTACATTAAGAGGTTAAAGCCAATATCTGAGCGCAAACACGAGTGGGGAGCACATCTTAATTTTCTTTGCGAGAGGATTTGTGAGGTTTGTAGTGAGGTTCATTTTTCTATTTTATTTATTTTTTTAATACTTTGCTGAAACCATGTTCCAAGATGTAGCCCGGAATTTGGGCTTAAAAGTATTCGACCTTGAGCAAGGGAACAATAAGGAAACTGTGCATAAAAGTTTATGTGTGCTAGGAAATGACACAATTTAATGTCTGCTTAAGTGGTTAAGGGCCCTGTGAGGAGTTACAAAAGTCCTAGGTTCAAACCTGAGCTTTAGCGAAAATTTTGGTTTTAAGTGGATAAAACCCTAGATGTAAGTAAGTGGGCTTTAAGAATATTGTTGGGGAAATCATGACACAAGAAGGGTTGATGATCCAGTGGTAGTGGCGTCATTATGGTGGTAAGGGGATCTTGAGTTCGAATTGCATGGGATGCAAAGGGATTTTATTTTATTTCCATGAGGTGAGAGAGAGGTAGAGTTGGATAAAAACTCTCCTAGGGAGGTGGTTGACTTGGTCTTGGATGAAGTTGTTGGGGAGTTTGAATTGGTCTTTGAGGGATTTATAGAGTGTTTTTAGGAGGGTTTTGGGGGATTTGGATAAGGGGGTTGTTGGTTGGGGATTTGGGGGAGAAAAAGAATGAATTTGGTGTCTAATGGGTGTATTGTGCTGAATTTGAGTGGGGACTACTCAGAATTTCGGGATTGGGGTTTGAGTGCACTATTTTGGGTTGGAGTAATTGATCATTTGGAGAATTGTCCTTTACTTCCGAATATATCATTCTCTTTTCCCCCTCTTCTTTTGCGGTTTTGATCTGTTGATCTTCTTCTTCCCTTCTTGTCGAACTTCTATTTCTCTCATCTCTCCATTTTGTCTGTCAGCTTTTAGTTAATGATTTTCTTGATCGGTTGTTTTGATCTTTCCTCCCCTCCAGTGTCTTGATTCTGTTACCGATTTCTATCTTCTTCTTTGATAGTTCCAGTTTGGGTGTGGCTCTAGGAAACGATGAGTTACTAGATTTCTTCTTGTTCTTTTTCTATTCCTTTGATATGTTCAAACTTCTTTCTTAAACATATGCTTTTTTCTTTTATGTTCTCTGTTAGCCGATTTTCTTCCCCCTTGATGCTTGGTAGTGCCTTCGGTTCAAAGAATTCCACGAGGAGTGCAAACCATTCGCCCATCCCACGATTAAAGGTAAAGTTGAAGGCTTGTAATTTCTCAAGTGGTTGGCCAAATGTTACTTTTGCCTTTTTGAGGGAAAGGGTTGCGTGTAATTCCTCTAGACTAATGTATGCTAAACCATGGTTTTAGACCATCGTAGTTGATAGGTTGTATTTGTAATGCAGTTAATCATAAAAGAGGAGTGTGATCAACTCTAGCCTATGATCGAAGGGAAATAAACCGACTAGCGATCAGTCAAGGTAAGTATGGATTGTCGTTTTGGGCTTGGACAGTTATTAACCTTATTGGTTGTAAATCTGATATGATATTTTGGTTGATTATAGGATTCGGAGAGCGTGGATCTTAGCTAGTTTCGCAAACAGGTGTGTAACTGTATGCTATGTTTGATAATCGGCTGAAAAGCCGAAAATATGTGTCGTTTACACTGCTATGACTGTAGATCAGCAAAATGTCGAAAAGCTAGAAATATGGCGTATGATGCCACACAAGCATGCGATCGTACATATGGTGAACCGAGCCCATGAACATGGGCATTAGTCTGTAGAGGCCATCACGAGCGCTCATGTGGTCTTAGGCTGTTCTGGGCCTAGTTGGGTCGAAATGGGTCGTGTGGGCCCAGTGGGCTTGAGGGCCCACACGAATAAAATGTGGGTGATTTGGTAAGTATTGTTTGGATTATGACATTCGCATAGCTGTGGCTATTTCTGGGTTAATTGGGCCACACGAGCGTGTGGGCCCACTTAGGCCGAATAATGGGCCTTAGGCCCATTTATACCGTTGTGATTGTTTAGGTTACTTAAGTCGCTTGAGGAGATGGTGGGCCTTTTGTTGGGTCACTGAGACCCTCTATTTGTGAAATTACCTAAATACCCTCGGTTTGCAAAATTACTAAAACACCCTTGATGTGTAAAATTACTAAAATACCCCCAGTTTGTAAAATTGTCGAAACACCCCCAATTTGTGAAATTGTCGAAATACCCCTGGTTTTTGAAATTATTGAAATACCCCTGTATGGTAAGATTACCGAAATACCCTTATAGGGTAAAATAACCGTTTTGCCCTTGTAGGTAGATGACTGGCTTGGTCTTTGAATTTAACTGACTTGACTCTGGTCATATGAATGTTATGTTTCTAATATGTGTGTAAATGATTGTTACTGTGCATGGCCATTTTTCATACACGTGTGATGATTGAGCGTGGCATACACGACATATTGCATGGGGTTGGGATTCATTATGGAAGAAATCTTTATACGGGTGGCTCGCCACATATCTCATCTTGGTGGCTTTGCCACATATCTTTATCTTGGCGACTCTCTGCGTTATTATTATTATTGGCAGCTATGTTGCAATAATGGTGTGTGGGATGGGTGGGTCGACTTTGTCCCCAAATGGTGTGTTGGGTTGGTACGGGTGGTGTGCTACCTGGATTGGAGTGGGTTTGCATACTTGCACCATACTGCATACTATTTCTGTATTGGGCTAAGGCCCACCTTGTTTCTGTATTGGGCTAAAGCCCACCTTGTTCTGTTCTGTTACTGATTTAGGCTAGGCCCAACTATTACTGATATTGAGAATGGGCTAGGCCCAATTGATTCTGTTATGGGCTATGACCCAAATGATATTGTAGTGGGTTTTGGTCCACGTATGCTCTGAATTAGACTATACCATTACTGTAAAAGGGCCCTGGCCCTGACTGTTTCTGTTTCTTTTTCTGTTTTTGTATATTGACTGTTACTTTAATAAGGGGATTACACACTGAGTTTTCATAAACTCACCCTGTTTATTAACTGTGCAGGTAATCCCCAGTATTAGGAGGATCGGTGCTGCAAGGGACTCAGAGATGGCAACACAACTGCTATTGATCCCGATTTTCTTTTAAGCTACCTACTTATAAGTACTTATATTCTGATTTGGGATGTAATAAGGCCTCCGTTAATTTCTGGATTTTGAATTGGGATCGTCGGTTTATTACGTTTTCTATCTGTCTTAAAAGTAGATCGTGGTTTTCCAAGTTAATAATTGTTTTCAAAACACTACGCTTCCACAACATAATCTTGAAAGATCACGTTTTCGTAAACCGGTTACTTTTAAGCTTAACTTCCGCAACTTAAAAGAAATTTTGGGAATAAACTAACATAACTGGGATTTTACTCAAGTTTTTAATTAAGAATGTTTTCAATGAAAACATGGTTTTCGAAAGACACTTCAATGTGGCACACCAGATTCGGGACTAACTTCTAGGCCGGGTATGGGGTGTTACACAAGAATTTTCTAAGTTTTACTTGCCCCATGCTGTCATTGATGAAGCTTTTGACATCAAAATGAGTTTAACCCTTCAAAGCTTCGAGAGTGAACCACAATGTGAGAATCTATTTCACACTCACTGCTGTGTCCACGATAAAGTGTGTTGCATCATTGTTGATGGTGAAAGTAGTTCAAACGTGGCTAGTGCTAGAATGGTGGAGAAGCTTGGCTTACCCACTACCAAGCATCCGCACCCCTATACATTGCAATGGCATAACGACGAAGGAAAATTTATGGTCACTCAACAAGTGCACGTTGCCTATCCATCGACAAGTATCAAGACGAAGTCGTGTGTGAAGTGGTATCTATTCATGCCTGCCATTTGTTGCTAGGAAGGCCATGGCAATTAGAACGAAAGGTCATTCATGATGGCCATACCAATAGGTATTCTTTTAAGTAGCAAGGGAGGAAAGTAACTTTAGTACCGCTCACTTTGACGCAAGTCTACGAGGATCAACTCAAACTGAAAAATTCTGTTGTAAAAATAAGTGAGGTAAAAGAAAAACGAGAGGAGAAAAATGAAAAAGAAATTGAAAGAAAAGAAAATGAAAATGAGGAAAGTGGGAGAGAAACAAAAGAAAATGTGAATGAAACGAGTGAAAAAAAAGAGAGCTTGAAAAGAAAAAAGTGAAAAAGAGAGAGCTTGAAAAAGAAACGTGGGAAGAAGAAGAGAGTCCTCAAACACAATAAAGGAATATTTTTGCTAACCCCCATTCGAACTTGCCTTGTGATTTCTCTTTGTTTCAGGTTTGTAAACTTCCACCTAAAGACAAGTTCCAGCTCCATTACCTACCCAACGAACGACGATTTCAATTGATTGAAGAGGGTAAGATGGAAAGTTCGAATGTTTTTGATATTTCCAAAGGTGAGAAATGTAAGGAATCTATTGAAAACCAATCGAAGTGGAACTTTTTAACTCTTGTTGCTAAGCCTGTTCATATTGTTGATCTTAAAAAAATTCTTTGTAAGAACTTGTTTAGTTGTTATACATTGATTGGAATTGATGAATCTGTTTTGAAGGGTGACTTGCATAGCTTCTTTCATCTTTTGCTTTGTGTTAAAACGCGCAATGACATGAGTTTCATTGCTGAACCTATTTTCAATAGTATCATGAAATGTTTCTGTCATCATTTGATTCATGTTGATTCAAATCACATCAAATTGCAAGATGTTACGGACGTTGATGACATTGCTCCAATTATAAGTTAGCAAAAGATTGTTGCATGTGATCAAAGGTATTCATGTAAAACACCTAATCTGTTTGGTTTTGATTGCTACGTGAATTCTTTCAATCAATGTAAGGAAATTTTATGGATGTTGCTGCCTGTTCGAAGGTATTTTGAAAGTTTTGATTATTTGTACATACATGTGACTAAATTCCATTTGTTAAGCATGATTGCATTGTTGATGGACTATGTCTTTACATTGTTTTCGAACATAAGTGACCCAAATCATGGGTTTAAACCTCGAGTATATTTTTCTAAGTTGTTGGTGAGAGAAAGCGAGCACCATTATTTTAATTTGTATAGATATGTTGGCCCTTTCTATTTGCTTAATGTTTTATCATTAGTTTCGAAAACAAATTATGTGAACTTTGCTGGTGTACAAAGACAAAATCAATTATTTTTTTACGGAAATCATTACTCTACATTGTGGTCGACAGCATTTAAGTTTCTCTTGCATGTTTATAATTTTCGATTACTTCAAATTCCTTCTTTGTTACTAGTCATGAAATCTACATGTCAGATTGAGAAGATAAGAGAAAACTTTATTTTTGATCCCGGAGATTATTGTTCTATGTTTTTGTTTAAAGGATTTGAACGAAGAAATTTTCCTTTCCAAGATTATAATTTGTGAAGGTCTTGCAATTCTGGTTTGTTACCATCGGTAAAGTTTGTGATTCATTCTGAAAAGGTAATAATCTTTATTTTGGCATTGGTTCATGTGTTCCATTCTTGAGTTGGATATCGACAAGTTGTTTTGTGCCTATAACTTATAATGTCACTAATTTGTTTCACTTTTGTGAACTGTTGGTGATTAAAGAATTCGTGTCACATTTTGGGACGAGCGAACAATTTCGTGTGTTCAAACCGGGAGTTTACCATTCTGGTTCGACATTGAGAGAGATCAAGCCTAACAAATTTTGTAAAGATAAGTGTGAGCACAACGTGTGCTTAATTGTTGTTTGGACTTTAAATAAGAAAATGAAATTTGCACATTCTAATTACAAATTTGAATTGATTCATGTTTCTTCTATGTGGCTGTACATGAAATTCTTGATTCATCTTGAATGGTAAGGCCAACTTATGTTTTTGACGCCAGCATAGGAACATATGTTCAATCTGTGCATAACATTTCAGAAAGTTCCTTTGAGTTCATCATCCATGTTGTCACTAACCTCTTTCATTTTCGTGAAGGTGACACTTTGAAATGGGTTCCTCCTAAAGAGGGAGGGAAAGCAATTAATTTGTTTCCTTTTTGAGTCTTGTGTAGTTTCAAGGTTTGTGACGATGAAAATTTTTTTTCGAGCAATTGGCCCGATTTGAGGACAAATCGTCTTCAAGAGGAAGGGTATGATGCGATACCGACCGCATCATGTTTTGAAACAATTCGACGATATCGGAATTGGCCCAAACTCGAAGGGCCCAAGTGCAAAATGAAGTTTTAATTCCAGTTTGTTAATTTGGTTGCTGGATTAAGGACTTTGATTTATTTATTTTAGTTACTTCAGTTATTATAATATGAGTCTTTAATTATTTCTTGTTTACTAAATGCATCTTTAGTTAATGTCTTGCATTATCGATCTACATATTTTAATTATGTCATGCATTTTGTGTTTTGCATTTAATAAAGTCAAGCATTATGTATCTCCCATGTTAATTAAAGTTTGCATCTTTTAATGAAGTCATGCATTAAGTAATTCATTGTTCATTTAGTTTACATCTTAATTAACCAAGCATTTAAGCATCTTAATTGTTAAATATGTTTGAGTTTGTTTATATAAGTATGTTATTTAATTTTGATATTACTTTTTAATGCTTAATTTATAATGTGTTTAATTTTTCTTAAATAATTTGATTGTGTGATTATTGTAGGAAAGTCCAAAAGGCTGGTCACATAGCTACAATAGGGCTGTTCGTTTGCCAAGAAGAATCAAATGCTGTCACATTCAATTGGTTGTCCAATTTTGGAATAAAAGAGTGTGCATTTGGCCACTTAATTGCTGGTGCATATTTGGAACATTTTTGGGGGATATTGAAGCATTCAAAGCTCATTATGGTGACTTTTCAAATGGACCAAGAGTGACTCTTCAAGTCTGATCGATTTCATGCACTCAAAGCTAGTTATGGTACCAATTAAGAGATGAATACACAAGCATTAAGGCATTTGGTGAAAGGAAAAGTGAAGGGACATTAAGCAACACATTTAATGGACTATTATGCCTTCATCAAGTGAAGAGGCGTGACTTTTCAGCTATGCATGAATCAAGTGAAAGACATGACTCTTTGGCTGCCCATTAAAAGTTATAACCGAATTTTAATATTTTGTTAATAGCTGGTATGAATGTTGAATTTGAATAGTCATAATAATGCCTATAAATTGTTTGTAAGAAACATTGTTTGAAAACCTTTTGATAAATTTATGAAATATTTCAGACTTTATGAGTTTTTCACTCTCATTGTTTTTGGTGATTTGATTTGACTTATCTAGCATTGCTAGTGTGTTTGTGACTCATAAAAAGAACTAGCAGGTTGATGGATCATTACCCTGATGATAAAACATAATAAAAGGTTCTTTTAACTCACATAATGAGGTGAGAAGAATAGTTAAAAATAACTAAAGAATAATAAGAAAAAAAAAGATAGAATTGAACAACCGTATAGGCATTTTTTGTGGATTGCATACGGCGCGTCATCCTTTCTCCGTTCGAGTGTGGCGTTCACCTATACCGTAAGTTCCTATCTCCCTAGATAGCGGACCTCAGTCCTATCCAGCTATCTATACTCCACCTTAAGACTTATACAAATTGGGTCCTAATCACTATTACGGGTTCGTTCGTGTTTTAAGATCATTATATCCATCTTCCATCATTTTTATCTTTTTTATCCGCTACCAAACAACTATCTTTTTATAACTTAGCCATTTTGTTAATTCAAAACGAGAACTACTTAATTTCACGATCAGGCAATCAATGACTCAATTACTCCTATAAGGGAGTTCGTTACAGTAATTTTGGTATATTGGAATGTGAATTTGATATGTGAACAAAGTGTTAAGTTATGACATAAGTTTAGTTATAAGTTAGTTAAACTTTTGGCCAATTTATGTATATGGATATACATGTTTAATGGTCATAATTGAGGTGCCTTTTAGGCACATTGGTTGTATACTTATGTACCCTGATTGGATAGCTTGTTATAGCATGGTTTGTTGCACTTTGTATGCTTGATTATATGTGAAAAATTAGTGGTAGGTGGATGCATGTTTGGGTGAGAAAAATTGCTTGAAGGTGGCCTATTTTTCATCCACACAGGTAGAGATACGGGCGTGTGTCTCAACCATGTGTGGCACACGGCCAAGCGATACAGCCATGTGTCCCCAATAGCTTTCAAAAGGTTGCAAGTCAGACTGTTACACGGTCTAGCACAAGGCTTGGTACACGGGCGTGTAAGGCTATTTCGAAGGGTACACGGCCTAGCACACAGGCGTGTGGCTTGGCCGTGTGACCTAAATCAGTAAGTTACACGGACTGGGACACGACCATGTGTCCCTACATCGAATGTCCACACGGCGTGGCCACGTGACCGTGTGACCCTTGCATTTTGAAAATTTTCATCTTTTCCCTGAAATTTCTATATGTTTCCAATTTAGTATCGATTTGTTTCTAATGTGTTTTTAGGGCCTCGAGGGCTCGTATAAGGAACAATATGCATGATATTGATGGAATTCGCTATGATAAATTTTGTGAAGCAAATGATTTATATTGTTGAAAATTTCTAAAATGTAAACTCCAATAATGCTCCGTAACCTTATTCTGATGACGAATACGGGCTAGGGGTGTTACACTTTGTAAACAACCCATTTTACTCGGGGCCCAAAACCAGAAATTACAACTAAATAATAAACCAATAAAAAATAAAATAACAGTCCATTTACATTGGCCCAAAACAATACAGCCCAAATGGCCCAATTACAGAAACTCCAACCCATATTCAAAAAAATCCCTAGCCTAGGCAAGAACAAACTCAGCCGCCGTATGCCCCAACAGCAGCCACCAGCCACTGCCTTCACCCACGCACGCTACCACGCGCCTCCAGCTGGCCGAACCTACAACAAACAGAAATAAATAGTAGCAACAAATGCGAATAACAACAAAGGGCGACATTCTAGAAAAAAATATAAAAGAAAAAATAAATAAATAATTTTTTGTATTTTCATTCGACTATATAAAGACGATTTTTGCATCTGTAAACGGATTGACGAATCAAAAAAAAGTAGAGGAAATTAATAAAAGAATTAGAGAGCAAATCAGCAAAGGTTTCTTTTTTTCTTATTTTTCTTTCTGTGTTTCTCTTCGAAACTGCTTATACATATATAAAGATTTTTGGTTTTTATTTTTTATATATGTATTAAAATAGAGTAAAAAAACTAACCTGGGAGGGGTTCGACCGCCACGCACGGCGGTCGTTGGCGGCAGACGACGGCGGTCCGATGAGTGTACCTGCGGCTGGAGAAGGATGCCTAGCAGAGAAAAGAACCCTCCCTTTTTTTGTTTTTTTTAAACAAAACAACAGAAATGAAGGTTTTAAATTTTTTTCTCTTTTATAAGTCCTCGGAACGACGTCGTTTCGGGCCTGTTTCGATGGCCTCAAAGCGGTGTCGTTTTTGCAATGACCAGCTCGCCGACTCGACCCGACCCGACCCTAGGATCCGCGCATTTTTAATGGTATTGCAATCAAGCCTTTCTTATCTTTGATTTGTACCTCATAATTTATTTCGATTTCAATTAGGTCCATAATCGAACAACGTCGTTTTGGATGGCAAGGATTAATTTCTCTTTTGGTCCCTCTCTGTTATTTGGGCGTTCAATGTGGTCCTTTTCAATTTGCCCCTAAATTTCTATTTTAAATTCAAGTTAGTCCGTTTTGTTATTTTTTCTATTAAATTAATTAATTTTAATTATCATTATTATTATTATTACTACCACTATTATTATTATATTATTAAATTATTAAATTGATGTATTTAATGTTAAATGTTTCTTCCTATTTTATTTACTTTTTAAATAGACTCTACTTATTTTTATTTTATTATTACTATTTTCATTATGATTGTTTTATTCATTAATTATTATTTTATATCCTTTTATATATGCTTTCAAATAGTAGATTATTTATTTTGTCACTTTGACTACTACTACTACTACTACTATTATTATTATTATGACTCTTGTTTATTTTTACTATTATTATTCGTTTATTAATGTATTTTTATTATAATTTCTTATTATTATTGTATTATTGTTATAATTATTATTTTATTACCGTTAAGCTATTGTACATAGTATTTATTTATTTATTATTAGATTTTCTTTTTGTTATTATTTTTCTTTTCTTTTCTTTGTTTGTTTATTTATTTATTTATTTTTACCTATTATTTTATATAGATTGTTTGTTTTAGCTTTTATTTTATTGTATTTTATTTTTTCCTTTATTATTGTTATTTATATTATTGCCCTCATTTTTATTCTATTATGCATATTGGCACTATAATTCATTTTCCGTTTTACTACGATCGTATTACATTTTATCCTATGCATTATTTTTTGTTTTGAAATAAGCAAATACTCCACGTTTTAAGGTTCGAAAGAAATCGTGCCCTAACTTACTGGGTTTCGATTTTTCTCATCAAATCTAAAGGCCCTATTATTTTCTTTTTAAAATCAAAGCATAAAAATTAAATAAAAACTTTTTTTGAGGATTCAAAATGTCGTATCCTAACTCATTGGGTATGACCTTTTACTTCTTCGAAATAGGTGGGTCTCAACATCCATTTTAATTTATTTAAGTTTTTCTTTAAACAAAGAGGATTGTATTTTAAAAATCTTTTCAAATTTTTGACATTAATACGTTAATCAATCAATTCGGTACCAATTTTGGGCATTACGAGGGTGCTAATTCTTCCTCGTGTGTAACCGACTCCCGAACCCATTTCCTCAAATTTCGTAGGCCAAAATCATCGTTTTAATAAATCAAAATGTTTTAATCTCAAGGTGACCCGATCACACCTCAAAAAAGAGGATTGGTGGTGACTCCCATTTTTTCATTTTTCAAAATCCAAGTTGACCTGTTTTCAAAAAAATGGTTTCGACAGCTTGGCGACTCCACTAGGGACTGGTTTTGAGAGTCAAGCCACAAATTGATTATTTTTTGTCTTTTTGTCGAAAGTTGAAAATTCGATTTAAATTTACGATCCTTTCATTGCATTTCTATGTTCTGCATCATTTTGATATGCTTGCTTTATTGGTTCAAGTCTTTTAATCTCCGTATATTGCATTGCATAACCGTTCAGTTATACCATTTTAAGTGGGAGTGAGAAACTATTCCTTCGTGAGGTCTTCTCCTCCTTGCAGGATAGTGGATCGCTTTCGGGATACACCCGTACCTATGTCTTCGTGAGATTTTCATCTCCGTGCAACCATAGGGAAATGTATTCCCCTGAACTGAACTCAGTCCGTATGAGCCTATAATGGGTGAGGATCGAGGAATCTACTGGTTCAGGTACCTTTACTTTAGAACCAAACCGCATATAGTGAACCATAAGAGCCTACCTTAGATAGAACTATACCAAACCATTAGTGGTCACCCGAATAGGTGTTCTATTTATTCTTGCTTGTTTTTGCTTTGTACTAACCTGTTTCGTTTTGTTTTGGTTATGATTGCATTGCATTTTTATCATAGAAAAGAGGTGTTGATTCACGTTCAGTTACTAAAAAGAGAGTTTATCATGGAAAATGGATTTCTTGATAAAGTGGAAAATAATATGGCTGCTCGAATATGTTCCAAGAAAACACAACAAGAGAAGGGTGATAGTTTAATGAAGAACTACATAACTTTGTTTCATTGCCCGAGGATTCAAGTTGACAAAAATTATTCGAGAGTGGTCAACATTCTGATCTTTTTAAATAAGCTAACAGGCATCACAAGGATGAGTGAGCAATGAGTCGAGAGCCGAATCAAGCAAAAAAAAGCTAGTAGAGGCATCCATTGGAAAATTAGCAAGATTTATCTTCCGAATGAAGAAAGGGATCGATGTCTTCGCCTAGAGTATGAGGGCAAAGCTGTATGTATATCCACTTTATGTAAAGGGATTTGTTTTCTAGTAAAGTTCTTCTAATAGAACTAAACTAGAATCAACGTCTCTTTTTGCATTCATTTCATGCATTTGCATTACATTACCACATATACATTAAAGTCCACCAAAAGAGCCTAACTAATTAAAATTATTTTAGTTAATCTAGAAACCAATAATAACCTACCAGCGAAACACCGTTACGGTACCCGAGCAAAAACAAAAGACATGGACCAAATATTGGAAAAACTTGAACAACTCCAAAAGGAGATGCAAGACCAACTGCAGGCACAGATGCAAGAGCAGTTAGCTAAAATTCAGCAAGACATGACGAAAAAGATGTTGAAATCTCAAAGAAATATGATGGCTCAGTTGACCCAATTACCAATTGGAGGAGTAGATAAGGGAAAGGGCCCTATGGACAATTTTGATGACGATATTGAGTAGCCGTTGTATCCTTCAGGTTTTACTCTACCAAATGTATAGACCCAAGCTAAAATGTACCCAAGGAGACCATTTGTCACAATTAAGACTCAACAATTTCAGGCTGGTGCTTCGATGCCAATGAACTTTCAAGCTGGATCAGGTTCAAAGCCAGGAGATAGCCCAACTAATCCTGTTATACCCGATTTTGATGAAGTGGCAGGAAAGGAAAAAGCAAAGGCAGAATTGCCAAAACAGCTAGAAGATGGGTGTAAATGGCTGGAGGAAAAATGCAAAGTAATGGAAAGTGCTGATAGTTGTCATGGAATCGACGCTAAAGATCTAAGATTAGTTCCAGACTTAGTACTTCCTTACAAGTTCAAAATGCCAGATTTTGAAAAATACAATGGGACTAGTTGCCTAGAGGCTCACATCACCATGTTTTGTAGGCGGATGACTGGATACGTTAACAATGATCAGTTGCTAATACACTGCTTTTAAGATAGCCTGGTGGGGGCAGCATACAAATGGTACAACCAATTGAGTCGTATCAAGATTGGTTCATAGAGGGACCTAGCACAAGCATTCATGAAGTAGTGCAGTCATGTAACTGATATGATTCCTAATAGAATTACTCTGCAAAACATGGAGAAGAAACCGAATGAAAGTTTTAGGCAATATGCACAGAGGTGGAAGGAAGTTGCCGTCCAAGTTCAGCCACCACTCCTAGAGAAAGAAACGACGATGCTCTTTATCAACACACTAAAAACCCCATTCATCACACACATGTTAGGGAGCGCCACAAAATTTTTTTCAGATATAATTATGAATGGCGAGATGATTGAGAATTCCATAAGGAGTGGAAAGATCGATGCTGGAGAAAATAACAAAAGGTCACCTTCAAAGAAAAAGGAAAATGAGGTGAACAACACAAGTACATATAATAAAGGTTACTCTAAATCGATAAAGGTGGTTGCTGGTGAACAAGGTTCATCAAGACAAGAATTTGGCACAAGGCAAAACACTGAGAAACTCCAATTTACACAAATCCTAATGTCGTATAGGGAGCTCTATCAGAATTTATTTGATGCACAGTTGTTCCCCTTTCTACTTAAAACCCTTACAACCTCCGTATCCTAAATGGTATGATGCGAATGCACAATGTGACTGTCATGCGGGAATTACTGGGCATTCTATAGAAAATTGCACTGCCTTTAAAAAGTCGATCGAAAGGTTTATCAATATGGGCATTGTCAAATTCGATGATTCATCCAGTACAGAAAATCTGCTACCCAATCATATTGATAATGGGGTGAATGCGATGTATGAATAAATGTTTGAAAATGTTCACATCAATGTCATATACGAAGAAGCAACTGAATGAGGGACCTTGTTAGATATCTGCCCTTATGAACCTAGGAGCGTGCTAAACAATTGGAGTGCAGAAGAAATCCCTATAGTTTTTAGAGCTTACGTAGAGTAATATTCAGAACACACTTGTTGCTTAAAAGTGATAAGAATCCTTCTATGAAATAGGCTCATGTCTGAACATCTTTATTTCAATGAAATACATCTTTGCATTCATTTTGAGCAAATATTCTTTCATTCTTTCCATAGGAGTAATTATTCTTTCATTCTTTTGGAGATTTTCTTCCAAATCATTCTTTCATTTCATTCATAATCATACTGTACAGACAATTATTCTTAAATTTGTACATTCTTTGTATATTCTTTGGTACCTACAATAGGTTCCTGGATATCAACGACATGAGTGACACTGCTACAAACTCAGAATTTCCTTTTGAACAAGACATGTGTTTAAAAGGATCTCATGACTTTGAAGATGATGTAGATTGTGGCTTATCTCCCGACTTGTTGGGGATTGTAGAATAAGAGGAGAAACAAATCCTATCTCACAAGGAATCAATGAAAATTGTGAGCTTGGAAGAGGGAAAAGAGGTGAAGATTGAAACTAACATTACCCCAAAGACGAAGTAAGACCTCGTTGAATTACTCCAAGAATTCAAAGATATCTTTGGATGGTCATACCAAGATATGCTCAGGTTGAGCATAGACATTGTAGTACACCGTCTTCCTATGAAAGAGGATTGCAAGCCAGTTCAGCAGAAGCTCCGGACGATGAGGCCTGATATTGTGCTAAAAATAAAGGAAGAAGTCAAAAATTAGTTTGATGTTGGGTTCTTACAAGTGGTCAAATATTCAGAATGGGTAGCCAACATCATCCCTGTCCCTAAAAAAGATGGGAAAGTATGAATGTGTGTGGATTACAGGGACTTAACAAGGCCAGCCCAAAAGACAATTTCCCATTGCCTCACATTGACACTTTGGTGGATAATACAACAGGCTACTCACTATTTTCCTTCATGGACGGCTTCTATGGATACAATTAGATAAAGATGCATCCTGAAGACATGGGAAAGATCACATTTGTGACCCTGTGGGGAACGTTTTGCTATAAAGTGATGTTATTTGGATTAAAGAATACGGGAGCAATGTATCAAAGAGCCATGGTAACCTTGTTCCATGACATGATGCACAAGGAAATTGAGGTTTATGTCAGTGATATGATTGCAAAATCCTAAACAAAAAAGAAACATGTACAAGTCCTGAGAAAATTGTTCTTAAGATTAAGGAAGTTCCAACTCAAGCTCAATCCAGCAAAATACACTTTCGGAGCTAGGTCAGGAAAGCTGTTAGGCTTCATAGTCAGTGAAAAAGGAATCAAGGTCGATCCAGATGAAGTCAAGGTGATATGAGAACTACCTCCACCACACACCTCTTCACATTATGACTTCTCCATAGCCTTTCTCCATGTGAGGCATGGATGTCACTGGACCAATATCGCCGAAGGCTTCTAATGGGCATCACTTCATCTTTGTGGTCATTGATTGCTTTACTAAGTGGGTGGAAGCTGCTTCATATGCTAACATCACAAAGTCGGTAGTCGACAAATTCTTGAAAAAGGAGATCATATGTTGGTATGGAATGCCAGAAAGAATCATATCTGATAATGCGTTGAATTTGAACAACAGCATAATAGCAGAGGTCTGTAATCAATTCAAGATCAGACACCATAACTCGTTGCCATATCACCCCAAAATGAAGGGCAATAGAGGACAAAAAAATAAAAAACAAAAAGACAAAAAGACAAAAAACAAAAAACACAAAAAACACAAAACAAAAACAAAAAACAAAAAGAAACAAAAACTTCTACTGAGGCAACGCCTTTCTCTTTGGCTTATCACGGTTTTTCCATTAAAATCAAGATTCCTTCTCTCCGAGTTTTGTCAGAACTAAAATTAGATGAAGTAGAATGAATCCGGTTGATCTTGATTGAAAGAAAGAGGCTGAGGGCTATCCGTCAAAGTTAGATGTACAAAAAACGAATAATACGAGCTTACAACAAAAAGGTTCATCCCAGAGAATTCGATGAGGGAGAGTTGGTGTTGAAAAAGATCCTTCCCCTACAAAAGGATTTTAGAAAGAGGTGGATGCCAAATTGGGAAAAGCCTTATGTTGTAAAGAGCCTTTTCTGGAGGGGCATTGATTTTGAGTGAGATGGATGGTAAAAACCTGCCAAATCCTGTAAACTCAGATTCAATCAAGAAATACTTCACCTAAAGAAGAAGAAAGGACCAAGGTGAAAACTTGCAAAGGGAGCTTTGAGTCTTAAAAAAGAGACCAAGGTAAAAACCCCCAAAGGGCGTCTTGAGTCCTAAAAAAAAGACCAAAGTGAAAACCCGCAAATGGCACTTTGAATTCAAAAAAAAGGAGAGGCCAAGGTGAAAACCCGCAAAGGGCGCCTTGAGACCAAAGGGGATTTGATTTGAAAACCCAAAAAGGGCGGCTCAAATAATGATCAAAATGGGGCATGCGGTGATCTTGCTATACCTGAATTAACAAGAAAGGGGTATGCGACATCTGGGGCATCGACAAAGTACTATAGATCTCCTAAACACATGTCAAAGACAAAACGGTTCTTAGAAGTTTGTACAGAGAAGTTCAAGCTGCGATATCTGGGGCATCTAGTCTTCATGTTACTTATATTGGATTTGCTATTCTTGGAATACTTTATTCTTTTCAAGATACGTGTTCCCAATCAATTCTCTTTTTATATCATCCTTGATAATTTATTCATTTTGAGCTATGCTCCAAATCAATTTTACTCTTATCCAGTGTTATGATCTTTTGCAAGCATGTTGCATTATTAATGGACTAACAATACTTTCACAAAGGAAGTTCTGCATATTACTCTAGAAGTTTCTAAATAATACAGGAACCTGAAACAGGACTATTGTTTAGAATTCACCAAGTTTAAAGGTTGAAATATCTGAGAAGGAAAAGTCTAAATTAAGACTATCTCTTTAGATTTTGTTGTCAAAAGTATTAATTTAAAA
Source organism: Gossypium raimondii (assembly GCF_025698545.1). NCBI lineage: Eukaryota > Viridiplantae > Streptophyta > Magnoliopsida > Malvales > Malvaceae > Gossypium > Gossypium raimondii. Next base: position 26,329,828 of record NC_068567.1, on the reverse strand, counting down.
AAATGACAAGATATCGTGTTGGTGATAAAGCTTCAATGAACAAGCAAGTAATGATCACAGAGTAATAGGAAGAGGTTTTTCTTGGAGAATAAAATTCTACAATTGTGCATAAACATTTGTTATGACACCCTGAGAATGGTGTAGGAGACCAAAGAGATTCAAATCCTATATCCTTGAATTCCAGTAGGAGAGGATTGAGAAGGCCAGATCTTATACTCCTAAATTACAGTGAGAGTAAAATGGTTCAAATTTTATGTCCCAAAAGTACAGTGGCTTGAACCTTAAAGATTATAGTGGATTAAACCTTGAAGATTATAGTGGATTGAACCTTGAAGATTATAGTGGGGGTAATCTGATTATGTAAAATATGAGTGTTTCTGTGGAAATACCCGCTGAACAAGATGGCATTCTGACGTGTCGATGATAGAGCCTTAATGAATAACGAGCAATAATAACTCAAACATTAAGGGATCATTTTCATGACATTCTGCATTCATTCATACACATCTAGTTAGGATATTTTGATTTCATTTCAATCATAACATCCTAATCACTAGGCATGAATAGACCTATGAAATGGATTTTACAGGTCATGTTCCCCAGAGAACAGATCAGTGAAACCACAAATCCTATACCGCTGAAGTTACAGTGGGAAGGATTAAAGTCATTATGGCAAATCTTTTTTCCTGGGCATTGTAGTGGAACAGATTAAAGCTGAGGGCAGCGAATCTTATTTCTCTGGTATTGCAGTGGAACAGATTAAAGTTGAAGGCAGCGAATCTTATTTCCTTAGCATTGCAATGGAATAAACTAAAGTTGAAGGCAGCGAATCTTATTTCCCTGGCATTGAAGTAGATTGAAGCTAAAGCCAGCAAATCTTTTTCCCTTGGCATTGTAGTGGAATAGATTAAAGCTGAAGGCAGCAAATCTTTTTTCCTTGGCAATGCAGTGGAACAGATTAAGGTTGAAGGTAGCGAATCTTTTTTCCCTGGCATTCTAGTAGATTAAAGCTCAAGGCAGCGAATCTTATTTCCTTGGCGCTGTAATGGAATAGATTAAACAAAAGGTAGTGAATCTTATTTCCCTAGCGTTGCAGTAGATTAAAGCTAAAGGCAGTGAATCTTATTTTGTTGGCGTTGCAATGGAATAGATTAAAGCTAAAAGCAGTAAATCTTATTTCCCTGGCGTTGCAGTAGATTAAAGCTGAAGGCAGCGAATTTTATTTCATTGGCATTGCAGTGGAACAGATTAAAGCTGAAGGTAGCGGATCTTTTTCCCAGGCGATGCAGTGGAATAGATTAAAGTTGAGGGCAGCAAATCTCTTTTCCCTGGCGTTGCAGTAGATTAAGGCTGAAAGCAATGAATCTTATTTCCCTGGCGTTACAATAGATTAAAGATGAAGGCAGCGAATCTTATTTGCTTGGCGTTACAGTGGAACAGATTAAAGCTGAAAGCAACGAATCTTATTTCCCTGGTGTTGAAGTAGATTAAAGCTGAAGGCAGCAAATCTTATTTCCTTAGCATTGCAGTGGAACAGATTAAAGCTGAAGGCAGTGAATCTTTTTCCTAGGCGTTGTAGTGGAATAGATTAAAGCTGAGGGTAGTGAATCTTTTTTCCCTGGCGTTGCAGTAGATTAAGGTTGAAGGCAGTGAATCTTATTTCCCTAACGTTGCAGTGGAACAAATTAAAGCTGAAGGCAGTGAATCTTATTTCCCTAGCGTTGCGATGGACCGATTAAAGTCAAGGCGTGAATCTTTTTCCACAGGGTTGCGATGGAGCAGATTAAAGTCAAGGCGTGAATCGATTTCCTAGCGTTGCAGTGTAATAGATTAAAGCTGAAGGCAACGAATCTTTTCTCCCTGGCATTGCAGTGGAACAGATCAACGCTACGAATTATGGCGAATCTTATCTTCCTGAAGTTGCAATGGAGCAGATTGAAGCCACTAGCCTTATCTCCCTGATGTTACAGTGGAGCAGACTGAAGACAGCGAATCTTATTTTTCTGGCATTGCAATGGAACAGATTAAAGCTGAAGACAACGAATCTTATTTCTCTGGCATTGCAACGGAACAAATTAAAGATAAAATTTATGGCGGATCTTATCTTCCTGAAGTTACAGTAAATTAAGGCTGAAGGCAGCGAATCTTATTTCCCTGAAGTTGCAGTGGAACAGATTAAAGCTGAAGGCAACGAATCTTATTTCCCTGGCGTTGCAGTGGACCAGATTAAAGCTGAAGGCAGCGAATCTTTTTTTCCTGGCATTGTAGTGGAATAGATTAAAGCTGAAGGCAGTGAATCTTATTTCCCTAGCGTTGCAGTGGAACAGATTAAAGCTACAAATTATGGCGGATCTTATCTTCCTGAAGTTGCAGTGGAGCAGATTGAAGCTACCAGCCTTATCTCCTTGAAGTTACACTGGAGCAGACTGAAGATAACGAATCTTATTTCTCTAGCGTTGCAGTGAAACAGATTAAAGCTGAAGGCAGCGAATCTTATTTCCCTAACGTTTCAGCGGAACAAATTAAAGATACAATTTATCACGAATCTTATCTTCCTAAAGTTGCAGTGAAGCAAATTGAAGCCACCAATCCTATCTCCCTGAAGTTGTAGTGGAGAGGATTAAAATGAAAAATCCTATACCTTTGAAGTTGCAGTGGTCGCGGTAGAGTAGATTAAAGGTACGAGTCATATCTAAAGTTGCAGTAGAGTGGATCGAAGCAAGAAGATGCAGTGGGTTGGAATTAGGCTACTTGCAGAAGAGAAGCACCAAGAGAGGCAAAGAGGGGTTACACGATAATGAGCAAGGAGGGGCAGCTGTAAACGGCCCATTTTGCCCGGGGCCCAAAACCAGAAATTACAACTAAATAATAAATCAATAAAAATAAAATAGCAGTCCAATAACAGTCCATTTACATTGGCCCAAAACAATACAGCCCAAATGGCCAAATTACAGAAACCCAAACCCATATTAAAAAAAACCCTAGCCTGGGTAGGAACAAACTCAGCCGCCGCACGCCACAATAGCAGCCACCAGCCACCAGCCACTGCCCTCACCCACGCGCCTCCAGCTGGCCGAACCTGCAACAAACAGAAACAAACAGCAACAACAAATGCGAATAATAGCAAAGGGCGACATTCTAGAAAAAAGAATAGCAGAAAAAAATAGCAAAAAATATAAAAGTAAAAATAAATAAATATTTTTTTGTATTTTCATTTGGCTATATAAAGCTGATTTTTGCACCCGTAAACGGATTGACGAATAAAAAAAGAGGAAATTAATAAAAAATCAGAGAGCAAATCAGCAAAGGTTTCTTTCTTATTTTTCTTTCTGTTTTTCTCTTCGAAATTTCTTATAAATATATAAAGATTTTTGGTTTTTATTTTTTTATATATGTATTAAAATAGAGTAAAAAACTAACCTGGGAGGGGTTCGACTGCCGCGCACGGCGGTCATTGGCGGCGAACGACGGCGGTCCGATGAGTGGACCTGCGGTCGGAGAAGGATGCCTAGCAGAGAAAACAACCCTCCCCCTTTTGTTTTTTTAAACAAAACAACAAAAGTGAAGGTTTTAAAAAAAATTCTATTTTATAAGTCATTCGAACGACGTTGATTGGGGCCTGTTTCGGTGGCCTCAAAACGGCGCCGTTTTGCCAATGACCCGTGCGCTGACTCGACCTGATCCTAGGATCCGCACGTTTTTAATGGAGGGGCTAATTGCGCTTTTAGCCCTTCCACTTTTTTATTCTTTTGTAATCGAGTCTTTCTTATCTTTAATTTGTACCCCATAATTTATTTCGATTACAATTAGGTCCATAATTGAACGACGTCGTTTTGGATGGCAAGGATTAATTTCCCTTTTGGTCCCGCTCTGTTATTTGAGCGTTCAATGTGGTCCTTTTATTTTTATTTATTTTAGATTTGCCCCTAAATTTCTGTTTTAAATTCAAGTTAGTCCATTTTGTTATTTTTGCTATTAAATTAATTAATTTTAATTATCATTATTATTATTTTTATTGCTACCACTATTATTATTATATTATTAAATTGATGTATTTAATGTTGAATGTTTATGCCTATTTTTATTTACTTTTTTAAATAGACTCTATTTATTTTTATTTTTTATTTTATTATTACTATTTTCATTATGATTATTTTATTCATTAAATTTATTTTATATCCTTTTATATATGCTTTCAAATAGTAGATTATTTATTTTGTCATTTTCACTACTATTATCATTATTATTATGATTATTATTACTCTTGATTATATTTACTATTATTATTTGTTTATTAATGTATTTTTATTATAATTTATTATTATTGTATTATTGTTATCATTATTATTTTATTACCTTTCACTATTGTACATAGTATTTATTTATTTATTTATTTATTTATTTACTATTAGCTTTTATTTTTGTTATTATTTTCTTTTCTTTTATTTGTTTATTTATTTATTTATTTATTTATTCATTTTACCTATTATTTTATATAGATTGTTTGTTTTAGCTTTTATTTTATTGTATTTTATTTTTGCCTTTATTATTGTTATTTATATTATTGCCTCATTTTTATTCTATTATGCATATTGGCACTATAATTCATTTTTCGTTTTACTATAATCGTATTACATTTTATCCTATGCATTAATTTTTTTTTTTGGAATAAGCAAATACTCCACGTTTTAAGGTTCGAAAGAAATCGTGCCTTAACTTACTGGGTTTCGATTTTTCTCATCAAAGGCCCTATTATTTTCTTTTTAAAATCAAAGCATAAAAATTAAATAAAAACTTTTTTCAAGGATTCAAAATGTCGTATCCTAACTCATTGGGTATGACCTTTTACTTCTTCGAAATAGGTGGGTCTCAGCATCCATTTTAACTTAAGTTTTTCTTTAAACAAAGAGGATCGTATTTTAAAAATCTTTTCAAATTTTTGATATTAAGATGTTAATCAACCAATTTGGTACCAATTTTGGGAGTTACGAGGGTGCTAATCCTTCCTCGTTCGTAACCTACTTTCGAACCCGTTTCCTCGAATTTCGTAGGCCAAAATCATCGTTTTAATAAATTAAAATGTTTTAATATCAAGGTGACCCAATCACACCTCAAAAAAAAAGGATTGGTGGCGACTCCCATTTTTTCATTTTTCAAAATCCAAGTCGACCCATTTTCAAAAAAATGGTTTCGACACACTTGATTTGTGGAACTCAATCAACTCTTTTTTGATTTTGTGATTCAATTAAATACAATTCAGGCTTCTCTTAAACCTTCTTATATTGATTTACCATTAATTTTCATCTTTTATATCTAGTTTATTATGTTTTTGAGATCCATGAGGAACTAATTCTCTTGTGGGGGATTAGTGAGTGGAGGTATGACTAATTGATTGTTGTACAATGTTTTCTTAGCGGATCAACTGTTTAGAAAAGGAAGAATCTAAACCCTAGGCTAGACAAGTTTAGGAAGTCTTTTAGGTGGGAATTAACCCAAAATTGGTATGGCCTATCTATGAACACCTTATCCCTGAACCAGTTTGAACTATGAGGTGGAGAGATAAGTAGTTCTTGCTAAGTCATTATTCTAGTGGAAGATCGAGAGATCTTGCTAGGGTAATAACTAGTTGATTGAACAGGAAACCCGAATCAACAGTTAGTTATGATTACCTAAGCGAGCTAATCACCCCTGCTCAGATCTGATTAAGTACTTCTTATTTTATTGCTTTTGTTATAACAAAACTCTTTCTTTATGTTCAGTCATAATATAATTTATTTAAAGCACTAGTTAACTCTATTTTTGTTTAGGTTAGAATTAATTTAGTGCTTGCCTCTAGTGTTCTACTTCATTGTAACTATATTACAACCTGACCCGTATACTTGTGGATACCACTTTTTTAACATATTTTGTGTAGGATTTCTACTTTGGACTTTGGTATGTCCCGTGGCAGTCACTTGGAGATTAGGTTCTTTGGCTATTATTGGCAGAATGGTGGTACAACTCAACTTCTCATTCTGTCATTTAGACCACTCCATATGAAGCCATGTATTGTCGGCCACCTCCTCAACAGCTCCATTACTTGATTGGCTCTTCTAAATTTGACAATATGGATCATAGCTTACAACGAAGAGAAACTACTCGATAATTACTCATGTACCATCTCCAGCGTGCCCAAGATCGTATGAAGCACTACCCAGATAAGAAAAAAGTGAAAGAAGTTTTCTTGAGTGTGATTGGGTATATTTAAAGCTTCAACCCTATAGGCAACATTCCTTAAGGAAAATAAAAAATCAGAAGCTCTCCCCTAGATTCTTTTGGACCGTTTTTTATCAAGGCTAAGGTGGGACACGTTGCATATACCTTGCAGCTGCCTGAGGGATCGAAGATCCACCCTACTTTTCATGTTTTGTAACTCAAACGTCATGTGGGTTGTCAACCTAGTGCTGCCACTTTACCACCTACTAGTCCTAAAGGAATTCTGTTGAGGGAGTTATCTCAAATTTTAGATCGTCGGATTTCCAAGAAGGGTCACCATGTAGTGACTGAGGTTTTGGTTGAGTGGGCTAATTCCTTTCTAGAGAATGCAACATGGGAAGTCTTGTCTAACTTCAAGCAAATCTATTCCTCTTTTGATCATTGAGGTCAAGGATTTTCGATGAGGGGAGTATTTGTTAAGGGTGTTTTAATAAGTTTTAAATTTCTGTTATTTTGCTATGTTTTGGGAAAATGTTTTGCGCAGCGTTTTATGGAAAAAAGGGTTTTAATGAAACAAATCATTTTGATTTGTCTTTGTTAAACGATGTGTTTTCTTTCAGTTGTAACTACTTTTGCTTTCTTTCCATGTGGCAATCCTTCTTTTTTATTATAATCAAATCGAGGAAAAAAGGAAGGCATGTTTTTGGATATTGATAAATTAGTGAAAATTTTCTCCTCTTTCTCTGCTCTTTCTTTCTGTTTTCTATTCTATTGGGTTTCTTAGAAACAATCTCCTAACAACTTGTAGTCGATTATTTCGATAAAAAAGAAGAAATAAATACATTTTTGGTAAATTATAAAAAAACTTCTTAAGTTTTGTTTAAAATTATGTTTTCTTAGAATTAAGAAATACCAAAATTTCTAAGTTAAATCATTATTAAAATTTGATCTCTCAATTAAATGCTAAAATTTGAATGAAATGTCAAACTTTTAGAGCATTTGCTTAGAAATTTTGATATAAATCTCTATAGAAAATTTGGATTTTGCTTATAAATTTTAGCATAGATTGAGAGACCAAATTTTGGCATACCAAAATTGATAGGATTTTTTTGTTTCACCATTTTGCTTGTAATTTTTCAAACATATTAGTTAAAGAAAATTTCATAGTTAAATTATTATGTCTCTGTATGCTTGTTTTCAATGGTTTTTGCATGAAAAGTAAACTGAATAAACAAACATTAGCTCATTTATTACCTAGATTTAACTAATATTAAGTTGAATAATAGGAAAGGATTATGATGTGGGAAGATAACTAATATTAGTGGTAGTCTAACTAGTCATAGTCAAAAGAAACAAAATGAGCTATTGATTCATGGAACTATTATGTTATCTATTAAGTCCAACTAAGGAGATACCTTATCTTGGGTAATAGGGTAGTTGACTCCCAAAAAATAGAAACATAGGTGTGATCGTCTGACTTATAATATATCAGACAAGATTCAAGTTGAATTTACCTTGGATGCATTTATGACTTTATTCATTTGTGACATTTCCAGTGTAACTTTCCCCAATCTTGAGTAAGTGGTTGACCATGTGTACTTGAATCACATGGTTTGACATATTAAAAGCCTATGTTCCATTGGTATTGAAGTCAAAAGCTGGTATATTAAGTATATGACTTATGTATAACATAGCTTCACTTACAATAGTAGAATTCATAACTCAATTAAAGAGTAAATGATATCCTTTCACTGGTGTTGCATGCATTATAAAAAAGGAACATAATAATGGTCATTCATATGGGACAAATGATTATCATTACTATTTGTAAGTAGTGATTTTTTTCATTATGGAAGATGCAATGGTCACCATGAGATAAAATAGGATCAAATTAGATGAATAGATTCTAATCTAAAGTGATCAAGGATATCCTATGAGGGTAACACACTATTGACGAGGTCATTGGATAAAAACGTGAAATGTTAGTTGCTTTAGTAATGGTATATAATGAGGAGATTAGTCATGGTACTTTTAGTTGATTGACTCCATGACTAAATAATTTGTGGTTAATAGATGAAAAGTTGGAACTTAATTACAAATTATTTAAGTCCTAGTTATATATGTTTGACCAGTCCCTTCGTTAACTCAACATAACTTTGCATAGATTGCAAATAAGAACCGTTATGATGAATTGTAACAGCCTATTTTTCAATGGTGTTGAAAATAGCGGGTTTGGGACCCCAATTCTGACAAGTGTATCTGTAAATATTATTTTTAATATTTATGAGTCAATTATAAAGTTATATTGAAAATTGATCTAATAAATTTTGCTAATTGGTCAGTTAGTTAAAGTACAAGTGATTTGACCCTAAAGTTAGTGGTTTTGGAAAATGAAGTAACAGAATCGCATTTTTGAAAACTAAGCCTGTAAATATTTTATTAAATATTTATTGAGTTATTTTATAGGTGAATTGAATTTTGGACTAGTAATTTTGCCAATTAAGAGATTAATTAATGTAAAAGGGCTAAATCGTAAAAAATGTAAAAGTTGATCACTATTGAATTTTAGCTTATAAAATGTTTAATTAATGAATATATAGGGATTTAAATGAGAATTAATCCAACTTTAAATCATAAAAACTGTAAACCATATTATTATTTATAATTATATTATTAGTCAATTACAAAACATAAAAAGAAAAAAAGTCACCATCATTTTTGCTTTTGGTGTCTTTCTCCACCGATTGAAACAAAAGAAAGTGAACTTCAAGTGAAGCTTTTGGCCATGCATGTTAAGGTATACAAAGTCCATTTTTTTGTAAATTTTACATGTTTGAGATTGTTATAACTCGATTTAGCTAAATTGTACTTTCAATTCTGAAACAGCTAAAGTTTAAAAAAATTTGTCATTGTTTTTATTTGAATTTTTTGTGTTAAATGGTAGATTTGAAAGCTTGAAAATGATTAGGGACTAATTTGTAAAGTGATTTTTATTAATTTTGAGTTTAGGGACTAAAATGAAAATATTTTAAAATTGACATGAAATTTATATGATTATTAAATTTAGAGGATTGTATAAGGATGAAATTGAAATTGGATTGAAAAAGAAGCTTAAAATTGAAAGATATAATTATATCAATTTAAGGACTAAATTGAATTAAATGCAAAACTTTAGGAAAATCATGTAAAATGAAATTAAGTTGTAAAATGCCTTAAATAAGTATTTATAAGTTAATTAGAGGTGATAGTTTGAAATAAATAAACATATAGATCAAAAATGGAACCAATTAGTAGATAATCGAGGAAAAGGGAAATTTGTAAATTAGTCTCTAACACTTCATCTATTGTTTTTGTACTTGGCAAGCTCATATGGTATAATTAAGTATATTCATGTAATGTTTATGGTTGGATTGTAAACTTATAATAATTGAATGCATTTTAAATTGTATACAATTTGATATAAAAGGTGAAGAAAGGACTATATTGAAAAATATGAGAATTGTGATAAATATAGATAGATATGCGTATTGGATGAATGTAAAATTTAGTATACGAGTGTATGATATATTCATGGTAATTTTATATTCTTAAAAGGCATATAGATATTGTTTGGACATCAAGTGGACTAAATTGATGATATGCGATTATATTTTGAATTGTGGTTGAAATAGTAGAAAATGTGAGGAATGGGATGAATTGTAATAAATGATACTAATGTGTTAATGGAAACATGGAAATTTATACATTTTACATATCCTTTTAACTTAAAATCAAACAATTTCGATAAAATTCTTGTCGAAAAAATAATTAATTTTTACAAAATAATTAAAGTGCATTGAAAATATGAACATGTTGAATTTTAGTTAATTTTATAATTAATTTTGATGAATTTTGGTTATTTTCGACAGATTTGCACAAAGGGGGAAAAATGGCTCGGCAGACACTGCTAGTAGCACAAAACCGAGGAGCAATTTGAAGCATCGAGGAAAACTAAATTTCAGCCTAAGACGGTTCAAAATTATATGTATCAATTCATAATATAATTAATTTTAATTTATATCCAATTTAATTTGGGTTAATAAATTATTATTAATTAATTATGAAAAAGTGGTCCAGTTGACCTGAACCGAGTGAACCGAACCGATCAAGAAATGGACAGCCCAAAAACCGTCCCAAGAGCTGACCCAAATAAGCTTATTAGCTTATTATTTAATCTTGCAAAGAGGCCCTTGAAGACTTGTTCAAGTTTCATTCAAACCCCTCAACAATTGGTGGCTTTATAGATTTCCCCCAAGCCTAAATTAGCAAAGTTGAAACTATCAACCTTGCCACATGTGTGGCCAGCCAAGGGAGGGCTCTTTGGCTGATAATTTTAGCTATTTTTAGCAGCCCTCCTCAGCTATAAAAACCCCCTTAGACTAGTCATTTTAGAAACACACATCAAGCATTCACATCTTTCCTCTCTTCTCTCCACTTTCTCTCTTCTTTCCATTCCAAAATTCCCTTGCTCTTTTGCCAATTTATCCTCTTGGGAAATGGGCATTCATAAGCTATTTGGAGCATCAATTAAGTGTTCATAGCATCCTTGGTCGATAAGGAAAACAGAGAAGGAAGAACGGAGCAACTAGTCAAGCCATGGGAAAACACCAGATTTGATTCTTGTTCCTTGTCTCTTTAATTTTTTTTTGTTATGCTAAACATATCTATGAATATTTATGTTGTTGGAATGGTTAATTTAATCAATTTAGCTTAAATTTAATTCGTGTTAGTTTGATTGCATTTCGTTTGTTAAAATTATTAAAATTGTCTTTATATTGTTATAAGCCTCGGTAAGATGCTTGATTGAGTAAAATCATGACTAAGTTATTCTTGCATTACAATTGTTAGGTAACTAACGAATTAATTATTTAAACGGATTGAAATTGTAATTAATGGACACAGTATTTAATCAGTGCATGTTTAATCATCTAAGGTAGCTGAGGGTTAGATTAGCAACGGTATCTGATGATACATTTGCCTTGCATAACTTGCAAGATTATTTTGATTAAATTGTTTCAAGGTAAGGATACTTTGTTACCTCACATAGTCTTTTATGTGCTTATTAAATCAAGTTAATTGTTTGAATTGACATAGGGATATGTACAAGAGATTATTTCGATTTAATAAGTATGTATGTGCAATAACATATTTGCCTATTAAGATTTGTTTAATCGGTTGAATTGACATAGGGATATAGTCAAGAGATAAATGGATTTTGGCAGGTGAGTATGTTCATAAGTTAGCAAATTACCGAGTTGCCGTGAACTTATTCGTAACAATATAAACATGAGTTTAATAATTCTAAGTTAAGAAATGTAATTAATCTAACACAATTATGTCATCTTGATTAAAATCGTATTTTGAAATCATGCATTTGAGATTTATTTATTTTAGTTTACTTAGTTTAAAATCTTAGTTTTTATCACCCTCTTCAACAAAATATTTTTCTTCATCAAAGTGTTTTAAATAGCATTCATAAATAATTCTTTTCACAGTCCTTATGGGTACGATAACTCGACAGTTACTTGTCACTTTATTACTTATTGCGAGTGTGTACACTTGCACATTTTCGTCGTTCCAAGTTTTTGGCGCCATTGCCGGGGACTGTGTTTTAAAAAAAGTCATTATTTGTCAAGTTGTTAGTTTTGCATTTTGGTTTATTTTTCTGTTCAAATTTTAACTTATTTAATTTTTCTGTGATTATTTCAGGTGTTTATGAGTATTGATCGAATCATCGATTTACTCCCTATAGACCCTTAGATTGAATGAAGTTTTTGACAGCGGAGAAGACAAGCAAGTCAGAGAAAGATTAAAGAGATGAACTTCGAAAATCCAAATCAAGGAAACAGAGCAAACCTTGCTCAAAATCCTATCCTTATTGCTGATGATAGGGATAGAGCTTTGAGACAGTAAGCCGTGCTAGTATTTCATGATCTTAATCTGAGTATTAGGAGACCTGAAATTGAGGCACAACAGTTCGAGTTGAAGCCAATCATGTTCCAGATGCTTCAGACAGTGGGTCAATTCAGTGGAATGCCTACCGAAGATCCTCACCTACACTTAAGGCTATTTATGGAGGTGTGTGATTCTTTCAAGTTAGCCAGAATACTCGAAGATGCATTACGATTGAAGCTGTTCCCATATTCACTAAGGGATAGAGCTCAAGCTTGGTTGAACTCATTACCACCAAACTCAATTTCTACATGGCAAGAGTAAGCAGAAAAATTCCTTATGAAGTATTTCCCGCCTAGCAAGAATGCTAAGTTGAGGAACGAGATCACTGCTTTCCAACAAATGGATGATGAGTCATTGTATGAGGCATGGGAAAGGTATAAAGAATTATTACTGAAGTGCCCTCATCACGGAATCCCACATTGCATACAACTTGAGACATTTTATAATAGTCTCAATGCTCACCCGAGGATAGTAGTGGACGCTTCTACTAATGGTGCTCTCCTTTCTAAGTCTTATAATGAGGCTTATGAAATCATTGAGAGGATTGCCAACAACAATTATCAATGGTCAACCAATCGAGTAGAGTCAGTAAGACAAGTCGCTGGAATACATGAACAAGTATCATCAATATCCTCAATGATAAAAAAAATCTTACTACTAATGGGTGTAATAGTTTTGCAGCACAACCACTAAATCAATTTGAAAATGTAGCCTGTGTTTATTGTGGGGAAGGACATTTGTTCAAAGAATGTCCATCGAACCTAAAATTTGTGTATTACACGGGTAACCAAAACCAAAATCGAGGAAGTCAAGGGCTGCAACCCAATTTTTATAACCCATCACGGCGAAACCACCCGAATTTTTCCTGGAGTAACCAAGGGGCAGGAACCAGTAACAATCATTTCCAACCTAGTTCGACCCAACAACCTAGTTTTTCCCAACAAGCTTAGAAACCAACCCAAGCTGAACCATCCAATAACCTAGAGAATCTATTGAAGGCATACATGGCGAAAAATGATGCCTCTCTAAAGAATTTGGAGAATCAAGTGGGTCAGCTTGCAACTGAACTCAGAAACCGAACACAAGGTGCTTTACCTAGTGATATGGAGAATCCAAGGAATCCAAGGAAGGAGCATTATAAAGCGTTAACATTGAGGAGTGGAAAGACTTTATAGCCCAATTCCATTGAAGTTGACAAGAAGCCAGCTGACGCTCAAGACTCAGAGGAAGTTCAACCGAGTGTTGAAATTCCAATTTCACCGAAAATTGAATCTACAAAATCCAACAAGGTAACTTCTAAACCAGCTAATTCTGATCAACTAATAACTCCGTTAGATGTAGAATTGCCACAGAAAAAAATCAACCAATTCCAGTAAAGAAACCTCCACCACCCTACCCTCAAAGACTTTAGAAGCAGAAGCAGGAAATTCAATTCAAGAAGTTCCTAGACGTACTAAAGCAACTTCATATCAACATCCCATTAGTTGAAGCACTTGAACAAATGCCGAACTATGTCAAATTCATGAAGGATATCCTGTCTAAAAAATAAAGGCTTGGAGAATTTGAGACGATAGCCCTAACGAACGAATGAAGTGCATATCTTCAAGATAAACTACCCCCAAAATTGAAAGATCCTGGATGTTTTACCATACCTTGCAATATTGGAGTAGCATATTGTGGTAATGCACTATGTGACTTGGTTGCGAGTACCAACTTAATGCCCATGTTAGTATTTACGAAGTTGGGGATAGGTGAATTTAGACCTACTACGATTACACTTCAATTAGTAGATCGATCCTTAGCACATCCAGAAGGAAAAATCGATGACATATTGGTACGTGTAGACAAATTTATCTTTCCTGCTGACTTTGTTCTTCTAGACATTGAAGCAAACAAAGAGGTGTCAATCATATTAGGAATCCCATTCTTAGCAATCGGAAGGACCCTTATTGATGGGCAGAAGGGTGAGCTTACTATGTGTGTTCAGTATCATTAGGTAACATTTAACGTTTTTAAGCCCATGCAATTTCCTGACACAATTGATGATTATTCTACAGTGTCTAATTTAGAGGATTTAATCATGGAGAAGGAACTCAATTATGTACAGGACCCATTGGAACAAATTTTGACATCAGATCCTCCAAATGATGAAGAGGAGGATGAATACTTAGCTTTGTTAGAATCTAATCAAAGGGGATTTAATCCACAATCCCGCTTTAAATCTTTGGAGTTAGAGAAAAGGGATTATGCCCAACCAAAAGCGTCAATCGAGGAGCCACCTAAATTAGAACTGAAGGTACTTCCCTCACATTTGAAATATGTTTATTTAGGTAACTCTTTTACTCTGCATGTGATTGTTTTAACAGAATTAACTACTGAGCAAGAAGAGAAACTCATCCTGGTGTTGACACAATTCAAGAAGGCTATCGGATGGACCATAGCCGATATTCGCGGAATTAGTCCATTTGTATGCATGCATAAGATTATCTTAGAAGATGGCAAAAAAGGGACGATTGATGGACAATGAAGACTGAATCCCATTATGAAGGACGTAATCAAGAAAGAAATCATCAAGTGGTTAGATGCAGGTATAATTTACCTCATCTCAGATAGTTCATGGGTAAGTCCGGTCCAGTACGTGCCAAAGAAAAGAGGTATCACTGTCATTGAAAATCAGAATAACGAGTTGATACTGACTAGAACGATTACGAGATGGAGAATTTGCATCGATTACCGGAAGCTGAACAAGGCAACTAGGAAAGATCACTTTCCTTTGCCATTTTTGGACCAGATGCTGGATAGACTCGCAAGGCGAGACTATTACTATTTTCTCAATGGATACTCGGGGTATGATTAGATTACAGTAGCACCGGAAGATCAGCACAAGCCAACATTCACCTACCCGTACAGTACATTTGCATTTAGGCGCATACCATTTGGTTTATGTAATGCACCTGCTACATTTCAAAGATGTATGATGTTTATTTTAACTCACATGGTTGAGAAATATTTGGAAGTTTTTATGGATGATTTTTCAGCATTCAGAGATACATATGATGATTGCCTAGCCAATCTAGCCAAGGTACTAAGGCGATGCGAAGAAACAAACCTTGTACTTAACTGGGAAAAGGGTCATTTCATGGTACGAGAAGGTATTGTTCTAGGGCATCGTATAACAAGACACGGAATCGAGGTAGATAAAATAAAGGTAGATGTTATTGAGAAACTCCGACCTCCAATATCTGTAAAGGGTGTTAGGAGCATTTTAGGTCACGCCGATTTCTATCGAAGATTCATCAAGGACTTCTGTAAAGTTGCTAAACCCTTATGCAAATTATTGGAGAAGGACACGGCATTTAAATTTGATGAGAGCTTAAGAGCTTTCAACGATTTGAAGAATTAGTTAGTCTCAGCACCCACAATACTCACACCAGACTGGGATTTTCCATTTGAATTGATGTGTGACGCAAGTGACTTCGCGATCGGAGCTTTCATGTGTCAGCGAAGGAACAAAATTTTTCATCCCATCTACTATTGTAAACTGAAAAATATATAGGATTTTTCCTATATAATTCATCACCTCTTTTACTTCAATTTGTTGTTAAAACCAAGTAATTCTTTAATAAATTAATGAAATATGCGAAAATATGAAATTAGGACATAGAAATTATTAAAATGTTATTTTATACTTTATTATATAGTTTTCATGCATAAAATGGCTTATTTTATATTAATTTGAGCATATTATATTTTTAAGCTATAAGGTGGGTCATGCATGATTAAATTAAATAATAAAATATAAAGTTATAATTAATAATTTATTAATAAATTGGGTTTTAATTAATTAAGTAAATTGATTAATTAAAGTGGTTAAATTATATTATTCGGCCCTCTAAACTATTTACTATTTTTGGATAGGTCTGAGAGTTTTCTTCTAATTGCAAAATCGTCCAAATTGGCGACCAAGTCAACCCAATTTTTCACTACACATGGATGTCATAAACAATTTTTTGGTTTAATTATACAAAGTCCTTGAAGAGTTAAAGAACTCGGAGATTTTCCCGAAGATTTGCTGATGACCGAGTCTTAGTCTTGAGTTGTTGTGGCACTCAAATTGACAAAAAATAAAGGAAAAATCAGCCACCTTTCCTCAATTCATGGCCAGCCACTCTTGGAGGAAGTTTCAAAGGATGGACACTCCTATTTTTAGCAAACTAGCTCCCTTGCCTTAACTATAAATAAGAGCTCATTTCCACTTTTTCAATCATCCCTCATCCCATCATCTCTCACTCATTCATCATTCTCTCAACTCTTTTAGCTATCTTTCCCCTTCATAATCCTTACATAAGGATTTTAGAAATTAAGCCACTTAAAGAACCCTTGGTCGGCCACCTTGGAGAGCCATCAACAAAAGAGCAAAGCAAAGAAGCGAAGGAGCCTCGTCAGTCAGAGTCTTTGGTGACAGCCATTCTAAATTGGGTTTAATCTTTCTTTTCTTTAATTTACAATAATTATAGCTTAATTTTATTTAATCTAGGATGATTATTTTGATTAAATAATATTTATTTGATTCATGCTTATAATGTTTATGCCTCAATCGATCGCCTTTTCAATTAAAATCAAGTTTGTATTTTGTTCATACGTGATTGAAATGCACCTGAATTAGCTGAGCGATCCTAACCAAACGGTGGCTAATGGACGCATAATTGAAATATGCATGCTCAATTTAGATCCTAACCCGATTAAATTGTAGGTTGCATAACAACTCTAACCAAGCTCTGTTATCTGCATAGTTTTTAGATTTGTGTAATTAAATTGTTTCAAACCTAACACATCCCTGTTACCTCACATGAATGCTAAGAAACCCTTAGTAAATAAGGATCAGTAAAATGCATATTTACTAAGTAAAGGATTCCGAAAGGACCAAATGTGGTTTCCAAACTCATGAAAGATCGAGTTGCCATGGAATACTTTTTCAAATGTTACTAAGCATGTTGATAATAAATTGAGTTTAATTAAAGTAATTATCCTAGTTTATTTATGTTATAATTGTTGCAAATTGTGTTTAATTTTACTAAAATCTATTTCAGTCATATAGTTTGCATACTTAAGATAATTTGCATTAGGGATCATTGCATTTAGTTTAATATATTTTAATCACCACTTCTCAACTATATTGTGTTTTTTTATTTACCAAATTGTTAATATAATTTTACAAATTAAGTGACTTAGCACAAATACAATCCCTGTGGAGACGATAACTCGATACTTCCTTATTACTTGATAACGACTGTGTACACTTGTACAAACCCGAGCATTACAACTATGTGAGTCAGACTCTGATAGGAGCTCAACTGAATTACACAGAAACGGAAAAAGAGTTGCTTGCTATTGTGTTTGCTTTTGACAAGTTTCGATCTTATCTTGTAGGCACCAAAGTGACTGTTTATACGGACCACTCGGTAATTAAGTATTTACTTGCCAAGAAAGACGCTAAGCTGAGACTGATCCGATGGGTACTTCTACTTCAAGAGTTCGATCTAGAAATTCAAGATCGAAAGGGGGTGGAAAACCAAGTAGCAGACCACTTGTCCAGATTGAAGCCGCAAGAAGGGAACTCTCCTCTTATATCAATTCGAGAGACGTTTCTAGATGAACACATACTGAAGGTAAATCATGTCCATAATACCCCTTGGTTTGCTGATATTGCTAACTTTTTAGCTTGTGGTTTGATGCCGATTGATAAGACGTATCATCAAAAGAAAAAGTTTCTTCACGTTGTAAAGTACTATTTCTGGGAAGAACCGTATTTGTTTAAAAAGTGTGCAAATCAAATGATTAGGAGATGCGTGACAGAAGATGAAGTGCATAAGATTTTATACAATTGTCACTCAGCTCCGAGTGGGGGACACTTCGGAGGTACACATATTGTAGCCAAGGTATTGCAAGCCAGATTCTTTTGGCCAACACTATTCAAAGATGTATATGCTTACGTAAAGAGTTTTGATCGATGTTAAAGGGTCGAAAATGTCACCAACAAAAATAAAATGCCTCAAACAAACATTATTGAGGTAGAATTATTCGATGTTTAGGGTATTGAATTTCTCGATCCTTTCCCTCTGTCTTTTAGTCACAAGTACATATTAGTAGCAGTAGACTATGTGCCTAAGTGGTTTGAGTAGAGGCATATCCGACAAACGATGTTAAGGTTGTAATGAAGTTTTTGCAGAAACATGTGTTCACAAGGTTTGGAACCCCAAGAGCCATCATCAGTGATGAAGGGTCCCATTTTGTGAACAAGTGGTTGAAATGGTTATTAGATAAACATGGAGTGAAACACAAGGTCGCTACAGCTTACCATCCGCAGACGAATGGGCAAGCTGAACTGGCAAACAAGGAGATCTAAGGAATACTTGAGAAGGTAGTTTCCCCGAACTAACGAGATTGGTCCAAAAGACTAGTTGATGCTTTATGGGCATACAAGACACCTTTAGGGATGTCACCCTATAGGTTAGTCTTTGGGAAAGTCTGCCATCTACCCTTGGAGTTAGAACACAAAGCTTATAGGGCTCTCCAACGACTCAAGTTGGATCTTAAAAGTGCCAAAGAGAAACAGATGCTTCAATTTAGCTAGTTAGAAGAATTCTAAATATCTTCATACGAGAATGTCAAATTACTTAAGGAGAGACTCAAGAAATGGTATGACAAGCACATTCGAGTTCGAGAATTTGAAGCAGGTCAGCAAGTCTTGTTATTCAATTCCAAATTAAGGTTCTTTCCAGGTAAGTTAAAATCATGTTGGTCCGGTCCATTAATGATTCATCGAGTCTATCCATACGGAGTTGTTGAACTTCAAGGTAAGGGAGGTAATTTTTGCGTTAATGCTCAACGCTTGAAACATTACTGGGGAGATAAAATTGAATAGAATCAAATCTCGTTCATTTTATTAGATATTTAATTTTTCTTGTTCTTCTGTTCGAATAAATGATTTAGGGCATATTTTCGGGATTAGTATGTTTAAATAAATTATTTCTAGGAGATTGGAACTTAAGCGGGACCACTTATGACCTCTCCAATCTTTCCTGGAATTTATTTTAACATAATTTCCCAAGAAATTATTCCCTAAATGACAAAATAAATTTTAGTTTTTCAAATAAAAGGGTCAATTTTGATCCAAGTTTTATGTTGCAACTCAATTTTGAATTTTCATTAAATCTAGGAACTTAATTGAATTATTTTTAAAAATTTGGTTGCTCTTTTGTAAATATTAAAATTAGATGCCTCTTTTGTAAATATTTTCAAAAGCATCTAGAATAAATGTTTTAGTTCAATAAAAAAAGAAAAGATGATAATTATTAATATATATAATTATATCCATTATAATATATATGAATTATTATGAGCTCTATTTAGAGTTAGGATTAGTTTTACTTTAATCATATTTTATTCGATAAGTTTTTATCTTAATAAATTAATAGAAAATAATAATTTAATATGCATTATATTAATTATTAATTGTTATTTACTTTGAGTAGAATTAGAACTTAGAATTTTTAAGAATTCTACTCTAGCTCCTACTTCTTTCACTATAAATTCCACCCATCTATTCTTATATTTGTTCATTCATACACCATTCCCTCCAAAAACACCAAAACCCTTCAGTGCTGAAACCTCCTAACAATTCCCTAGCCACAACATTGCCCAGCTGATCGGTCAGCAGCACCCCACGCACGCCCACACTAGGCCTGCTCAACGATCAGCACGCTGCTCACATTCGTCCCCTGCTGAACACTGCTACCTTGCATACCCGAGCGGCACATCACCCTTTCACCCATCCTTATCCAAAAACCCCTCAACTTTTTTTTTTAATTTGCCATCTTTTGATTCAAAATCATTTTTCTTAAGAGCTATTAATTTTTACAAAAAATGTGGTAAGACCAGTTTTTCTCCTAAATTTTAATTTTATTATCTAATTTTCCAATTTATTGAATTATTAATATTTTATATTAATTAAATTTTTGAGAAAATAATTGTTAACATCTTATGATCAGGTTAATCATGCCTCGCAAGAGAACTCATGCATCTGCCCAAATTGACGAATCATAAAACAAGTTCCACTATAAAGAAGCCAAAGCAAGATACGACAGTATCTTCAAGAATCAACAGATGCATCCAGAGAAAGGTTTCACATTGAAAGAAAGCAACTATATTGGTTTTATGGCGCGTATTTGTCAGGTTACTAAAACTCTCAATTGGGAGTTTTTTTTGTGAGAAGAGACCTAGTGTGGATGAGGAGTTAGTACGCGAATTCTATGTGAATTTAACCTCAAGCGAGTTGACGAAAGTTCCAGTTCGCGGAATCAAGGTACCAATAACTTCAAACAATATTAATGAGTTTTTTGAATTGCCTGATTTCGAAAACGACTAATATTCCTCATTGATGAGCAATATAGAATCTAAAAACTTGTAAGAAATTCTCGAGGAACTTACAGTTCCAGGTTCTATGTGGACTGTGTCAAAGCAAGGAATCCACACTTGTCGAAGAGCATATTTGACACCACTCGCAAAGGTATGGTTCTACTTCATTCGATTCAGCCTTATGCCTAGCTAACATGGGACTACAATATCATTAGAGCGAATGGTCTTATTATGCTCGATTTTAACTGTGAAGATCATTGATGTGGGAAAAATCATCCTGAGGGAAATGCAAAATTTTACCGTTACACGTTCACGTTCTGGCCCAGCTTTCTTTCCCTTTATGATAACAATTTTGTGCTTGAAAGCTAAAATTCTTGCAAACGTAAAGAAGACAGGCTATAGCCAGGGCACAATCACAGATTGGGACCTCTATCGAATAGCTAGAGACTCTGTTCTACAGCAACAAGTTGAAGAAAGTGAGGATCCCGAAAAAGAAGAAGAAGAAGATCCCACAGAGATTGAGCCAGTCCAATCAACTGAAGTCCCTGATAAGGTGGAACCAATGGAACCAGAAGCTGAACCTGATATCGAGACTTCAATGTTCAGAGCTCAACCGCCTCGCCCAGATCTTTGAGATGAGCTGTCAAATTTAATGGACATAATGCAACTTAAGCAGTGGCAGCAACAAGCTTACTGGAAATACTCAAAAATAAGGGATGACTCGATGAGAAGTGCTCTTACGAAAATTTACAATGACCCCATTTATTTTTGTGTCTGAGTTTCCAGATTACGTATTTGAACCATGGAGCCCATTAATTCATTCAAAGACAATAATGATGGAGCAAATGATTAGTCAAATTCGGAAGGATCTGCAAATAAATAAAAGGGCGATCTCGACTTTATTTTATTTATGTTCTTAGGTTATTTTAGGATAAAGTTAATTAGGAATTTTTGCATAATAAAAGAAGAGATGGAAATCATTAATAAAATTGAACAAGTTGCGAAGTATAAAGTGTGGCAATAGATATACACATGTCTAGGGTTGGATTTAGAAAGAGCTTGGTACTTAAGCAGTCAAATTGACTCACCTCCTCTTTTCTAGAATCCTACCTGGTATATAGTATCTATTCACTTTAAATAATGAGGACATTGTTCATTTTAAGTAGGGGGACCAAAAAATTCAAATTATTTCCACTCAAAATAAATAGTTCTTTTAATTATGATTAGGATATATTTTGTTCAAAAATTTGAAAACCATAAAATTTTTAGTTCCTTAAGAAAAGTAGGCATGCATGAAAGTTTAAATCTCTAGAATTGACTTAGTAGTTTCTTTAGGCAAAATCCTAGGAAGCATGGAATGTTGAAAATTATTTAGGCAACTGATAGAGGGTCGCGCGTGAACCAAGATCGAGTTGTCAAGTCACGGGAAATTCCAACGAGAGCTATAAACACTTGGGCTGAAACGGAAACAGAAAACAGAAAATTAACCTCAAAGATCAAGAAAACCAAATTGAGATAGAAAATAGAATACTTGGGCGGCAAGAAATCTGCAAAATATGAATAAAGGACGTTTCTTGATGCCAAAGAATGTTGCAAAACAGATCCTTGAAGCTTGGAATGGCTAGAAACGCAACAAGAACAATTAAACCAAGTTAATCAACAATTCGACACAAACAAAAATAATTAACAAAGAACAAACAGCAAAAAGATGGATAAAGTCCTAAGAAGCCTTGAAATCAAGAAAGATTTCACAACTCCCTTCAAACGGCTCTAATCTTCCCTCCAATGTAAAAACACGGCAAGAAGAAGGTTGAAGATGGCTCCCACAATCAAAAAGATTGTTAAAAATACTTCTAAAGAAAACTCAAGAGAGAATTCTTGGAGAAACTCAAAGAGAGTTTTCTCTTCACAAAAAAAAATCTGAATTCAATATATCATCCATAAGGGTGGCCAGCCAAGCCATATATATAGGCCTCCTAACTACTTTCTTATCCCTACTGGGAAAACTAAAAAAAACTCTAATTGTTGCCTTTCAAGGGAATTTCATCCAAGGCCTTTAAATGGGCCTCTTGGACTGAATTCTTACATAGAAATTTATTCATAAAGTCTAAAAATTAAAACTAAGTATTTAAAGAATTAAAATTTTACAAATTGGGCCACTTTGACAATTTGGCTTGATTTTCAACTAAGTCTAATTTCAACTTCTTGGTTGGGCTTGGAACATCTTATTGGGTCGTATCTTCAAGAACTTGGGCTTGTAATTCGTTCTCTCCTGAAATTGGTTCGTTGATGCTCGTAACTGAGATCCAATGTGCCTTAGCTGCAAGATTCAGTTTCTTAGACCAAGATTTCCAAGATTTGAAATCTTGATTTTCTTAATTCTTGAAATCGTTCAAAACAGCAAAATTGGACCAAGATTCTGTTTCTTGATTTTCTTGAAAACAAGAAAGTGAATCTTGATTTTCTTTTTCCTTTGTATACACATCTAAGGCCTTGCTAATGAAGTCTTGAACGGTTCCATTTAGTTTCATACGCATTTGCCTAGCCTTTGACCTCGTTATTGGGCCTTGTGGTAATTTGAGCCCATCACGTTCTTAAGCTTGAGTTGGGCCTTTGTGACTCGTATCATTCCCCCTTCCTCAAAAAGATTTGTCCTCAAATCTGAAAAATCAACGACTTGACCAATTCTAGACATCTTTTTTATTTGGAATACCTGCAAAACAAACACTCAACACTCAAAAATTAACAAACCTTACCGTTAATCACTCAAAAAGGAAAATAAAATTCTCAAAGAGGTAGAATTCCATACCATTCCTATCAAGCATTACAATACTGGTGATATTTGTCTCACTAAAAATCTCATCCAACATTCTAGAACTAAGCATATTGAGATTAAACATCATTTCATTAGAGATCATGTCCAAAAAGAAAAAATAGTTCGAGAATAAGTAGACACCTTAAATCAATTAGTAGATATTTTTACAAAACTTTTAGACAAAGAAAGATTTTGAACACTTAGGGGTGAATTAGGTATTACAACCTTGCCTTAATTTTGTGTTCAAATGAATTTTAGCACTTTGTTATTTTAAAATTTTTTATGACTTACAATTGATTACAAAAGTATATATGCATGATTTATATGGCCCTTGTATGCAAAAAGTTAGGGTGAGTTTTCATATAGATAATTGTTCTATTTTGACTTCATTAGTCTAGCATGACTTTTTTTTATGTTGTTAAACTTGCTAGAATGGACTAAAATTTTGTCAACTTGGTAATTTTTTTTTTTGGTTTTTCATGAATCATATGTATCATGCTTACATTATGCATTTTAATGCATAAGAAACCATTAAGAATGATATTAGAGTCATTTTAGGACCCTTAGAACCTGTTTGGACCTAAAACTTTTGTTTTTACATTTTTTCTGCACTTGGAAAACAAAACTACAATTTGGTATAGATACCATTTAAAAAACATCAATACTTTTAGAAAAATATTGATACTCATGAAAAAATATCGATACCTCTGGGACTTTAAGGGCATTTGAATCGTGATTTCAAAACTAGTTTTGCCAAAAACCCTATTTTTCTCTTCACTTACCTGAATACCCCAAATTTCTTCCCCAAAGTTTCTTCAGATTTCTTTTTTTTCATCAAATCTTCCTTTACAAAACTTTCAAACACTATTTCCTCTAGATTTTTTCAACATTGATTGGAGACTTATCCAATTTCAACACTTTTGAAGTAGAACTTGAAATCTTCAAACTTTTGATTTTATGAAATGTATGTTAAAATGTTGATTTTTGATGGTTAATTGGGTTGATTTGTACTATATTCTCTATATTTTGTTGCAGAAGGTTTCCTTTTCCTAGACTTTATCTTATATTTTTTTAACTAAAACCCTTGCACACCAACTGGTTGACAAATTTACCAAAAGAATTTTTTTAGTATTTTAGTCAAACTTTAGTGTTTAATTATCTAGTTATGGCTCCTAAGAAAAGACCAAGAACTGATGCATCATCGTCTCATCATCCTAGTGGTCTTAAATCATGCTTTAATGAATGCTTTCATACCAATGCTTTACGTGAATGTTTTGATAGAAACTTTGCATCTAAAAGAGTTTGCAAGTCTAGTAATGTTGACATAGCCATGTCAGAGGGTATTAATTTTGTCTATATTTCTATTTTGCAAAATTGGGGTTGGATGGATTTTCTTAACATTTCAATGTCGACTTATTATAATCTTATTCAAGCATTTTTATCAAATACCAAACTCGAACATGATAAGTTTGGCGACACTGTCATAGCCATCGCTTCTTTTTTAATGAACACCTCTATACGTCTTACCTTAGAAGATTTTGGAGATCATCATCTGAACTTAACCTTTATGATCGTGTCCTTCATTTGATCTTAGCTTGGAACCTACACCCCATTAAGAAACATGCTAAGCTTCGGAACATTGATTATTGGTGGCTTGATTCTTTCCATACTAATAGGAATCTCGACCTGGCCCTCGTCATGTTTAATGACATAACTAAGGCTATCGAGAGGGGGATGAATACAAATATCACCCTTCCTCATGACACTTATCTATATATCTCTTTAGAAGGTTAGGCATTAGCACTCATGGAGACACCCTTGTTACTTCTACCCAACCTATTAGTTATGGGGCCCTTCATCATGCGAGATGTTACTTTGATGCCTTCTCTAGATGAAGACATTCAGGCATCTGAACATGTTTCTTCACCCAAACATGCTCCTCCTCCGGCTTCATCCTCTTAAGGTGCTCAACCTTCATAAGAGATTAATGGTGTCATCCTCGACGCTATCCATTCTTTGAGAAATGATGTTTGAGGACTTCGACATGAGGTTCGATCTCACAGAGATAAGGTTGACTCAAAGCTATCAACTTTAGAGATGCAAATGGCATCTCTCCTTGCTCATTTCCCATCAAATCCTCCCTTCTCTCCTCGTGATGACGATTAGAGTAGATTTTTAAGTATATATTTTCATATTATTATTCATCACATTTGCACTATTACTTTTGGTTCATTTCCTATGTCCACTACTTCTTTTTGCACCTTATTGTATATTAAGTATTATAAGATACTTTGGTTATTTTTTATGTTAGTTCTCCACTTCCTAATGTTCATATATTTTTGAAGTAACCATCTTTTTCTCCTCAAGCTTTAATTGTCTATTTTATATAACAAAAAGGCGAAGAAGAAATGGTAGATTGAGGTAGATTTATTGATATTATCCTAATCTTATGCAATGCAAGTTATATGACCATTTTTCCTTCAAGTAAAAATGAATGTCAAATTTTGAAAATATATGGCAATTTTATTTTGGCCTTAAATTCAAAATGACTTTTATTAAGGGGAATAATATATTAAAAACAAATTTATCAAAGGTTTTGTTATATGAAAAGGGGACATTTGTAAACTAAGCTTTATTTGAAAATATATTTTGATATAAAAATTAAATGTTTTTTAAATGAAAGTTAAAATTAAACAAAATTGACTAAATGATTTTTCAAAAGAAGTCTAAAAGATAAATTTTCAATTCTTACTTAGAAAATTTGTGAATCATTCTCAAAATCAAGTTAAAATGATTTTAACTAAGTATAGATTCTTTCAACTTGACAAAATATTTTTAAAACGAGTAAGAATTGCTCCAGGCAAAAAAAAATCGATACCTTTTTGGCTAAGTATCAATATTTTAAAATCATCCATACCTCTTAAAATAAACAATACTAAATTGGCATTCTGGTTCTCACAAATTCAATTACATATCGATTCAATATCGATACCTTTTGTTTGGTATTGATAAATTTTTCTTGGTATCAATATTTAAGCTCCAACTAACACTGGATTTAACATTTATGAAAAAAATTATCGATACATTTTTACTTGGTATCGATACATGTTGTTGCAAGTGTATTAAATGCTTTGGTTTTTGACATCCCCAACGGCTCTACAACAACAACCTCAACGATTGGAAATCACTTAGGGGGCATAGATACCAGCTTCTAAAGATCCTACAACAACAAGAAAGCATATCCAAGAAAAAATAATCAATCAAGCAACCTTTGTGCCTAATACTTCCATAATTTTCTTGTACACACTTGTGAGATCTTACTCTTTTTTTTTTTTTTTGCTCAAGTGTGTCTTTATATATTTGTGCTTAATTGTCAAACATTTTGATCTTGTTAGGACTATTTCTTTGTTTGCTTCTTAGTAATTCTTTCAAAGGGTTTGTGTCTTAAGATTTTGGTAGAAATTTTAAGGGAGTTGTAAGGTTAAACCTTGTCCTCAAAGGTCATACAAATTAGTGAATTTGGGAAAATCCTTAATTGTAGAAAGCTAAGGTAGTTGAGTAGGAAATTGGGTCCAAACCACTCTAAATTGTTGTGTTCATTGTTCTATCTTTTGTTTTTAGCTTTCCTAAATTTTTTAAAAGTCAATTCATGCCCCTCTAGGCGATTTCAGTTTGATCAATCGAGCTAACAGTAGCAGATTTAACTAGTTTCCATACTTAAAGAGCTTAAATACAAACAATTTTGTTATGTTTTAATTAGTTTTTGTATTTTAGTTTTAATTCAATAAAAATGTAAATTGAGTCATTTTATGACCTTAGGGGTTGAATGAGGCCTAAGGGTGAGCTAACGTACTTAGTGAGTGTGGAGGACACCATTCAAAGGCATAAAAGCTCAAAATGGGTCACCGTGTTGCAACACAAAAGGTTCAATGTCACAACATAGGAAGAAAAATATAAGAATACCAATACTGCCTTTGGTGTCGCAACACAACCAAAGGATTTCGTGACACACCACTAAAGCCAAACTTTAACTAGAGTATACTTGCTTCTATGTCGCGACACAAGCATTCGGTGTTGGGACACTTGCCCTGTATGAGAAGAATTACGAGCGGGGGGCATTTTGGTCTGCATAATGAAAATTAACACAAAAACATTAGCAAACCTAGGGCTAAGGACGACAACCAACCCTCACTCTGTAAATAAGCTCATTTAACACTTTTGAGGGACAATTTTCATAGGTTAAATTTTTCATTGTAATTTTAGTTTCAGCTTTATTTTCTTTAAGCTTAAGATTTATTTTTAGTTATTTCCATTCGTGTTCTGCAAAGAACTTGATTTGTAGACTTATCAAAATTTACTGGATTTCTACACTTTCATCAATAAAATATAATCAGGATTCTCTTAAACCTTATTCTTTATTTGTTAATTATGCTTATCTTATTTATAAGTTTATTGTCTTTATGTATTCTAAGAGTAATTAATCCTCTTATAGGGGATTAGTTAGTGGAATTGTGATTAATTAATTATTATATAGGGTTTTCTCAATAGATCAACTATTTGGGAAATGAAGAATTAAATCCTATGATTGACACCCTAAGAAGTAATTTTGGTGGGAATTAACCATAAATTGGTATGACCTATCCGTGAACATGATCTGTCGTAATTCAATGTAGTAGATTTAACTAGTTTCCGCACTTTAGAAGCTTGAAATTAAGCATTATCAATATGATTTAATTATGTTTCAGTAAGTTCCGTTAAATTCAATAAAAATGTGTAAATTGAGTCTTTTATTGACCTTAGGGGCCGAATGAGGCCTAAGGGTGAGATAATGAACTTTATAAGTGTGCAGAAGACTGTTAAAAGGCATATTAAACAAATACTAGTCACTATATTGCAACACAGAGTGCTCAATGTCACAACATAGGGAACAAAATGGATAAATTATGAAACTGCCTTCGATATTGTGACACAGCCTAAGGATGTCGCGACATACCCTTAAATATATACCAAGAGGAGGATATTGACTCCTACATTTTGACACAGTTCCTAGTGTGTCGTGACGTCGACTTTGGACAACAATTAACATGAGCCAAGGGTGTTTTGGTCTACACAATCAAACTTAACACTTGGGAATGTCAACTAACCTTGGGTTAAGGATGACGACCACCTGAGATTTATAAATAAGCTCCTTTGTCACATGTAAACGACACCAATTGCATAGTTTAGAATTTCACTTTTAAATTTCAGTTTAGTTTTATTTCTTCTTAGGTTTTAGGTTTATTTTCAGTTTGTTCTTATTTTATCTCGAGAGATCTAGTTTGTGGAGATAGTAAAACTCTATGGATTCATTTTCATCTTTAATACAAATCAAGTGTTTTCTTAAACTGTAAACTTCAATTTATTTATCATTTTTTTTACATAAATTCCATATTTTTTAATGAAAACCATGATGGACTAATCCTTCTATGGGAAATTACCGAGTGGAGGTATGATCTATTAACTATTTTATAGGGTTACTTAATGGATCAGCTATTTGGGAAAGGAAGAACTTAAACCCTAGGCCTGATACCCCTAGGAAGTCATCAAGGTAAGAATTAACCCAAAATTCGTATGACCTATCTGTGAATACCTTTACCCCAAGTTGGTCTGAACTGTGAGCTCAGAAGATAAGTAGTCCTTGTCGACTCGTTATTTGAGTGGAAGATCAGAAGATCCTACTGAAATAGAGTCTAGTTGATTGATGAGGAAATCGAAGCGACAGTTAATGGGGATTACCGAAGTGAGCTAATTATCCATAATCAAATCTAATTGATTCTATATTTTGATCTCTTGAAATTTTATTTCCTTATGTTATTTTATTATCATAAAAACCTTAAAAAACCTCATTTTATTTTATCAATGTTCTATAACTAAATCAAAGAACTAATTAGATCTTTTGGTGTTTAGGTTAAAATTGACCTAGTACTAACCTTCCTTGGGTACGATCCTCGGAGTACTCACTCGCTTTGTTGTAACTATATTACAACTGGATCGCATACTTGCAGATACTGCCTCATTGATATATCTTTCACTTTAGTATTCACACTCTAGACGTTAGTACATCCGGACGTGGTCAAGTTGTTGGCGTCGTTGCCGGGGAGGCAACGTCACTAGTTTGATTTTAATTTTTGCACCCAAAATTAATAATTAGGAAATTTTTACGCTATAGATATTATCTTTAACTTATTTAACTAACTAAATTCACTATTACTTATCTATTTTTCTCAAGAAACCCCTAGTGCTCATTCCAAATTAGAACTACAGCCGTCATAGACTAAGGAAACCAGTCTACAGGAGAATGGACAATTTCAATTATATGTGGTTAGACGAAGACCTAGGTTATGATGTCGGTATTTACAAAGAATGAGTATATGTGGAATGAGAGATATAGGAGAACCAAAGATTATTAATGCTTTAATTAAGCCAACTCCGAAGAAAGCTTTAACTCCTTCCCAAGATGATAATGACCACATTGGTATACCATCAGAAAGGCATCAAAAGGTGACAAGTCCAGAATTGAGCAAACGAGAGGATGTCACAAAAGATTCTTATGGGAGGAAGGAACTCCTAAATTGTTATTCACTCAAGGAAATAGAAGAATATTGATATGTTGTAATTTGGTGTAGTAGATTAAACTAGTTTTCATACTTTAGGAGCTTCAAATTAAGCATTACCATTAGGATTTAATTATGTTTTAGTAAGTTTTTTTAAGTTCAATAAAATGTGCAAATTGAGTCTTTTATTGACCTTGGGCCGAATGAGGCCTAAGGGTGAGCTAACGAACTTTATAATTGTGCAGGAAACTGTTAGAAGGCATATTAAACAGATATTGGCCACTATGTCACAACATAGGGAGCATAATGGAGAAATCACAAAACTACCTTCGTTTTCGCGACACAGACTAAGGGT
The DNA here is from genome assembly GCF_025698545.1 of Gossypium raimondii. NCBI lineage: Eukaryota > Viridiplantae > Streptophyta > Magnoliopsida > Malvales > Malvaceae > Gossypium > Gossypium raimondii. Next base: position 26,299,458 of record NC_068567.1, on the reverse strand, counting down.
TTCGCGACATACCCTTGAAGATATCCCAAAAGGAGTATAATGACTCCTATGTCGCGACACAAGTCCTAGTGTGTCGCGACATCAACTCTGGACGGGAATTATACACGAGTCAATGAGCATTTTGGTCTGCACTATCAAACTTAAAGTTCAAGAACATTAGCTAACCTAGGGTTAAGGACGACCACCACTTGAGATCTATAAATAGGATCCTTTGTCACATGTAAAAGACAACATTCACTTAGCTTAGAATTAGTCTTTTAAATTTAGTTTAGTTCTCTATTTTCTTAGGTTAGATTTATTTCTATTTATTCTTTGTTCTATTTGGAGAGATCTAAATTGTGGAGACAATAAAACCTTGTGGATTCGCGATCAATCTTAATGCAGTCAAGCTCCTTTGTAAACTATATATTGTCAATTTATTTAACATGATTTCTCTTTATATCGATGTTATTATTGTCTATGGAGACCATGAGGAACTAATCCCTCTATAGGGCATTAGCGAGTGGATGGATGATATGTTAACTATTTTGTAGGGATACTCAACGGATCTGCTCCTTGGGAAAGGAATAATGTAAAACAAACCGTAGGCCTAACAACCTTGGGAACACATCAAGGTAGGATTTAACCCAAAATTGGTATGGCCCACTCGCAAACACCTTCACCCCAAACCGATCTAGACTGTGACATCGGAAGACAAGTAGTCCTTGTCGACTCGTTATTTGAGTGGAAGATCGGAAGATCCTGCTAGGATAGCGACTAGTTAATTGACGAGGAACCCGAAGTGACAATCGATGGGGATTACCGAGGCATGCTAATCATCATAATCAGATTCGATTATTTCTATTCTTCAATCTCTTGAATTTTATTTCTTTTATGTTAATTTATTTTATTATTCATAAAAACCTTAAAAACTCCTTTTTACCTTTACGATCATACTATAACTGACTAAAATTACTAATTAGATCTTTCTATGTTTAGGTTAAAATTGATCTACCACTCGCCTCCATTGGGTACAATCCACGAAGTACTCACCTACTTCGTTGTAATTATATTACAACTGGACCTGTATACTTGCGGATACTACCTCATTTATATATTTTTTACTGCAGTATTCACACCTTGGGCGTTAATACGTTCGAAGGCGGTCAAGTTGTTGGTGCTGTGGTGGGGGAGGAAACGTCACTAGTTCATTTTAATTTTTGCACTTCAAAATGAATAATTAGAAAATTTTAGGTTATAGATTCAATTTTACTTTGTTTATTGCTACTAATCTTCTTTCTCTGGGTTTTAGGGAACATCCATGCAAGAGCCACAAACCTAGAAAGAATAATTCAAAGAATTTGCTGACAGCAATAGTAGCACTAGCAACAGATGTAAGACCCACCGCTACCTGTTGCAGGGAATGTACCACATGAGAATCCATTGTTTGGCGACATTGACGAAAACTCTCTAGGAAATCCACCAGCACCACCACAACTACCTACAAACGTGCGCATGGCTCGTAACTATAGATCCTTAAGAGACTATGTATTACCAAGTCTTGAAATGGTTCAGGAGAGTATAACAAGGCTAGCTATTACAACAAATAATTTTGAGATTAAACTGACAATAATTCAATTGATCTAGAATAATCTGCAGTTCAGAGGCATAATGATAGAGGATGCGAATCAACACTTAAAATGATTTCTTTAATTTTGTGATACCTTTGAGTACAACGGGGTCATCGATGATGCTATTTGTCTTCAGTTGTTTCCCTTTTCTTTTATTGATAATGACTTTTCTTGGTTAGATTCACAGGCACCAAGGTCTATCACAACGTGGGATGAGCTTGTTGGAAATTTTTTGCAAAAGGTTTTTTTCCTATTAGCAAAGCGGTTCAACTAAGAAGAGAGATTTTCTTATTTAGACAAATGGAAGGGGAAAGTTTCTATGAGATGTAGGAGCACTTCAAAATGTTGATTTAAAAGTGCCCACACCATGAATTCCCGGAGTGGATGCGATTGCAGGTGTTCTATAATGGGTTGAATGCAAATGCAAGATCATGACTAGATAGAGCAGTAAGAGGAGCCCTTATGAATATGACGTATGAGGGCGAGTATGAAATCATTGAGAGCATAGGGTTAAACTCCTACCAGTGACTAATTGAATGATTTACATATAGCTAGAAAACCACTACGGTAAAGGCTGTCCAAGAGGATGAAAAGTATCAACAATTAGTGGATAGACTTAACCGTATCAAAGCTGCTAATAAATCATCTATGTATGGAGAAGATAAATCACTCTTTAACTTCGTCAACAACGCTACTGAGGATGTGAACTATATTGGAAATAGGGGTGGAAATCTTTATTCGAATACCTACAATCCTGGCTGGAGATATCACTCAAATCTAAGATGGGTAGGAAACCAAGGGAGAGGTAGTAGTTCGAATGAAGTAAAAAAATACCCATTATAAACCTCCTTATTTTCAAAAACCTCAGGAAAGGGTCACCCCAAGTGACCATACTGCATATGGTCAACGACTTGATAGTATTGAGAGAGAGATGCAGTTAATGAGAATAGACATAAAGTAAGTGGAGTCTGAATTCACCCACTCAACTAGAACATTGACTAAACTTGAGGATCAAACGAACTAATTAATGAGCATGATGGGTGACATCAAAAGACAATTTGGCACCGGACTCCCTAGCAATACAGGAAATAATCCCCGAAGGGAAGGCAAGGAGAATGTGAAAGAATTAGAACTCCGATCAGGCAAAGTACTAAGTAGCCTAGAAAATCCTACTCCAGAGGTAAATATGGAGAATGTCGACGATCCTCAAGAGAAATCTGTAGAAACTAAAAATGAACCAGAGCCAGAGGAGAAAATTGCACTGGTAATTGAAGAAGAAAGAGAAATCATTAAAGATGCTGCCATTACAAAGATCCCATTCCCTTTAAGACTGGAAGAAAAACAAAAGTGGGACGAAGATGAATTTGCAAGTTTCTTAAACTTGTTCAAAACATTAAATGTAAACCTGCCTTTAATCGAGTTAATTGAGAAAGTTCCTAAATACTCCAAGTTATTAAAGGAAATCATGTCTAGGTGTAGGAAAATTAAGGTAGGAGAACAAGTTGGTTTAAGTGCCTCTTGCAGTGTTATTCTTTCAAGACAGGTTTCCTAAAAATTGAAAGACCCGTGAAGTTTTACTATTCCCATGGAGATAGGGAGCATTCATTTTAGTAGAGCTCTATGTGACCTCTATTTATTTTTTGAAAAACTCAGGTTAGGGGATCTTAAAACCACTCAAATAACACTACAGTTGGCTAAAAAGTCTTCGGTACATTCGAAAGGAGTACTAGAAGATGTGTTAGTCAAGGTGCGCAGCTTCATTCTCCAAGTAGATTTGGTGGTTCTTGATTTTGAAAAAGATCGTGAGATACCGATCTTACTAGGTAGACCTTTTCTAGCCACTTATAGGTTCACCATTGATCTAGAAAAGAAAGAATTAACTATGAAAATCAATAGTGAGACTAAAATATTTAAATATGGGTATCAACTTAGCAAAGAGCGCAGAAAGAGAAAGTTAGGTGAGTAGTGTAAAAATTTACTTGTCTCTAACATTCCCAAGTGAAGGGATATACTTCCTTTTATGTATGAAGAAAGAATAAGTAGGTTTAAGGAAAGGGAAAAATGGGCAGAAGTAGAATAGCAGGACAGACGATGGACTCATGTTGATAGGGTGGAAGGATTGTCCAGTTGTGAATTAATGATACTGGCAGATGAGTCTGACAGTAAAACTAAGATTATTTGAATTGATGTTAAACTCTTGTAAATTATTGTATCTTTAGCTAACTATTTAGAATAGATTTTAATTTTCATTAACTTTGCATTTTTACAGAAATCGTGGCACTCTAGAAAAGGAAATTATGAGTAAAAACAGAGCCAGTGTCGCAACACCAAGAGTAGTTTTTAATAAAATTGTGAAAATCCTCTTGACATCTCGACATGGGCTTTGAGAGTCGCAACATCGAAGTTACTTTACTCACAAATCCAAAATCCTAGAGTGTTTCGTGACAACGAACCCGAGTATCGCGACAACGATAAACTGCCAGGCATGTCACGGTACTAAACCTTTATGCCATGACATCGCTACAATTTTTTGCAGGAAACCCGACCCGACAATGTAACCTGGCGGCTTTAAAACACATTTTTTCTAACTTTTTAGAACATAAACCTCTAACTTTTAACCTAAAAACCTATTATTCCCTTTCTTAAACACATCTTAACCATTTATTTTCTAAACCTTGTCCAATTATCTTACATCTCTATAAACCCTAAACCCTCAATCTCCACTTCTTTAAAATCTCCATACCTCAATTATACTAAGCGCCACAAAGAATGAAAATACTCACAGAACAATAGATGTTGCACAAAACGAGGAATTCAAATGACTTCTACGAGGTTAAGGGTTCCTAATTTTATACTTTTTACTGTTCCATTGAAATTTTTGATATTTTTCTATTTTCCCCCGTCTTGTAATAATGCCTCTTAAAAAAGTTATGCGAACTATTGAAGTGGAACCATCGATGAGTCAAAATCCCTCTAGTTTTCTAATTTGAACATTGAAAAATATTTTAATGAAATACAAGGAAAGACATTCATTCAAGAGAGGGTATTTGATCCATCCATGGTTCTTTGTAAGGAAATATGGCCTTTGGTTAGGTATCATAGGTGGGAGCGATTTTGGACAATCCTAAAAGATAGTTATGTGTTCCCTGTTGTTCAAGAGATTTATGCATCCTTACGAGACTTAGAGTCTAGAAACACCGAAGGCCATATAGGGATATAGTACCTGTCCTATGGAAAGAAGTGCGACTAACCCCTCGAATTATTTGCGACTATTATTATGCTCCATACTATGAAAAAGATTTTATCGGTGAAACTAATTTAGAATATTTCTGGGATATAGATAAGGACAAGATTATAAACTCTTTAAATGAAGGAAGAGGCAAATGGAATTATTACTCGAGCACCAATATTCCTACATCCTTTAATCAAGCTATTATGTTTCCATAGGCTAAAATGTGAATTCAATTTGTATGCACGTGAATAGTCCCTGCTTTAAAAGTTTCTAGTGTCAATACCTTTCGAGCAGTATTGCTATATTCAATTTTGCAAAAAAAAAATAGCATGTGCGTATTGGAAAATAGATCCAGCAAAACATGAAGAGATGCATTACTACCAGGAAAGTGGGAATTTTCTTTCCCCATTTAGTGACAGCCTTATGCAAAAATACAAGTGTACCTATGACATCCACTGAGCAGTCTCTAAAACCCTCCTGAAGTATTTTCAAGGACACCTTGTTCGAATAGTACATAGAGTTGCAGGCCAAACAAATAAAAGATTGGAACAAGCAACAACAAGAAGCGACAACTACACCAGCTTCATCACAGAGGTCGACAGAAGATGTTGGTGAGAGTATTCATCCAAAGCTAGATTGGATGATACAATGGATGCAAGAGTCAGGGCCTATTTTTCAAGAATTTGCTAAGCAAAGTAGCATCCCGGTCCCCAATTATACACCTGACATGTTTGGGCCAACAAATCTAGAACAAGAAGAAGAGGCACATGATAGCAAGGAGGAATGAGAGGATGAGGAAAACAGTAAAATTGAGGAGATGGATTTTGAGGAGGGAGACTGAAAAATTTGTATTTTTTTATTTTTAAAGACTTATATTAATTTTTGGATGATTCTAATTTGAACTTGGTAAGAATAGGGTTAATAATAGATTTTTAACTATATTGCATTTAGTTAAGTTTTCTATGTAGGAACCCAACATGAAGGAGACACAAACAATTCAAGCTTACACGATCAAAGAAGGAAACACCTACCATTAGTAGTTGGAGCAACCATGCTCAATCGGGTAATTTCTTTCCTTATCTTTTTATGGGTTATACATTGAGGACAATGTGTTGACTAAAGTGTGGTGCGGAAAAATAGAAAATTTGTTTTAAATTTTTACTTTTTTCTTTGATTTTTCCTGTCTTTTGTGTGTTTGAGCTTGTAGAAATACAAGTGATTGGTTAGAAGCATGTACATAGGTTGCTTGTGTTTACAAATAAATTCGGCATGATGATAGGTGATTTTAAATTTTTTATTATTAAGACTACTAAGTTCTATACATTACACCGTAGATAGGCATTAAGCAATTGACTATACCAAATGATTTAGAAAATACAAGGAAACGAGCATGCTAGCTTGAATGATAAATGGTTGAATTTGAGTTTGTTTGATTGATTAAATTTATGCATATTGAGATATTCAGGGATGACCTTAAGGCATTGTTTGGAACACATCTAGAGCCAAAAAACTGGTTATTTTTATTTCACCTTTAATACCAATTTTTGAGCCTATTGACACTTCTTGATGAACCTCATTACAAACCCCAAGCTTAAAAATGTTAATTTGTTTTTACCCTTTTTCTTTTTTCCTGCACTACACGATTATAGACATCTAACCATGCGTATTGAGGGTTAAGTAGATGCATCAAGGCAGATTTTGAAAAAAAAGAGTGAAATAGGAAATATTGGTGTGATATGGGAACTATAGGTTAGCTTGAAAGTGCAAAGCAAAAGAAAATTCAGACGGAAAATCAATACGAGTAGAGAAAGTCTTGAAACAACGAAAAAAAGCATTCGTGAGTGAGATGAGTTGAAAAATAAAGTGACAAAGTCAAAAAAAGAAAGAAAAACTCATTCCTTAGTGCATAGAAACTCGTAAGCTAGCCGTATTTACTATATTTGTAACCCCCAAAACCAGGCCTAAATGTTATGGACAAATCTCGAAGATCACATTGGCCATGACGATGGCATAGTAAAACGTTTAGAAAATTTCGCTTTAAAAATATTCTTTGCAAAACATCTTTGAATATTGTTTTAAGTAAAATCAAATTTAGTTGCTATTTTTAACTTTGGAAAACTCAAGTAATGTGAGAGTTTTAGGGAAAACATCGTAATTCAATTAAAACATCACAGCGGACAAATTTCTATATATAAAACTCATTTTTTGTTTTGAAAACATAAGTTAACTTACACAGATACCCTCAGCAGATACCATGTGTCCCAAAAATATTACTTCTCATAGCCAAAACTCACACTTACTTAACTTCGCGTACAACTTTTTCTCAGGTAAGGTTTGAAGGACTAACCTTAAGTGTTCCTCATGCTCCAACTCAAATTTGGTGCAGACCAAAATATCATTAATGAAGACCACTACAAACTGGTCGAGATAAGGTTGAAAGATTTTGTTCATGAGGTCCATGAAAGTGGAGGGAGCATTTGTAAGCCCGAAGGGCATCATTAGAAATTCATAGTGCCCATACTGAGTCTTCAAAGCAGTTTTGGAGATATCAGTCTCTCTCACCTACAACTGACAGTAACATGACCTCAGATTGATACTAGAGAAAACTGTGGCACCTCTAAATTGTTCAAAAAGGTTATCGATCCTCTACAAAGAGTACTTATTATTCACAGACAATTTATTCACCTGACGATAATTGATACAAAGCCTCATCAATCCATCCTTATTCATCATAAATAACATTGGAGATCCTCACGGTGATACACTTGGCCTTATGAAACCATGATCAAGCAACTCTTTCAACTACACTTTGAGCTCTTTAAGAACTTTAGGTGCCATGTGATAAGGTGTAATGGACACCGGTGTTATCCTAGGTAGCAATTTAATTCCAAACTTGACCTCACGCTCTGGATGTAAATCAAGCAACTCTTTCGGAAAGGCGTTTGGAAACTCTTTCACTATATGCATAGTCTCTAATATTGCACCATTCACATTCATATCGAAGATATACGCTAGATAGACCTCACATCTTTCACGAATCAGATTATCTGCTACCGAGGCAGATATCACATTTGATAAATAATTTCGACGCTCCTCAATCATAATTATCTCATTCCCAACTAGAGTCCTTAGGGTAACCCATTTCGTATCACAATCAAGACTAACTTGATGCTCACTTAACCAATCCATGCCCAATATGAGATCCAATTCTCCAAAATGCAATTCCATTAGATTAATAGGAAATACCTCACCTTGGACTTTCAACGGACATCTCCCATATATCTTGTTCACATACACAGATTGTCCTAAGGGACTAAGGACAGTACATCACTTACTTCTACCTGAATTCCCAGTTTATCAGCCATCACACAAGACACATACGAATGGGTAGAACCATTATTAATTAATGCAAAGTATGGAATACCATTAGTGGTAAAAGTACTTGCTATCACGTTTATTGAATCACGATCCTCTCTGGGTCTAACCGTATACACAAATGCTGGTTGCCTCGCATCTGCCCGACTAGCACTTTGACCTAGTGCTCGCTGCCTCTGCCCTACGTTTCTACATCTATTCTGACCCTGATCTCTCTAGGGTTATTGTCCAACTCTTTGGTTCGGGGCTAGATTCTGTCTCGGTACTTGCATCTGTTCATTACATTGTGGAAATCTCCAATCATATGATTCAGTGACCGTTCTTCAAACATGCACCCATGCTCTTCCAATAGTCACCTGAGTGCCTCTTTCCACAAATGGCACAGTTCTAAATTCTTCCTATCGCTACAACAAAGTTCTGGCGAGGTTGATCATCTATGGCTTGCTTAACTAGAAGCGAAGCCTCCACATTAGGGTCTGATTCTCTCTTCACAGGGACACTAGCATGCTCCTTCCTTTCTCACTCTATGCGTCTGACTTCCTCACAGATTTTGGTTTTCTCCACCAAAGCTTCGAAAACCCTTTCTTAACGTGAATCCACTTGCATCATCAGTTCGGATCTCAGCCCAAACTCAAATCGGGCACACTTATCCTGTTCAATCACAACCATACCCAGAGCATAACGACTAAGCCTCAGAAACTCAGCCTTGTACTCAGTCACAGCCTCTACGTACCTCATGCCCAGATATTTCTTCTTGAGGGAATCTAGAAAATATTCTCACGTCAGTCGATAGGCTTGAGTACCTCTCATAATGGCCTGCCACCAACGATAGGCCTCATCTCGTAAAAGTGACATAGTCCCCTTAAGCTTCAACTCTGGTGTGCAATCCATATCATCTAAGATCCTCTATGTAGCCTCTAGCCAATATTTAGCTATAGTGGCAGACATCTCAATAACACCCCTAAACAACTCGACTCTACTGGAACGAAGCCTTTCAGCTATAGTACCATGACTATTGGCCCCAATCTGAGCACCCGGCACTCGCTCTAACACTCGAAGCATGGCCTATGCTATAGCCTCGTTCGCAAGCTCATGTTGACTCTCCTCAATAGTTGGTGCATGCTCAACATTTTTCGTTGGTCTCTTAGGGGTTCGCACTTGGGATGCAAATAACTCGATCTGGGTTCCCTAACCCTATTCTCTACAAGTTCTCATTCCAAGAGTTCTAACTCTGGGAGTACTCATTTTCAGTTTTATGAATTTTCTATTAATATAGGTAAGTTTTTATGTTATCACTTGAATAATTTTAATCGAAGATTCATTTCAATTTACACTTGTCTCACTATCTACCATTTTCACTATATAGAGTTTTCACAGTCTATAGTTTTCAAATCTAAAGAACACTTACCTCAGATCGGCTTCGGGAGTCTCAAATTTTTTTACAACAATTTTAACATGTGGCGTGTTTTTCCCAAAATACCCCTTTATAATGCATGTATTTTTCGAAAATACTTTACCCATAGTTCAAGTATTGAACCAGGTTCTAATACAACTAAATGTAACCCTTCAAACCAGGCCTAAACATTACGACCCGATCTAAGCGATTACATGGGTCATAAATATGGTAGAAACATTTAGTTGAAGCACATTCGTTCATTTTTTAAAACACATACTATTATTTCATTTAAAAACGATCAGGATAATTTCAAAAACTTGTTAAATATCCTTCATTATTTTTTGGAAATCAACTTATTTATTCTTTTAAATTCAGATTTATTGTGTTGCTCACTCAGGGGTTTGCAATTGGGATGCAGATGAGTCGATTTGGGTTCCCTGACCCTGTTCTCCATGAGTTCTCATTCCTCAAGTTCTAACTTCACGAGTACTCATTTTAAGTTTTATGAATTTTCTGTCAATAGAGGTAAGTTTTGATGTTATCACTTGAATAATTTTAATCAAAGATTCATTACAATTTACACCTGTCTCACTATCTATCGTTTTCACTAAATAGAGTTTTCACAGTCTATAGTTTTCAAATCTAAAGAACACTTACCTTAGATCAGCTTCGGGAGTCTCGAATTTTTTTACAACAATTTTAACATGTGGCATGTTTTTCCCAAAATACCCTTTTATAATGCATGTAGTTTTTTTAAAATACTTTACCCATAGTTCAAGTATTGAACCCGACTCTAATACCACTAAATGTAACCCCTCAAACCAGGCCTAGACATTACAACCCGATCTAAGCGACCACATGGGTCATAAATATGGCAAAAACATTTAGTTGAAGCACATTCGTTCATTTTTTAAAACACATACTACTATTTCACTTAAAAACGATCAGGATAACTTTGAAAACTTGTTAAAAATCCTTCATTATTATTTGGAAATCAACTTAGTTATTCTTTTAAATTTAGATTTATTGTAACCCCCTAAACTTGACCTAGACGTTATGACCGAATCTCAAAGATCACAATGGCCATATTGATGGCCCAGAAAATCATTTAGCTATTTTATCTTAAAAATCGTCATTGCTAAATACATCCTTGTTGAGAAAACCAAATTTTGTTTGAAACTTTTTATCTTCAGAAAACTCAAGTTTTGATAATTCTTTTTAGAAAGTGTCGTACTTCAATTAAAACATCGCAACAGATAATTTGTATATCTGAAACTCGTTTGTCATTTTCAAAACATAGATTTAATATATATCTCATAAAATGTAAATTTTGTGAGCAGATAGTGCTGAGTTTCGAAAACGAAGTATTAAATTTTGAAAACACCCTTGTTGGGCCTTGTTTGACTTAGTTATGAAAATTTCATCATAAATTGTCAATTTGACAATGTTTTAAATGATAATTTTAAAACCTAAATCATGCAGAAATATCCAAAATCACAAAAATTCAAAGTCCAAAAGAAAATCTCAAGCAAAAGTCCACAGTAATATATTTTTCTGAAAATTACCGAAAGCACCTCCGTTAGTCGAGCCCAACCTAACATCAATTATTATCTGAAAAGTCAAAATTTAAAAGGGATGAGCTTTAAAAGCCTACTATGAGATCAACACAAATATAATCACGTACATATAAAAATATCGATCTCATCATATCAATCATCATAATAATCACAAAATCTAATACTGATACTTATGCACGAACATGTCGATTCATACTTTAAAAACGATCCACATTTTATAAATTTTCCTACCCATCTCTGCTACACACCATATATCGATTTCCTCAGAACTCGTCCATCCAATAACACACCATTTTTGGACAAGCCACCACATAAATGCTGATAAATAGCCAAATAACATATTATGGACAAACCACCACATATTTTTTGATAATGGCCACATAATCATAGATAAACTGCCACATAACTTCCACCTTTCACAAAACTCCACCCCATGCATGTCATATGGCAATTTCACTTTTTAACACATTTTATTCACTTTTACACTTAGGCATATAACATGCTCTTATAATCGCATATCACTTATTGATCACTTATAATCACTTTAACATGTTAAACATGTTTTTCACATTTGATCATGTATCTCAATTTTCACATACACATATATAAGTCTCACATGCTTAAAGCATCACATATATCACATAAGCCATACATCACATATCATGAGGATGAGATTTACACATACATCATAATCACAATCATAATCATATCAATCACCATACGTTTTACAGGATCACTCAGTTAGAGTCACTTACTTGGTGTTCATCTTGTTAAGTTTTTCAACTCTTCATGAATATTTAGTGTACTCATGTTTTAATATGATTAAATTATTAATGTAACAAATAACTATATCACACAAAAAAATGGTAATGACCCCACACGTTATATCGTAGACCCTATTTCCCACAATCCTTAATAACGATCTCACTTTGATCTAACTCAAAAGATGAATCCCACGGTTATGGACTCTCAAAAAGATGATTTCAAATGCAAAACTAGGGGTCTCCCCTATGATTATCGTTTGGTCAAGTTGATTCAATATGGAATGATCGATGAATCGAGAAAGGAATGAAGTCAATGAATCAAGTGATCGACGGTGGCGGTGAAGTGGTCCGATGGTGACGAACGTGACGGCAGTGATGATGGTCTGATGGTGGCGACTCGATAGTGGTCCAGCGATGGTGGAGTGGTGGTCTGACGAACGAGGGCTATGGGGTTTCAACGTAACGGGAGAGAAGAAATGAGACTTGCGGTGGCAGGCAACGGTAATTATGGCGACGATGGGAGGAGAAAAAGAGATGGAAATGAGGTGCGACAGCCACGAGGTGTGGTGAACGATAGTGGAGGGTTTGGTCACAGTGGAGGAAAGGAGAAAAGATTAAAAGAAAGGGTGGTGTTTATTTTGCACGTCTAAAATATATAGGTTTTTTTAGCACCTTTTTACTTATAATCTATGCAAATTTCGAGTATATGGATAGTGTGAGCATTAGAGTGATCCTAATTGGGTCATTATTTTAATAGCGAATAAGGTGAGTTTACTATTTAAGTTCCTATGAACTTACTAAGCATTTGTAATGCTTACTCTGTTCATTTTTTTCTATTTGTAGTTGGCATTTATGCGGAACGAAGTCATTAGGATCACTCCAATGCTCACACTATCAAACTTCAGATTCGGTGAAATTTTGAATCTTTCTTGAACTGGTTATGTGGCATGTGCCTAGGTTTAAAGGTGTTTAAATGTTTAATTTGGATAGTGATGAAAGGATCCATGTTTATGATGTTGTTTTGAATGTTTACATGATATCAGTAAAGTACTAAAATTATATGTGTGTGTGCAAAGTGTGTTCATGAGTTTGAGCAAAGAATGAATGATGGTTTGAAGATGGTATGGATTATATGTATATGTATATGTATATGGCATGGTAAGTAGCTAAACTTGAATAAGGCATGTATTATTTGAAAGTTGGTAATATGGCTTATGTGACAAGGATTGTTCATGAAGGATGAAAGTAAACATTTTGTACCTTCATGAATGATTGATGTGCATTGTTAGTTTTTTATTTAGGTACCAGTTGAAAATAGGTGTGCTAGTTAGCAAATCATGATTGACTGGTCATATCTGGAATTATTTGAAACAAGTTTGATGAAGGCACTAAATGTATCTAAATAATCTCTTGATGAAGTATTAGACTTGAGCTTGAAATAAGATTTCAAACTTATGATTGTTAATCATCTAGGTAAAAGTATCAAAACCATGGACCAAGGTATCGGTGCCTTAGCAAATGAACAATTTTCAAAACTAACAGAACGAAAATTTTGTATCGATACCTACCAAAATGTATCGGTACCTAAAATTTGTAGAATGCCAAAATGGTATTGATAATGATTTTGTATCGATACCTACTACAAAAATATCGATACTTATTTCCTTAGTATCGATACCAAACCTAAAGTTTTGAAATTTTTGTAGATTGGTCCTTATTCATTCTAGAATAAAATAAATTATGATTGATAGATCGATTTTATCTTAGAGTTGTTTGAAACTATTGTTATACTTATAATTAATACGAATTTGACTTGATTGTTAATAATTGTTCCGGTAACTATGGTAGCATCCTGTAACTCGGGTCTAGTGACAGGATCGGATAAGGGGTGTTACATGAATGGATGTAGATGACGTATGAGAAATAGATTGCATGAATTACTATTGGCACTAAATGTTAGAATCTTGTGCCATAAGTGTAGTATATTCATCAATTTTTTGTAATTCTTTGAACAAATTGGTTTAAACAAAATTTCATTATACATTAATATCATTTGTATGTATCCTCAATGGTTTTTGCATGCAAAAAAAAATTTAAGCAAATATGCACCCAAACCTTAAGACTCACCCCTCTCAAAAAGAATAATAGATAGAAAACTAAGAAGTAATCCTTACAAAAATGATGTGTTTGCCAATGAAGCACAAATACAAAGAATAACACTTGAGCTGAATGAATACAATGAAAGCTCACAAGTGTTTATAAGAAGAATATGAAAGAATTAAGCATTAAGATTGTTTTCATTATTCTTTAAGCTTTATGATCTCTCTCCTTATTGTAGGACCTGTTGAACATGATATTTATACCCTCTAATACATTTCCAACTGTTGGGGTTGTTGTGAAAGTTAATAGAGCCGTTAGGGATGAAAATACCATATCATTAAAATCACTTGCAACAAAACGTCTTCCTCTCTGAGTATTGATACTATTAGCATTTAATGTCTGATTCAATAACCATTGAAATTAGTTTACAACGATACAAAAGAAAAATTATCAATACCTGATAAAAGGTATCGACACATTTTGGAAAGGTATCGACACATTTTGTAAATCATTGAAAATAGAATGTCAATTGGGTATCGATATTACAATGGGTATCGATATTTTGGAAACTATTGATACTTGGCCAAAAAATATACTTTTTGACCTAGAGCAATACTAACTAGTTTAAAACAATTTTACTTGATTTTATCAATTTTATCTAATTTTGTTCAACTTTAACTTTTCTCAAAAATATTTTAATTTGTTATATCAAAACATATTATCAAATAAAGCTTAGTTTAACAATTTTGCCCAATTTTTTCAACTTTAACTTTTATGCAAAACATTATAATTTGTTATATCAAAACATATTATCAAATGAAGCTTAGTTTAATAATTTTGTCCAATTTTGTTCAACTTTAACTTTTATTCAAAAATACTTTAATTTGTTATATCTAAACATATTATCAAAAAAACTTAGTTTAATAATTATATAATGTTTAACTCATATTAGTGCATTATGTGGTCCGATCATAATTGGAGAAGACAACTTATATTAGTATATAATCTAAGTAGTCCATAGTCTAATCGAAATTGAGCAAAGCTTGGATTTGAATCAGTTTCTATTTCCTCAGAAAAATCAGAGGATGCTTTAGATAAACTCTCTTAAATGATCTTCTTTTTTTTAGAAGCCTTTAACTGAATAGGTGCCTTCTTTTTTTTTACTACAAAGCATGTTATTCTATGCCCGGTTGTGGTAGTGGCAGTGAAAGTGGGCACTGTAGCTTCCACTATTGTCACCTTTATTTCATCAGAAGATGATTGACCGCCTCCGAACGTAGCAACATTCAGAGTGTGAATACTGCAATAAAATATAAAATGATAGGGTAGTATCCGCAAGTAGATGGGTCAAGTTGTAATATAGTGTTCCTACAAAGTAGGTGAGTACTCCGAGGACCGTACCCAACGGAGGTTAAGGCTAGATCAATTTTAACCTACACAATAAAAGATCTAACTAATACTTTAATCAAGTTATAGTACAGAAATATAAATAAGAGAATTTTGGGATTTTATAATGCTAATAATAAAAGTAAAATAACATAAAATAAAACTAAATTTCAATAGATAGAAAAAGTAAAGGAATCAAATCTAATGGTGGGTAATAAGCTTGCCTCGATAGTCCCAATCAACTGTCGTTTTGGGCTCCTCGTTAACCAACTAGCCACGCTACCCTAGCAGGATCTTTCAATCTTCCATTACATAAGGAGTCAACAATGACTACTTATCTTCTGACCTCACAGTCCAAACTAGCTTGGGGTGAAGGTGTTCATGGATGGGAAATACCAATTTTGGATTAATTTTCACCTTGATGACTTCCAAAGGTTATCAGGCCTAGGGTTTGTTTCAAGCTCTTCCTTTCTAAAATAGATCATGCCTCCACTCGCTAATCCCCATTAGAAGGATTAGTTCCTAATGGCTTTCATAAACAACATGGAATAGATGGGAGAATAAAACATGGTGAATGAATTAAACTGTAGAGTTTAAGAAAATCTTGATTTATATAAATAATAACTCAAATACCTAGAAGTTGATCGTCTTTACAAATCAGATCTTCCGAAGAAAAGAAACAAACAAAAAAACTAAACTCTGAAAAACCTAAGAAAGAAAGAAAATGAAACTAAGTCTAAAGAAATAATCTAAGCTAATGGAATGGTGTCTATAACATGTGCCAAATGAGCCTATTTATAGCCTTTAGGTGGACGTCGTCCTTAACCCTTGGTCAGCTAACGTTGCCAAGCTTTAATTTTGACTGTGTAGACCAAAATGCCCCTGCTTCGCATTTATTTTCCATCCTAGATTCGATTTCGCGACACAACAGAACCTATGTCGTGACATAGAAGTCAATATGCTCCTCCTTAGGATGTCTTCAAGGGTATGTCATGACACCCTTAGTTAGTGTCGCAACATCAGAAGTAATTTCATACTTTCTTAACTCTGCTCTTTATGTTGCGACTTCGGCCCTCTTGTGTTGCGACATAGCATTCAATATAGGCCTAAAATGCCTTCTAATGGTCTCCTGCACACTCACGAAATATGTTAGCTCTCCCTTAGGCCTCATTCGGCCCTTAAGGTCAATAAAGGACTCAATTCGCACATTTTATTATATATAAGTAAAACTAAAGGAACTTAACTAAAATATAACCGAAATGGTTGTATTCAAGCTCCTTAAGTGCGAAAACTAGTTTAATCTGCTACACCGAATTATGACAAATCAAACTCCCCCACACTTAAGTCATTGCTTGTCCTCAACCAACATAAACGAAAACAATAAAATGATGACCCTTGAGCAAATATGATACAAGTATTGACTTAAGAGCATATGACTTATGCATTTCATATTTACAAACAATCTTAACATGATGAGTAGTTGACTTACCACTTTTGACCACTAACATCTAAGTTCAAAATGTTACAAAGTATACAATTATTAAGCGTCTCATCTATAGGAATCTATCAACAGATCATACAAGTACTTTGATTACCCGAGCAGAATACAAATAATCATTTATGCATATGTTCAATATGATGTCCATTCATCTATAAGGATATTTTAGGTCATCAAGATGTGTCAATAGGTTCAAACATTGGTACTAAAGGTGAACATAAATAGGTCAGCTTTTTGGCTCTAGATGCGTTCCAAAAATGCCTTACGTCATCCCTAAATATCTCAATATGCACAAATCTAATCAACCAAACAAATACAAATTCAACCTTTTATCATTTGTACTAACATGCTCATTTCCTTGTATTTTCTATATCACTTGGTACAGTCAATTGCTTAATGCCTATTACGGTGTGACATATAGAAGTTAGTAGTCTAATACTCAAAAATTTAAAATCACCTATCATCATGCAAAATTTATTCATAAACACAAACAACGTATGTACATGCTTATAACCAATTACTTGTATTTCTACAAGCTCAAGCACACAAAAGACAAGAAAAATCAAAGAAAAAATTATAACAAACTCCCTATGTTACCCCCCCACACTTTAGTTGGCACATTGTCCTCAATGTGTAGCCCATAAAAAGTTAAGGAAAGAAGTTACCCGATTGATCATGATTGCTCTAATGGTTAATGGTGGGTGCTTTCTCTTTTAATTATGTGAAGCTTGAATTGTTTGTGTCTCCTTCGAGTTGGGTTCCTACATAGAAAACTTAACAAAGTGCAACAAAATGAAAAATCTATTTATTAATCCTACTCCTACAAAGTCCAAATTAAAAACCTCCACAAATTAATACAAGTCTTCAGAAAATGTTCAATCTCCTTCCTCAAAATTCATCACCTCCCTCCTATCATCCTCTTCACTCTCTTCACTTTCATGTTCAATCTCCTCGCTCGATACTATTAGAACGCCGGCACCCTTATGGCACAGTGGAAAAATAAAACATCTGGCGATCCTAACCATGGATCCATGTGTGAGGAACGAATTGGGGTGAAATAAACGTTTCAAAATTACCGAATCTTTATTTTGAGTAGACAACGACGCCTCGGGAACGAGTAATCTGATCTACTATCGAACCAAGCCATAATCTATCGTGACTCCGGCCTCTACGTACTCCACCCTGTTGACAATGAACGGAAGGAATCCTCAAAACTGTTTTGGAGAAGACTTTGCTTTGACGGTTGCTAGACCCCCAAACAAAGAAAAATGAGATTTTATATCTATTTTTAGGGTTTCTAGAAATTAAATAAATATAAAAATGTTTTTAAATCGAAAATTATAATTACATTAATTATAATAATGATTTCAGTAAACTATATATTTATTTGAATTTATATACGAACCAAAATCATGTTCTCATTATGCGTACAACAACCTCGTACATATAATGTATTCGATATTTGATTACCCAATTAAATTAATTCTAGAATTAATTTAATTCAAGTGACAACCAAACACAATATCAACTATGTTTTATTCCGCTTCATTTCAACTATAGGGTGTGACCTCAGAGGTTCTTGTAACGTTAGCAGTAACACTAGAATGATTCCAATGTTACAAACAATGAGTGGCACCTAGCAATGCATCATTGCTACCTAAGTCACAAGAAATCATGACTCGACATAACCTTTTATGATTAACCTTTCATGCAATAATCCTTAAGTCCTTTATCTCTGGATTGGACACAAGTCATGGAATAGTCACACTTGCATAGTCCATTCCATGATCCTTGATATCTTAAGTAGACTATGATATACAAATAAGTATGACATCTCATATCAGCTTATTTGAGCATGGCCATGCATTTCTAGTCTCACTCAATCAAGCGGTCTAAGATATTGCTCCCATTATGTATGAGGGACTTATCCTATATCGATCAACCATATCCCTCTACACAGATCGTGGTATATCCAACATCAGCCTTTATAGAACAACCAATTACGGTGTACGTTTGATTGTATCAAAATATAAAACTCATGATGTTGGGATTATGATGATCTCAAGTCTGAGGATTATATATATATATTAATCACTATGAGTAATGTTGTGACAATTAAATAATAATCCAAAAAACTTACTCATAACGGGTCAGTCCAATATGTTGTTCTCTAACACACATATTCATGCATCGATTTTGACATTCCATATCAATGACAACTCTTTATCATCAATCAACTACATGTTAGTCCTAATGCTTTATTATTGTCCTAGCCAACAATAATACTTGACTAAGGACCTTTTAAAAATAATCATATTATTCTCAGGAAATTATTATAAAACAGTTTATTTATACACACAAAAAAGAAACTAAAATAGTAATGGTAACACCTTATATTAATAAACATGATAAATCAAGTATGTTATTACAACCATCTCATGATTGATCTTTGGGCATACCCTAACAAATACTTGTTGGCCCAAACATGTTAGGTGTATAATTTGGGACCCAGTGTTATTTTGCCTCACAAATTCTTAGAATCATGGTCCTAACTCTTACATACACTGTATCATCCAATCAAGCTTTGGATGACTTGTAACAGCCCGACTCTGGGCCTAGTCGGAACAGTGGTTTCGGGACCACAAATCTGATGAGGGAAAATATGGTTATTATTATATTTTTATGGTCTACAATTTCACGAAAGATTTTCGTAAAAATTTCGTTTGAAAATTTCGACGTCTGGGCACTCAATTTAGTCAAAAGGACTAAATTCTAAAGAATGCAAAAGTTGAGTTCTACATCTTAGAGGTATCTAATTGTTATGAAATTTTAAATTGGAGGTCTTTATGTGGTAATTAGACCATTAGTTAGTTGATGGACAAAAATGGGCATAGGATTAGTGAAATAGATTTTTTTTAAGTAAGGGCATTTTAGTCATTTGGTAATTAAATAGAATTAAATGGGAAAAAGATGGCAAAATATGCTCATCTTCTTCATGTTGAATGAAATCAGCAAGGGGGAAGCCATAGTTAGGGTTTTCAAGCTTCCAAGCTCCATAGTAAGTGATCCCAAGCCTCGTATTTAATGTTCTTTACGTTTTTGGAGTCCCGGTAGCTTAATTTAGCTTATTCTAGCAATAATTCGTGCTAGGGTTCATATTTGGAAAAATAATCATAGGTGAAATGTGTTTATTTTGCTGTTTTATGGTGGAATATGAAGCTAGAAATTATGTTAAACAACTTTTGCTAAGTGATTTTAAACGAAAACGGGTAAATAGACATAATCGGTAAAAATACCTAATGTTCAAAAGTGTGTGTTAGACTGAGAATTTGATGTTGTCATAGAAGGGAAAAATGTTCAGCATGTCATAAAACATAATAATAAGAGATGAAGTTTAATTTCCGAGCTTAGGGATGAAAATGTAAATATGCAAAAGTTTGGGGGAAAAATTGTAATTTTTCAAAAAGTTGGGTGGAGGATTATTTTAATAAGTGTGATCATTAAATGAGCTAAATTTGCCATTATAGATCAAGAAAGATGAGAAGACTACCTCAAACGGGGAAAAGAGAAAGTAGTATAGTAAATTGCAAAATTACAATATTTTGCACCGAGGTAAGTAAACATGTGAAATAATGCATTATTTTGATATTATTTGATATGTGTTGAGATTTATTTGAACATAGAATAAATATTTGGCAAGGATACTAAAAATGTGGCTAAGTGGGGAAGGGTGGTAAAGTGGTGAAAACACGCTTCCTGGTTGAACACTTAATAGGTCGGATTACATTGAATAAAAAGGGGGTTGCTAAGTGCTGATTCCCCCAAGGGGTTGCTAAGTGCTGATTCCCCTATTCATTGGTGGTTGCTAAGTGCTGATTCCCCCAAGGGGTTACTAAGTGCTGATTCCCCGACTCATTTATGGTTGCTAAGTGCTGATTCCACCGTATCTTAAATGTGAAGGGGGTTGCTTGTGCTGATTCCCCCGAGGGGTTGCTAAGTGTTGATTCCCCGAATCATTGGTGGTTGCTAAGTGCTGAACCCACCGTATCTTAAATGTGAAAGGGGTTGCTAAGTGCTGATTCCCTGACTCATTGGTGGTTGCTAAGTGCTGAATCCACCGATAACGGTTAACATTCCGTGTGTTCAACGAGTAAATTGGGAAGGTGAATATTTATATGTGGTGGACAAGTTTATGGGAGGAATATTGGGTTTGATACTTAATCAACCCATGTATAAGATGGGAGGAAATATCAAAAGTACAAAAGAAACAATTTAAATATAAAACTGTTTTGAACAACAGCAGTTGGGCAACTTTGAAAAATCACCATAAATGGTGGAAATTGAATTGGAGGTTGAATAATATATTAAATTAAAGCTGAGTGAGTCTATTTTCATATGAAATAAACAGAGCAAACAAAAGAGTTGTATATTTGGGGATATTTGAATTTATTTGAGACAGGGCTGGATTGATTTCGAAATCCCCTGTTCCAAATTTGGAAAATCACCAAAAATTGTACAAAAATAATTATGCCTTGAAATTTATATGCATTGGTTCCTTAATGAGTCTATTTTTAATAGAAACAAACTAAAAGATTGTTTGATTTTTTACAGTGAAACAGCGGAAGGTTTAAAGAATAAACTATACTGATTGGAAAAACAAAAAATTCTGAAAATTTTATGGTGGAAATTTATCTGAACCTAGTTTCGGGGAAAATTTACGGAATTCAATTTGGAGCCCTGTAGCTCCAATTAAAAATAAATTAGTGACTATGACACAGAAAAACAGCTTGCTGGAAATTGAACAAATTATGAAATTTATTTGTGATTAAAATTATACTATGGTGTAATCATGTGAGAATTTATTTATCTATCATATGTTTACTTACTAAGCTATATGCTTACTCGTTTTTTTTTATTTTCCCCTTGGTTATAGTGACATCAATTAACTCGGAAATTGGGTTGAGTCAGATAATCATCCACACTATCATCAACGCTTGGGGTATTTTGCAACTCATATTTTGGGAAACATGGCATGTATAGACGACTCTATGTATTGTGGCGTAAACAAATATATATGTGTTTCGGTTTAAAATATTGGTGTTCATTATTAAATAAATTGTGTTTGATCATACATCTGTTTTTGGTTGGATTATATGAAGTTGTTGAAATTGTTTTTGGAAAGTTGCAGGGGGTTTTATGTAAAAATAAGCAGAAATACTGCCGAAATTTTGGTAAAGATTCAAAAAATAAAATAAAATCTATAAGTGTTTGAGTTCTAGTAATACCTCATACTCTGTTTCGGCAAGGAACACGGGTAAGGGGTGTTACATTTTAGTGGTATCAGAGCCAGGTTTAGTCGGTTCTCGGACAAATAAAATATGTGTGAAAGTCAGTCTATACATGCCATAATTATATTGTGATAGTGTGATGATTTCTGACAATTTAAAATTTTGTTTTATATAGTAAATGGATCCTGACCGAAGTATGACAGATGATGTTGAAAGTAACGCGCCGGCTCCCGCACAAGGGACCGCGCGTGAAGAGAGTAGACATGAGATACATAGCCAGGATGAGGCTCGGGAAGCCTTCCTTCGGATGATGACTGATTGGTATACACAATATGTTCGTGCAAATCCGAATGTTCCACCTCCTCCACCCCCTCCTATTCCTCAACCGTCCCCGTAGCTCCACAAAGTGTTGGGTTGGTAAGATCAAGTAAACCACCAGTTGACAGAATTCAAAAGCATGGGGCTGAAGATTTCAGGGCTAATGTTGACGATGATCCGGAAAAAGTAGAGTTTTGGCTTGAAAATACTATCCGGGTATTTGATGAATTATCCTGTACTCCTGAGGAATGTTTGAAATCTGCTGTGTCTTTACTGAAGCATTCAGCATACCGTTGGTGGAAAACATTAATATCGGTGGTTCCGAAAGAAAGAGTTACTTGGGACTTCTTCCAGGAGGAATTCAGGAAGAAATATATAAGCCAACGGTTTATTGATCAGAAACGCAAGGAGTTTCTCGAATTGAAATAGGTAAAGGTCGATGGCGAAATATGAACGGAGTTTGTTAGGCTCAACAAATATGCCCAGGAATGTGTGCCCACAGAGGCTATTATGTGTAAAAGATTCGAAGAGGGGTTAAACGAATATATCAGATTGCATGTTGGGGTTTTAGAGTTAAAAGAATTTGTAGTATTGGTTGATCGAGCCTATAAGGCTGAAGAACTGAGTAAAGAAAAGAGAAGAGCGGAGATGGAAGCTCGAGATGTAAGAAAAAGGTCAATGAGCAGGACCTTTGAATCTAAACCGAAGAAGTTTAAAGGGATGGATCCACGACCAACTGGTTTATCTGGGTATTCACGTAGAGATCGATGGAAACCATATTCTGGAGCTAAAACTCAAGCTACCTCAGTGGCCAGTGCGGGCAGTGTGGGGAATACCAGACCTGAGTGTCAACAGTCTGGCAGGCGACATCCTGGTGAGTGTTGGGGATTTAAACGAGCTTGCTTCAGATGTGGTTCTCAAGAGCACTATATAAAAGATTGCCCTGAGAGAATAGAGGAAGAAATATTACAAAGAGCTGGATCGGGTGATATTGTTAGTAGAGGTAGACCACCGAGGAATGTTGGGAGCAAAGCCAGTGGTAAAAGTGTAGTAAAAGATACAGCTAGGAGATCAGAAACTAGAGCGCCTGCCAGAACTTATGCCATACGTGCTCGTGAGGATGCATCATCTCCCGACGTGATTACTGGTACATTTTCTCTTCATGATATTGATGTTGTTGCTTTGATTGACCCTGGTTCTACTCATTCATATGTATGTGTAAATTTGGTATCTAGTAAGAAATTGCCCATTGAAAATACTGAATTTGTAGTTAAAGTATCAAATCCTTTAGGCAAGTATGTCTTAGTCGATAAGATTTGCAAGAATTGTCCTTTGATGATTCGAAGTCACTGTTTCCCGGCTAATTTGATGTTGTTACCATTTGATGAGTTTGATGTTATTTTGGGGATGGATTGGTTGAGATTGCATGATGCCAAGGTAAATTGTAGACAGAAAATTCTAGAATTAAAATGTGAAAATGGTGAAATTCTCCGGGTTGAAGTAGAGGAGTCGAATAAATTGCCTATGGTGATTTTGCACATGTCTGCTCAGAAATACTTGAGAAAAGGATGTGAAGCCTATATTTCTTATGTGTTGAATACTGGTATAACTAGGTCGAAGCTTGAATCAGTGTCGGTAGTTTGTGAATTTCCAGACGTATTTCTAGAGGAGCTGTCTGGGTTACCTCCGATTAGAGAAGTTGATTTGTTTGACCAACTAAAAGGGGCAACAGTGTTTTCAAAGATCGATCTGAGGTCTGGTTACTATCAGTTGAGAGTTAAAGAGTCCGATGTGCAAAAAACCGCTTTTAGAACGAGGTATGGACACTATGAATTTCTGGTAATGCCTTTTGGGTTGACTAATGCTCCGGCTATTTTTATGGATTTAATGAACCGAATTTTTCGGCCGTATCTGGATAAATTTGTGGTAGTGTTCATAGATGATATTTTAATTTATTCACGGGATGAATCCGAGCATGTAGAACATTTGAGAACTGTGTTGCAGATTTTGAGGGAGAAGAAATTATATGCTAAATTCAGTAAAAGTGAGTTTTGGCTTCGCGAAGTTGGATTCTTGGGACATATAGTTTCAAGTGAAGGTATTCTGGTTGATCCAAGCAAAATTTCAGCAATTGTTGATTGGGAGCCACCAAAGAATGTGACCGAGGTTAGAAGTTTTCTGGGCTTAGCCGGCTATTACAGACGGTTTGTCAAGGGATTCTCGATAATTGCTTCTCTTATGACTAAGTTACTACAGAAGAATGTCAACTTTGAATGGACTGATAAATGTCAGCAAAGTTTTGAGAAATTGAAGGCATTGTTGACTGAGGCGCCAGTGTTGGTGCAACCTGAGTCAGGGAAGGAGTTTGTAATTTACAGTGATGCATCGTTGAATGGTCTTAGGTGTGTGTTAATGCAAAAGGGCAAAGTAATAGCTTATGCTTCAAGACAGCTGAAACCGCACGAGAAGAATTATCTGACGCATGATTTAGAATTGGCTGCCATTGTTTTTGCTTTAAAATTTTGGCGTCATTATTTGTATGGTGAAAAGTGTCGAATCTTCACTGATCATAAGAGCTTGAAGTATTTAATGAGTCAAAAAGACTTGAATTTGCGGCAACGAAGATGGCTCGAACTAATTAAAGACTATGAATTAGTGATTGATTATCACCCCGGGAAAGCTAATGTGGTTGCTGATGCCTTGAGCAGAAAATCTTTATTTGCTTTGAGAGCTATGAGTACGAGATTAACTTTATCGGATGATGGTTCAATTTTGGCTGAAATGAGAGCTAGACCGTTATTTCTTCAACAAATTCAGGAAGCTCAAAAGAATGACAGTAAATTGCAAGCCGAGAGAGCTCGATGTGAAGCGGTGTTGACTCAGATTTTCAAATTGGTTCGAGATGATTGCCCGATGTTCCGGGATAGAGTATGTATACCGAGAAATGATGAGTTAATTCAGACCATTTTATGTGAGGCACATAGTGGTAATTTGTCAGTTCACCCAGGTAGTGTGAAAATGTATAATGATTTGAGGAAATTGTATTGGTGGCCGGGCATGAAAAAGGATATCTCGGAATTTGTATCAAAGTGTTTAATTTGTCAACAAGTGAAAGCTAAGCATCAAGTACCATCGGGTTTACTTCAGCCGGTAATGATCCCAGAGTGGAAGTGGGACAGTATCACGATGGATTTTGTGACAGGATTGCCTTTAACTTCAAAGAAGAAAGATGCTATTTGGGTAATTGTTGATATACAGACAAAGTCAGCCCATTTCATTCCAGTACGCATTGATTACTCACTTGACAGGTTGGCGGAGTTATATGTTGCTGAAATAGTGATATTACATGGGGTGCCTAAATCTATTATATCGGATAGAGATCCGAGGTTTACATCGAGGTTTTGGATAAAATTGTAGGAAGCCTTGGGTACAAAATTGAACTTTAGTACTGCGTTCCATCCGCAAACTGACGGGCAATCAGAAAGAGTAATTCAAGTTCTTGAAGACATGCTCCGGTGTTGTATTTTAGAATTGAAGGCAGTTGGGAACAATATCTACTATTGGTTGAATTTGCTTATAACAACAGCTATCAGTCAAGTATACGAATGGCACCGTATGAAGTTATTGAAAGAATTGGACCTGGAGCTTATCGGTTAGCTTTACCGGCAGAGTTGGAAAGGATACATAATGTATTTCATGTATCGATGTTGCGACGTTATCGTTCGGATCCTTCACATATAGTTTCTCCTACAGAGATTGAAGTTCGACCGGATATGACTTATGAGGAGGAACCGATAAAGATTCTGGCTCGAGAAGTCAAACAGTTAAGGAATAAAAGTGTAGCCTTAGTGAAAGTGTTGTGGCAAAAACATGGAATGGAAGAGGCTACGTGGCAACCGGAGGAAGTTATGAGGAAACAGTACCCAAACCTCTTTTCTGGTAAGATTTTAGGGGATGAAAATCCCTAAGGGGGGAGAATTGTAACAGCCCGACTCTGGGCCTAGTCGGAACAATGGTTTCGGGACCACAAATCCGACGAGGGAAAATATGGTTATTATTATATTTTCATGGTCTACAATTTCACGGAAAATTTTCGTAAAAATTTCGTTCGAAAATTTCGACGTTTGGGCACTCAACTTAGTCAAAAGGACTAAATTCTAAAGAGTGCAAAAGTTGAGTTCTACATCTTAGAGGTATCTAATTGTTATGAAATTTTAAATTGGAGGTCTTTATGTGGTAATTAGACCATTAGTTAGTTGATGGACAAAAATGGGCATAGGATTAGTGAAATAGAATTTTTTTAAGTAAGGGCATTTTAGTCATTTGGTAATTAAATAGAATTAAATGGGAAAAAGATGGCAAAATATGCTCATCTTCTTCATGTTGAACGAAATCAGCAAGGGGGAAGCCATAGTTAGGGTTTTCAAGCTTCCAAGCTCCATAGTAAGTGATCCCAAGCCCCGTTTTTAATGTTCTTTACATTTTTAGAGTCTCGGTAGCTTAATTTAGCTTATTCTAGCAATAATTCGTGCTAGGGTTCATATTTGGAAAAATACCCATAGGTGAAATGTGTTTATTTTGCTGTTTTATGGTGGAATATGAAGCTAGAAATTATGTTAAACAACTTTTGCTAAGCGATTTTAAACGAAAACGGGTAAATAGACAAAATCGATAAAAATACCTAATGTTCAAAAGTGTGTGTTAGAGTGAGAATTTGATGTTGTCATAGAAGGGAAAAATGTTCAGCATGTCATAAAACATAAGAATAAGAGATGAAGTTTAATTTCCGAGCTTAGGGATGAAAATGTAAATATGCAAAAGTTTGGGGGAAAAATTATAATTTTTCAAAAAGTTGGGTGGAGGATTATTTTAATAAATGTGATCATTAAATGAGCTAAATTTTCCATTATAGATCAAGAAAGATGAGAAGACTACCTCAAACGGGGAAAAGAGAAAGTAGTGGAGTAAATTACAAAATTACGATATTTTGCACCGAGGTAAGTAAACATGTGAAATAATGCATTATTTTGATATTATTGATATTTGTTGAGATTTATTTGAACATAGAATAAATATTTGGCAAGGATACTAAAAATGTGGCTAAGTGGGGAAGGGTGGTAAAGTGGTGAAAAACACGGTTTCCTGTTGAACACTTAATAGGTTTGGATTACATTGAATAAAAAGGGGGTTGCTAAGTGCTGATTCCCCCAAGGGGTTGCTAAGTGCTGATTCCCCTATTCATTGGTGGTTGCTAAGTGCTGATTTCACCGTATTTTAAATGTGAAGGGGGTTGCTAAGTGCTGATTCCCCCAAGGGGTTGCTAAGTGCTGATTCCCCGACTGATTGGTGGTTGCTAAGTGCTGATTCCACCGTATCTTAAATGTGAAGGGGTTGCTATGTGCTGATTCCCCCGAGGGGTTGCTAAGTGCTGATTCCCCGAATCATTGGTGGTTGCTAAGTGCTGAACCCACTGTATCTTAAATGTGAAAGGGGTTGCTAAGTGCTAATTCCCCGACTCATTGGTGGTTGCTAAGTGCTGAATCCACTGATAACGGTTAACATTTCGAGTGTTCAACGAGTAAATTGGGAAGGTGAATATTTATATATGGTGGAAAAGTTTATGGGAGGAATATTGGGTTTGATACTTAATCAACCCATGTATAAGATGAGAGGAAATATCAAAAGTACAAAAGAAACAATTTAAATGTAAAACTGTTTTGAACAACAGCAGTTGGACAACTTTGAAAAATCACCATAAATGGTGGAAAATGAATTGGAGGTTGAATAATATATGAAATTAAATCTTAGTGAGTCTATTTTCATATGAAATAAACATAGAAAACAAAAGAGTTGTATATTTGGGGATATTTGAATTTATTTGAGACAGGGATGGATTGATTTCGAAATCCCCTGTTCGAACTTTGGAAAATCACCAAAAATTGTAAAAAAATAATTATGGCTTGAAATTTATATGAATTGGTTACTAAATGAGTCTATTTTTAATAGAAACAAACTAGAAGATTTTTTGAATTTTTTACAGGGAGTTAAGTGAATTTTAGTAATGAGAGGTCAGGACTGTTGGGCAGTGAAACAGCGGAAGGTTTAAAGAATAAACTGTACTTATTGGCCGAACAAAAAATTCTGAAAATTTTATGGTGGAAATTTATATGAACCTAATTTTGGGTAAAATTTACGGAATTCAATTTTGAGCCCTGTAGCTCTAGATAAAAATAAATTAGTGACTATGACACAGAAAAATAGCTTGCTGGAAATTGAACAAATTATGAAATTTATTTGTGATTAAAATTATACTATGGTGTAATCATGTGAGAATTTATTTATCTATCATATGTTTACTTACTAAGCTATATGCTTACTCGTTTTTTTTCCCCCTTGGTTATAGTGACATCAATTAACTCAAAAATTGGGCGGAGTCAGATAATCATCCACACTATCATCAACGCTTGGGGTATTTTGCAACTCATATTTTGGGAAACATGGCATGTATAGACGACTCTATGTATTGTGGCGTAAACAAATATATGTGTTTCGGTTTAAAATATTGGTGTTCATTATTAAATAAATTGTGTTTGATCATACATCTGTTTTTGGTTGGATTATATGAAGTGGTTGAAATTGTTTTTGGAAAGTTGCAGAGGGTTTTATGTAAAAATAAGCAGAAATACTGCCGAAATTTTGGTAAAGATTCAAAAAAAAATAAAATAAAATCTATAAGTGTTTGAGTTCTAGTAATACCTCATACTCTGTTTCGGCAAGGAACACGAGTAAGGGGTGTTACATGACTACTTTCTTCGATGTCTTGTTGAGCTCATGTCAACCTTTGTGACAACGCTGATGTATCCCTCGCTTCTTATTGTCGCTTACTCCAATCCTTTATTTGTTTGGCTCGCAGCTCTACTTAATGTTGGAACAAGTTGTCACCGATAATAGTTCAAGAAGGTTTTATTGATTGCTCAGTGAATGACAGAGGTACACCTATTTTTAATAGTTATATGCTTGGAGGTCATTTGGATTTCTTGTTTTCACATGGTATTCCCGTTCCTTGTTGCTCTAATGATGATTGTAGGTTTTGTTGAAGAAGAAAAATATTTGAGAGATTGGGGGTTTAGGGTTTACAATTTTAAGAGGGTGTTTTCAAAATATGAATCTAAGAAAGGTTAGTCCAGGTTTAGTAATAGATTTAAGGTGTTTTAGGTTAGAAAATAAATGATTTAATGTGTTAAAATCGGGTAAATTAAGGGACAAACCACTAGGTTGCACGATTAGGTCGAGTTGACCTTGCAGAAAATTACAACGATGTCGTGACACACGGGTTCTGTGTCGTGACATGCCTAACAATTTAGAAGTCTGAAGGAAACTATCTGCTATGTCACGACTTGTTGGGGCGATATCGTGACACTGACTCTGTTTCAGCTTAAAACTCCAACTTTAAGGATGTTTCTCTTTAAAGATCAACCTACATCAAATAAAAGTTAAAATCTAAACTAGGTGATTAGTTAAATATACAGTAATTTACAAATATCACGCAGCAATTCTCATATTTTAAGTGATATTGTTAGATCCATCTAGAAGTATTGTCAATTCACCCATGGACGATTTCTTTATTCTATCAGTATTAATCCACTGTACGTCGTGCAATTCCACCTTTGCTTGCTTGTCTCGTTCTTTGAATCTGTTTATTCTTTCTACATTCATAAAAGGAAGTGTTTCCTTTGACTTGGGAATGTTAAAGATACATAAATTTTTGCAATGCTCCCCTAATTTCCTCCTATCTTCCTCGCTCAGCTGGTGGCCACATTTAAAAGTTTCAGTCTCCTCATTGATTCTCATAGTTAATTCATTTTTCTTTAAATCAGTGGTGGATCTAGAAGTAGCCAAGAAAGGTCTTCCTAGTAAGATCGGTATCTCACAATCTTCCTCAAAATCAAGTACTACGAAATCTGCAAGAATAATAAAACTTTACACCCTACCACATCTTCTAGTACTCCCTTTGGATGTACTGAAGATCTATCAGCCAATTGTAATGCTATTTGAGTTGTTTTAAGATCCCCTAACCCGAGTTTGTCAAAAATTGATAAAGGCACTAAATTAATACTAGCTCCAAAATCAGATAAAGCTTTATTAAAATGAATGCTCCCTATCTTTATCAGAATAGTAAAACTCCTCAGGTGTTTTAGTTTTCGAGGGACCTATCTTGAAATAATCACACTACAGGAAGCACTTAGACTAGTTTGTTGTACCTTAATTTTCTTACGCCTAGACATCATCTCCTTCAAAAACTTGTCATACTTAGGGACTTTCTCAATCAATTCAATTAAAGGTAGGTTAACATGTAATGTCTTAAATAAAAAGCTTACAAATCCATTCTCATCCTCATCCCGCTTTAGTTTTTCAAGTCTCGAAGGGAATGGGATCTTTGTGATTGTGGCATCTTTAGGTGTTCAATTTTCTATCTCTGCCACTAGTGTAATTTTTTCCTCAAATTTAGATTCATTTTTTACCTCGAGAGATTTATCTTTAGGATCGTCAATATTTTTCACACATACCTCTAGAGTAGGTATTTCTGGGCTATGTAGTACTTCACCCGATTGGAGCGATATTACTTTTACATGCTCTCTACCTTCTCTCCGTGGGTTATCCCCCATGTTGCTAGGAATACCCTTGCCAATTTCTCTTTTGATGTCCCCCATCATACTCATAAATTGGCTAATCTAATCCTTGAGCTTTGTCAAAGTTCTAGTTGAGTTGATGCACTCAAACTGCACCTGTTTGACGTCCACTCTCATGGACATCCTTCATTCTATTCTATCCAAAAGTTGACCACATACAGTATTGTCACTCAAGTTGGCCCTATCCTGGGTTTTTTGCAAGTAAGGAGGTTGGTAATTAGTATTTCTAACTTGATTTGAACTATTACCTCCTCCTTTGTTTCCTCCCCATCTCAGATACGGGTGATCTCTCCAATCGAGATTATACGTATTCAAATAAGGGTTTCCACCCCTATTTCCAATGTAATTTACATCCTCAGTAGGGTTGTTGAGATAGTGGAAGAGTGGTTTTTCTCTAACTGCCTCTAAACGTACTAACGTCTAATGTGTGAATATTGTAATAAAATATAAAATTACAAGGTAGTCATTACCATTTTGGGGAAAACTAGACTAATTTTACAATGAAGTGGGTGAGTACTCTGAGAATCGTACCCAAGGGAGGTGAAGACTGGATCAATTTTAACCTACACACTAAAATATCTAATTAATACTTTAATTAAGTTATAGTACGTAAATGTAAATAAGAGGTTTGATGGGTGATTAGCTTGCTTCGACAATATCAACTAACATTTCGGGTTCCTCGTCAACCAACTAGTCCCTACCCTAAAAGGATCTTTCAATCTTCCACTAACATTACGAGTTAGCAAGGACTACTTATCTTTCAACCTCACCGTCCAAACTGGCTTAAGGTGACGGTGTTCACAGATGGGCAATTCCAATTTTGGGTTAATTCCCATATTGATGACTTCTCAGGGTTGTCAAGCTTAGGGTTTGTTTCATGCTCCTCCTTTCCTAAACAACTGATCTATGGTGTAACCCTACAAAACAATTACTAGATAATAAGGATTAGTTCCTCATGGATTTCATAAACAATATGGAATAGATGGAAGAATAAAACATGGTGAATAAGTCAAAGTGGAGAGTTTAAGAAAAGCCTATTGATATAAATAATAACACAAATCCACAGAATTTGGTCATCTTCACAAATCAGATCTCTTGAAAGAAAACAACTACAAAATAAACTAAACTCTAGGAAACCTAAGAAAGAAAGAAAACAAAACCAAGTCTAAAGAAAGAAACTAGGTTAATGGAAAGGTGCACATGCCATGTGCTCAAGGAGTCTATTTAGAACCTTCAGATGGTCCTCATCCTTAACCGTAGGTCAGCTTATGTTCTCGAGCTTCAAGTTCACTTGTGTGGATCAAAACATCCCTGCTTTGTGTATAATTTCTATCCTAGAGTCGATGTCGCAACACACCAGGACCTTTGTCGTGACATCAAAGGCAGTTTCATACTTTCTCTATTCTGCTCTCCATATTACGACATTGAGCCTCCCGTGTTGTGACATAGCATCTAGTATGAGCTTAAAATGCCTTCTAATGGTCTCTTGTACACTCACGAAGTATGTTAGCTCTCCCTTAGGCCTCTTTTGGCCTTTAAGGTCAATAAAAGACTTAATTCACACATTTTATTAGATATAAGTAAAACTAAAGAAACTTACTTAAAATTTAATAGAAATACTTGTATTCAAGCTCCTTAAGTGTGAAAACTAGTTTAATTTGCTACACTGAATTATGGCAGATAAGTCTCTTCCATGCATAGACTGTGTAGAAGTAGATTCGACATGGTTGAGTCTATCCACTAACTATTGATACTTGTCATCCTCTTGGATAACTTTTGTCACATCTCATATATTTTTATTAATATGTACGCAAGAATGATAATAAGGGAATGTGTAGTCTAGTGGTTAAATTGACTACTTAACTATCATAGTGGTCCAAGGTTCAAGTCCTAGTGTTCACACTCTTTCATTTAATTTTTTTAGACATTTTTTCCATGTGTTTTATTGCTTGCCATCCACCCCTATAGCCACTATAATTAGGAGGATTTCTTTCCTCTATTAGAGTCAAACTTACCTTAAGTTGAGGGAGCATGATCCCTTTTCTCCCTCCATGATCCCATTAATATTGTCTATTTGTTGTGGTTCATTGAACCTAGTCACAGTTGACCAAGCTTTCACCACCCTTTGTCGTCCCTACCTACCTATTGCTTCCATTCTTTCACTTTTTCACTTTTTTTTCATCCATTTTCTCTTCTCTTGCAAAATAATCACCACTACTTTATTTTAGTCTTTCCTTTTCCTCCACCACAACCAACTATAGCACCACTATCGTCACACCTTTTAGCCACCATAACACCGCCCTTTCCCTCTCTTTCTTTTTCCACCATCGCCGATCAATGTCGTGACCGCCGTTATGAGCTACTGCATATTCCTCTCTTCCTATATTTCTTCTCATTCATTCTTATTTATTTTTCTTATTCATCCTCTTTTGCACTGAAACCCCTATTTCCTTTCACCGTTGGACTGCCACTCTACCACCGCTGAGTCGTCACCATTGCCGTCATCATCGCTGCCATCAGTGAACAAAATTCTTAATTTCTCTTCCTCTTTCACTCGTTGCTTCTTATAAATGATTAAAAACTCATATTCTCTTTACTCTATCAATCCTTTTAGATCACTCAATTCATCGACTTCATTCCTTTTTTGACTCATCGTCCAATCTGATTTATTTAAGTGTAAGTGTGGGTTATTTTGATCGTAAAATCTTTCTTTTAGTAATTTCTTGTCATGGTCGAATGGTATAATGCCACAAGAACAACATAATATTTTATTATTAATTTATTATCTTACTAATACAATTTCATATCAACTTTGAAGGGATAAACGATATTCATAGGGGAGACCCCTAACTTCGCATTGGAAACCCTCCTTTCGAGAGTCTTAGATCATGGGGTAAGTGTTGTTGAGACTATCAGTAATCGAATCTTTTAAGTGGTAAAATATTTTCAAAGGATTCTAATTAATAAACGTTACTTATGTGTTAGATTATCTTGTAAGATTGATCAAGTGAAATTGTTAATAAGCTTGTGGCAATCGGATCTACAATATAAGGTGTGGGATCGTTACCGTTTGTTTTGTATGATATAGTTATTTTATTACATTAATAATTCAATAATAATAAATCATGAGTACACTAAATAATCATGAAGAGTTGAAAAACTTATCAAGATGAACACCATGTAAGTGACTCTAACCGAGTGTTTCTATAAAATGTTTGATGATTAATGTGATTGTGATTTGATTATAAAGTATGCATAGATCTTATCCTCATGATATGCGATGTATAGCTTTTGTGATATATGTGATGATTTAAACATGTGCGACTTATGTATATATATGTCTATGACAAATCGAGATCTATCATCTAATGTGAAAAAACATGTTTAACATGTTAAAAGTGGTTATTATGCGATATGTGTTTATGAAAGCTTGTTTACATGCAAAATTCTAAAAGCGATCCATATGTGTTAAAAGTGAAATTGCCACATCACAAGCATGGGGTGGGATTTTGTGAAAGGTGGAAGCAATGGCAGTATATATGCATATCAGTGGTGGCTTGTTCATAACTCTTGAAAAGAGTTATATTTCAAGCCTCTAAACTTGATTAACTGCATGTACTTAAGTAGATATATTTTCATTTTTAGGTTATTTTTATAACATTGCATAATAACGTTGAATTATGCCTTGAATGTCATTTTATGTTACTTTTCCTATTGGGAGAAAGAGAATTGGTTATTGTATGCAGCAGGTGTAGAAAAGATGAAGAAAAGGATAAAAAGGAGGAACAGAGTAAAGGAAGTGAAATATTACAATGGCAAAACGTTGGATGGATTGCCAACAAAAATGTCATGGCAATTCCAGGATAATGTTGACACAGCACTCAGTCTTCGTAACTCTTAGCTAGCTATCCGTGTACCAGATAAATCCACCTGAAAAAGAGGAAGAAAATTGTGTGCTGAAAGAGGGGGACCTGCCCTATAAAAGATGAGAAAAGAAAAGAAAAGGGAGGAGGATTTTTTGGAGAGAGGAATTAGAGACAATTTAGGGATCAATTTTCTCTCCAAAAAAAGCTGGTGGATAATTCCAAAGAAAGAAAAGGTAGCATCTTTAGAGAGCAAAATACAGACGTGAAGAAAAAGGAGAGAGACAGCTATCTTGGATTCACGTACAATCTGAAGATCAAAGATAAGCTAGAGTGTGGCAAGAATTCCTACATTTCTGCTTTTATTTTCTTATTTCTATTATTCAAACTTATTTGAGGATGTTGATGAATGATTTTATTTTGATGTTAACCTTTCCACTTATGAGCTAAATCTTTTCTAGGTTGGAGTTATTTGGGTGAATATGTTATCATCTTTAAAGCCCATGAATTGAGATTGCCTTTGTCATTATTTTATTCGATTTATGTTTATCTTAAATACATGTATGCAAGCTCTAGACATACTTGATTGTGTGATGTGTTCTTAGATTTATTTTTAATTCTAAAAAGATCAAATATATTGGATCTTGAATCGTTTGATGCAAGCGAATACTCGACAAAATATTCGTAACACTCTAGACATAGACGTTGTGAGTTGTATAGAGAAGAACATTCATTGTAGTTATTAATCCAAAGTTCTATAGACATACAGTAACTTAGATTTCTAGCTTAAGATCTAGCTATCGAAAGAGGCAAGTTACAGTACTGACTCTCTTAGCAGTTTATTAGACAATATTTTTCCATGGCATTATTTTGATATGAACATTTCGCCTTAATAATTACAGCCCTATTCATTCAACAATAGAAATACTCTTTATTTTCTCTGTAATTTTCCAC